>NC_088362.1:52950138-53040138 GCF_034508935.2 Berghia stephanieae
ATATGTACAGTTGACTGCCCTCTCCTCTTTAGGAGTTATCTTTTGGTTCAATGAAAGGTTGTTCGTTCCTTTTATTCTCTTGGACTAGGGAACACAGGGGTCACTTTACTTAGAAAAGATGGGTCGAATGTAATAATTTTGTTTTGGTATCTCACAGGTTATTGATCACGAAAGGCACCATATTCAATTTAAACCAGATATGATTATTTTCACTGCAGTTTACCGAGGCCTGGTTGCCACAGGTGACAGATTAGTTCCATCACGATTGAGACCGTTGTGGGAGCACCCGGCAGGTGAGTGAAGTGCGACTAGAGAGGTGAGCCGGTGTTACCAATACTTAGCTTCTATACCAGGACAAATCATTCGTTTGGACAGAAAAATAAATAAAAAACTTACCGCTTACCGTCATAAGCAGTTTAGATTTGAAGATGCATTTGTTTTCTATCAAAAAACATTCGGTACTAGACAATCCTTGATGAATTTCAAAAGTTGTGTTTGAAATTATATCCTACATTTTTTCATGATTCATTCCTCGCGAAATCGTGGACGCTTACGTCTGTTTCAATGAGTGCCGTCGCAAACAAAACAAAGGTTTTTTAAAAAGTTTATTGAGAAAAAGTTACGGAAAAAAGTGTCCCTAGATAGGTATGCAATTTGGTGCATAAGTGCAGTAAAAATTGGTGCGCAAAATTAGTTCGTAGAGGATGCGAGACTGTGTGTGTGTGTGTGTGTGTGTGTGTGTGTGAGTATATGTGTGTGTGTCTCTTTCTTTCTTTTTTTTTTTTTTTGGGAGTGCCTACGTACACGGTTACGGGCCATCTCGCCTCAGGATCTATGTACACGTAAACCGGTTTACCGTTGCAACATTCTGTCAGTGATGGTCCTCGCTGTCGTGACGGCGCGCGCTCGTGTGTGTGTGTGTGTGTGTGTGAGTTTTGTTTTTTTTAATCAAAACAATTTTAACCATTAATGGCGAGATTCCATCTTACACTCCCCAAACTCCAGATCTTAGTCTTAATGTTATCATTAAAAGACAAGCTTTGCGATTTATAGTTTAATTGAAGCCCGAGTCGAAATATACTCTTACTACTGTTCTCTTGGTGGAAACGATTTATTCTGCATAAGTAATCTGGAGAAAAAAATCAGTGTCACTGTAAAAGGTTAAAATTTCACGAAGTACGCACCGTGAACACCGCTGTAACAATCCTTTGATCTATGTCATCAGGCAACCCATTGTTTCTTTCATCTTTTCCATTCCCCTTACTATCCCCCATCCCCCCGCCCACCTCTCTCTCTCTCTCTCTCTCTCTCTCTCTCTCTCTCTCTTCTCTCTCTCTCTCTCTCTCTTGTCATAGTGTTATCCCTTCCCCTTCCCATCTCAATGTAGAATGAAAACGTTCTGCTGTTTGCAGATACATGTATGATTGTTTTGTTTTCTCTCTCTCACTAGGCTAGGATTAAAAACCAAGACATCAGGTAATGGGTGTCTAATGCCAAAGTATAGATTCTCTCTTTGGCTAATTTAGTCACGCATGTGGCAGCCCAGCTATTTATTATGTTCTGCCTATAACACACAATAAGTGGGATTTTGGGGGTGGGTACGAAAGAAATCAAGGTCATAAGTAACCGTGCACAAGAGCTGTATAGGGAATTGGTTTCTGGGGGTTTTGCAAATACCAAATATTTTATGAAAAGCTCTTTCGAACTCCAAGACGTCTGGTTTGTTTTGCTATCTTGGAACAAACGAAACAGAGATGTCTTGATGTGTGACCTAGTTGTCTGATTTTGTGACCTCGATGTAAGGTTTTGTGACCTAGATGTATCCTTTTGTGTGTGCAAGCCATGCAGGTAAGTACAGCGATAGCTTGCCAGTTGAGGAAAAAAAAGGAAGAAGCAGCGTATCCGCATTCGAAAAACAAAACAAAAAAACCTGAAAAAATGAAACAACTTAACCTTTTAAAGGCGAATATCAATCTTACTTGGACCAAAAATAAAATCTTACCGTTTTCATCAAAAGACAAAAAACAAATTACAATTTTAAAATTTGAGCTGTTATATAGGGCAATATCCACCCAACGTGCTCAAAGCGCTTTTTATCAATATTCTTACTGCTCTTATCGTGGAAACGTTTTTTTATTCTGCGTTAAAAAATAGTATAAATGAAGACTATTATTTGAAAACAAAAAAAATCAGTGTCACTGGCAAAGGGTTAATTGCAGTACTCCTGCATCCTGTGAGACTCCTACGGCACTTGCTAATCATAAAAAAGGAAATAGCAATCGACAATACTAAGTTGAAAAAAAAAAGAAGAAGAAAAAAAGGGGGGGGGGGAGAGCAAACCCAGTAGCAATGCAACCTTTAGCGGCGAAATTTGATCTTTGACCAATACCAAATCCTCTTTCATCAAAAGACAAGTAACGGCAAAACGATTATAGACAATTGAAGTCCGACGAAAGGGAGACGTGTCGCTTGGTGACCTTGGTGACGTAGAGCATGTCAACGATGCTGGCAGATGTTCTTAACCCCTTAACAGCGAAGCAAATTTTTTGCTTTCAGATAATAGTTTGCTTTTATCTTTATTATTGTTAACGGAGAATACAGCGTTTCCACCAAGAGAGCAGTCAGACTATCGCAACTCGGACTTCAATTGTCTATAATCGTTTTGCCGTTACTTGTCTTTTGATGAAAGAGGATTTGGTATAGGTCAAAGATCTTGAATGCCCCCCCCCCCCCCCTCTTTCAAGGTGGTGGTGGCGGCGGATAAAAAAGGCCTTTTTTCTTTCATTCAATCAACTTGACTGCTGGTGGACCCTAGGCCTCTCTACAAGTACAAGAAATAATACTCACTTTTTCTCTGCTCCAACGAAATATCTACCCCCCACCGGTCTAATTATTTGTAGCAGACGACAAATTTCTAAAAACGGTCATGTGACACTGTAAAAACAACACAGGAAGTCCATGAAAGCTTATTTACGGCATTTCCTTTGAACCGTGTAAACAACAAAATTTCGTTTTCATTCGACTCAACGGGTCAGATTGGCCGGTATTTTTTAACGAACTAAAGTTCTGAAAAATCAAAATGTTTCTTAGAAAGTTGAAAGATGCTAGTTTTTGAAACAGAGGTAGGTTTTTAAAAAAAATCTTTGTATTTTACGCGAATGCATGCTCAAGGCGAGTTGGACGTTCAGCGGAGGTTGGTAGGCCAAAGGCCCACCTCTCTAGTATTAGTACACCCGTTAAAATAGTGTAGTGTGAGCTTTCAAATTACAGATCCTTTCACCTCATTACTAAATACATGCTCGTTGATAATGAAATGGTCTGTATTTGTTAGATTGGTTTGTTGTTCCAGCAGGCTGGATTATTAGGTGAGTAGCGCAGAAGCAGAGGCAGAGGAATGAAATGAAAGAACTTCCTCCTCCATATACACAGGCGCCACCCTGGAAAGACCCGTGATTACACATCAAATGTCATTCTAGATGTTTATTCAACAATAATGATATTAATAATATACTTATGCAATATTTAATGCAGTCATAGATTTGTGATTCGTGAGTATGAGTGTTCAAATTTCAATTGTTCAAACTCAAACATACTCTCCAGAAAACGTGCAAAAAATTTTTGATATAGCGTTGAGCAAAAGTGAAGAGATGGGCCTGAAACTTAATCTAAATGTTAAGAAAACCGAATGCATAGAATGATAACAACACAACCTTTCACTTGTTAAGTAAAGGAGAGTCCATAAAAAAAAGAGGAAATAAATTTAAACATATAGGCACTATCATTATCCATAGAAAACAAAGAATAGCTATAGCATGTGTTTCATAAAATGCGTCCAGTTATGTCAAACAACCTAAAGTTGGAGACCAGAATGAAAGTAGTGGAAAGATATGTTATAAGTACCATTTTAAATGGTTGTGAAATGTGGACGTTGACAAAGAATGTACTAGGAGGTTAGAGGCATTTGAGATGTGGCTGTAAAGAAGAATGTTGAGGTTATCATGGACAGACAAGTGAAGGTGAGAAAAGGAGGATGATTGATAGATACCATCAGAAAGAGGCAGTTACGGTTTCCTGGACATGTGTGGAGAAGAGACAAGAGAACAGTTGGTAACATCTGGGACGATTGAAGGAAAGAGAGCGAGAGGAGGACAGTGAATGACATATTTAAATAATCTAAGAATGGCCAAAAGTGATTTTAAAAGCAACATGAGTGAAAGGTGCTAAGTTTCTTTCTCAAGAACTGAGATGCTGACATTGGGACATGAACCCAGGTCTCTGAGGTGGAAGTACAATACCCTATCCACTGAGCAATCGTAAAATGTTTATTTTTGAAAATATCTGACATATCTTGACTCGTTGATTCAACTTACTCCATCATTTACTGTTTATAGACCTCATCTTTGCTGGCATCTGCAAATGCCATTTGACCATTTTCAGAAATTTGTCATCTATTAAAAAGTTTTGGTTTTAGAAAGAAGACAGTGCACGTCCTAGAAAAAGTTTTATTTAGATACATGGCTAATAATGTAAACATTTTTTAAAGGATATAATTCCAGAAGAAAAGATTATTGTTTGAACATCTGAATGATTTCTATTATGATTCATGACAATTCTATTCTTTCATCTGCAGGTCCAAAAACTGTCCATTTTTACGCACCAGTGGTGAAATGGGTAAGAGCATGAGAGTTGAATATTTTGTTTGTATTCTTCTTCTTCTTCTTCTTCTTCTTCTTCTTCTTCTTCTTCTTCTTCTTCTTCTTCTTCTTCTTCTTCTTCTTCTTCTTCTTCTTCTTCTTCTTCTTCTTCTTCTTCTTCTTCTTCTTCTTCTTCTTCTTATATTATTATTATTATTATTATTATTATTATTATTATTATTATTATTATTATTATTATTATTATTATTATTATTATTATTATTATTATTAATATTAGTATTATTATTACTATTATTATTATTATTATTTTTATTATTGTTACATTATCATACGTTGTTGTTCATTGGAGATGCTAGTCCCAAGTTTAAGTTTCGAATTTACACATTCTTTGATGTGAATAAAATAAGGTAATTCTCACTAAAATTTTGATATTAGGTATAACTTGTAGTGTAACTGTAAATTACAAAAACTATTTATAGATAAGTATAAAATGCTCTGCATTGATTACTGAATATTTAACATGTCTATTTTACATTTTTCATTTGTTATTGTAAAATTTTGTAAAAAATATTTTTTCAGGCTTTGGTAATTGCTGGTTTGGGAGACTTGCGTAGACCAGCTGAGAAACTCAGTATTTACCAGTCAACAGCTCTAGCAGCTACAGGTAAAGATTAATACTACCATAGATGATGCTTAATGGTGAGATGGCTCAGTGTTCACCTTTGGGAAAAAATAACAGTAGTCCTTCAGAGCTTTTACGCCCATGGAGCTGGAGTTTATCCCGGTTTCTATAACTTGGAATGGACTAAAGCAATTTTTTGTTTTCCTGTGGATATGAAACTAGTCTATCACAGTAATTTCCACCAGGTCTGACAGACCCAACTACCTAATCACTGCCGGGTGGTCAGGGAGGTTAGACAAAAAACTTGTTTGCACCTAGGATCAATCTCGGTTCCATCTGCATGTGAAGTGAGTGCTTTAGCTATTGGGTACCCCACCATTGCAAAATCTGCAGGATCATTTTTTGAAGTGTGGGTCTGAGCAATGAGATGATTCACAAATAAAAATGCATTTGAAAGAAAAATTGCTGTAAGTTTGTAGATTCTACATAAAGTTTCCCATTACCCCGACACAAGTATGATATTATTATTATTATGATTTTGGGATTAAGAAATAAGAATGTGTTAAATTCCATTTTTCTTTGCTCAGGTAGGGTTTGTGTATATCATGCTTTTTGCTCTTTGTTTTGCTTTGGTTTCTAACTACGGTTACAGGTATCTAGGAGTTTCTCATTGTTTCCTTCTTTTTATATTGTAGCAAAAGTAGCTTTGTCACTGACCACTAACAAAATATTTATTGAAATTATTGAATATTCTGATTTGTAATTTTGTATGGAAAAATTATCAGTCTGATCAATAATAATAATAATAGTAATAATTGTCTCTTTACCAGGCACCATATGGGCACGATACTCATTGGTCATCATTCCCAGGAATATGAGTCTTTTTACGGTCAATGTCTTTGTAGGATTGACTGGATATGTACAGCTGGCCAGGGCGATTCAGTGAGATTCTTTGACATTTTTTTTTTGTTTTTTGTTTTGTTTTTGAAGGTGGGGATTATTTTCTTCTTGCAATGTGCTCTGCAATACATTTTCAGCCATCATTTGAATTGGTGCAAACAGCTTTCACTATTTTAAAAAAATAAATGACTCGTATACAATCTTTCTTTTTATTTTTCTATAAATCATTTTAAACAACTCGAGTTATTATTGTAATACATGATTTATCCCTCTCATCAATGACAATTCACAACAAATGGTGGTACAATTTTAAAGTGACAAAAAAATTGATGATGGCTTATTAAATATACATGTCACAATGAAAATTTAACTTAATACTTTGACTGTGTCAATATTATTATTATTATTATTATTATTATTATTATTATTATTATTATTATTATTGTTATTTATTACTAATTACCATAAACATACTTAGCAAAAACAGATATATGCAATGAAATTAAAGAACGAAGACAAAAAGATGAATAAAAAATGATACGGGTGTAAAAGTAAAAAAGTTAGATCATATGATGGATATTTGGGATTCTATTTGTATGGGATATAAAAACAAGTTTTTATAGCAGTTTGTTAAAATTAAAGAAGAAACAACTTTTTTGTTGTTTTTTATTTTGTTTTTGTTCCTTTCCTCTTGTTTTTTTTTTGTTTTTTTATTGTGTTTACCTGTTATTAACATTTTTATTTCTTATTATTCTCATCACCAGTTACCAGTATACTCATCGCACAGCGGAGAAGAATATGATAAAAGAATCTTGAGGAGTCGAGCTTTAATGTCTCTATTTTCACTGCATTGATGTTCTCGGACAAGATTTTACTTCAGATTTTTTTTTTTTTTCATAATTTCAAAAAGAGAGTAAAGTGTCCTTACAGAGTTATGCAATCCTACCATAATCACAGTTGGAAATGTGTAAAAATAAGATTTTTGGGGGGGGTTTTCGGTACCATCTTTTATCACTTTGCAAAATAGCTAAAAACTGGTTAAACAGGAATTTAAGGGACCAAATTATTTATTTCAGTCGGACATAATATTTTTATGTTAGCATACTGACTAACAATACAATGAGAGAAAATTCGGCATTTTTGATCATCTGCACGAGTGTTCTGTTTGTCTACTATTGATAAGTTTTTATAAAGTACAAAAGTTACACTGCATCGGATAGTGTATTGTCATGTCAGTAATAATTTCAGATCTTGGGTATCCAAAAGACATGAAGATCAAGTGAATCCCTTTTTTATGTTAAAGTTTTGACACCTAGATGGTGTAACATTGCAGCAATTCCTTTCAGTTCACCGGTAATTTGGAATTTGGTAGCTTTAGATCATTGAATGTTCGTTAACAACAACAAAAAAGAGAAAATAATCAGAATTTTAAATAGTTTTCAGTTTATCAATTTTTTTTGGTTTGATCAATTTCAGTTTAACCGGTTCATTCTATGATTCAAACTCGGACATTTTAATATTTTTTTTTTTACATTGCTCCTTAGTCTCATTTTGCAGGGGTTTTGATATATATTTTATGCTAATATAACATTATTAGATTTTGATAATACAGTTTACACTTAGTGTCGTATTATAGTATTTTTTGTATATTTATCGTTGCTTTGATTCTTTTTATTAAGATAGCATATTTAATTATTTTAAAAAAAGACTTATGACAGATTTCTTGAGATTAAATTTTTTATTTCTTTTTTTTTTTTTTTTTTTGTGGAGGGGGTGTTGTTATTGTTGGATCGAATTAATAGTTTGTAGATGGCAAAGGTTTTAACAACACTCTGAAGTAGAAAGAATTGTATTACCTACCTTTGTAATGGTGCGATTTCTATGGGAGAATCTTTGTTTTGTTAAATCAAGTGTTGTGAAGTTAAATTATTATTATTAATATTATTATTATTATTATTATTATTATTATTATTGGTTACCCCAGATATGCTACTATGTATTATTTACTATTTATTGAAATTCAAGGTAAAAAGCTTGTGATTTATCATAACGTGACATATCATTCAATGTATTTTTTGTTTCATTTTTAAGTAATGCATAATGAGATGTGTAAGACAGTTATTGTTTTAGTTTCATTTGAAATTATATTCCAAGGAGTACAGGAATTTGAACTTGTTGAGGGTCCCTGACATGACCCAACTATAGTACTCTAGTCGGCCATGGTCCCTGACTTCCCTTGTGAGCAATGTTTTCTATCCTTATAACTATGGATCCCTTCTAAGTTTAGGTAGCTTGATGACCTGGTTATTATTGTTATCATAACAATAAATGCCCCGATTGTTATCTGGATTAGAGAGAAATCGAATGCAGAATAATCAAGGAATGACGAATACCAACATGTGCAGTCTCACTGTGAATCGTGTTTCGTTTGTATTCTGGTATGGATTTTTGCTTAGTTAACATATAAAAGTAGGAAGCATTCCTTGTTTTGGGATCATGTGATTTAGTATAAGATTATATTGATACAAATTATTTAGTCTGGGTGGGGTTCCTGATCTCCCATACTGGGCAGGGAGGTACTTACTGTGTCTTCTATCCCCCTATATCTGTTTTCCAACTTGCTTTCTATCTTTGTCTTGGAATGAGATTACTTAGTTTTGTCCTGGCCCCGGCATGTTGGCCTTACTGAGAGGGAAACAGTCAAATGCATAGTTATTGTTTTGGGAGATGATATTTTTTTTCCTTGTAAATCGTCTCTCTGTTATATATTATTATATTTGTTATTTTTAATGTATAATGAAATGTAAGCATTTGAGTGTATTTCTCTTTGTTGGATCTTGTGCTTGTGTCTAGGTGAGACTTATTGGTGATCCCAGACTAAGTACATTGATGGTATGCTCTTGGAATCTACATCTGATCCTATTTGTTCCCAGTTCCCCTTTGTCTTCCTTTCTCTTGGGTGCTTTAATTGTAATTCTAGAACTTTCTACTCTCCCATTTTCTTCCTTTTTACTGGCGCTGATATAACCTAAATGTGTTGCAAGTGCCGTAAAACCCTGAAAAACAAACAAACAAAATTATTTAGCATTTTAGTTAACCCCACTTGGGATCCCATGTTTGTGTTTTGGTATAAATTTTCACATGGCGTCGAACTAGGCTATAAATGATTGCTCTTGGAAATATACTCAATTTTGTTTTTTTTATTAATCTCAAGCTCAAAGCCACAACCATATATCACTTGTTTAAACAAACAAAGTTACTTTTTTTGTTGTTGCTGCCCTTTTAGTGTTAATTACTTTCTATCTCTTTTGCAGGCAAAATGTTGGGAATACGATTATTATTATTTTCCATTTTACTATGAGCTTGGTGTATATGATTTAAATTACATTCATTTTTATATTCAATGATGTGTTTAAAAAACTGTCTGTGAATGTTACAAAAGCCAAGCTATTTGAGATTATGTAATTATGTGCGATTGTATAAGGTATTTATTACAGGATAAGTCATATATTCAGCCATAAATAAAATAAGATACGTGATTTTAAAACAACCTTATATTTATACCAACTTAGTACCTCTGAAATTTTTGTACGGTTGTATATATATGTTAAATTTTTGGAATCTCTGCTTTTACTTATACTAAAATGCTACAATAATGCATCTTAACGTAATTCTCCTTTACAATTATTATTTTTGAATTTTAAGTGGCCATATCATTATCAAGGCATTATCATTACAGCAAGATTGCACGTTGAATGTTTATTGTTTACAAATTTTACTCCTAATTTAATGCATGACTCCCAGTAATAGAGAGATTCCACTTTTGGGGTCTTTCCAGAGGAAATGGCGATGTTTTAGTCGTCAGTCTTAGTGAGCACTGCAATTCGGGGAGGAAAGGGCATGTTCGCTCACAAAAAACTTTTGCAGAAAATTATACACAGTTTGCTTGTTTACTTTGTTATTTAATGGAATCAAATTACGACTCGTAGGTGACGAGGTTTGATCCTTTTGTTCCTGTATCATAATTGTTTAATAGCTTCCCCTATTTGGCTTGCATAATGGGTACTTAGATCTAATTAAAATCTCGCAGAAAGTACTTTGTTATTGATATTTTTTTTCAAGCTTAGCAAGCAGGCATTTTTGTTGTGTTTCATGCAACATAGTTGGGACAAATTTATTCTGGTTCCAAGGGTGAGAATGTTGTAAAAGTCAGAGAGGATGTTATAGACTGTCTCAATTTCAGCTCACAAAATTAGTAACTGCATCAATTTGTTTGCATGCGCTGGCAAGGTCACTTGCTGTGACTGCTATCAACCCCCCCCCCCCCCCCCCCCATGCGCTCTGCATTTTGCACATTCCACGTTGATTTGTGGTTTGTTCTAGAATGAGGCTCAACTATTTCTTGTCTTACTATCAAATGGAACAGTAAATTGATATATTCTTATTAAGTAAGGAAGGACACGTGTTTTCTCTCTTCAATTGCTAATTTATTTGTTATTTTTTTGTAAACCTGATGCTCTCCAGAACATCTGAGAATGTGGGAATTAGAAAGTGAACTGCTCTTTGTTTTTTTTAAATAAGTGTTACAGTGCATTGTGATCATGTACACTTACTGACAGTGGCCAACTGTCTTGATAAAATAGTTACTGTTCCAATTTGGCAATCTGAGAAAAATTTTAAGACAAAAACAAACTAGACTGTTAATATGTTTGGAAATGACCCTTGTATGCCCCAGGATTATGATTTTTTGATTAGAAAATTAAAGCAAGGAACAAAAAATGTCTAAATCTAGATTATCTTCTATAATAGTTCAAACACACTACTGATTTGGGTCATGACGGTATAGCACATTATTGTGTCCCATTTTAGTTCTTTGAAAAGTTGGCCGCTATGTTTATCTTATTTGGTCTATAAAGTTAGTGAAAAAGAAAATTAAAGATGTAACATGACAAATTCACAATCTCCTACCATAGAATTTATTATGGATAATATGCGAATGATAAAAACACATCAACAACAAAAATAAACTGTTCCTCCCTTCATTTAACCTTATGTTGTTCCAGCTTACTGCTTGCTAATATTTAAAGAATTAATAGTGCCATCATCCCAATGTTTGAGAATGGATGAGTGCGTTTGTTATTAGCTCCTATGCTTCTAAATCTAGTCTATCAATCGCTATCCACCTGCTTGTAACCATGACAGTTATTGATTATCCCCTTGGTAAAATGTATCCTATGATGCAACGAATTATAGTATATAAGAATGTTTATGTGCACTTGATAATTAGCATAGTTGACAAGTCTAGCATTTGTTGTGATTTTGTTTTATTTTTCTTAATTCAGTGCAAAATTATTTATTTTATCAAATTGATATTATCTTCTATCTCCTTTTATTCCCTTTCCACGCTGCTCTCATCTTTGTTCTGCGTTGACATTGCTCAGTTTTTTTACTAGTCCTGGCAAGGATCCTTTGCTGAGAGGGTAGCAATCAAATGTACTGTTCCTGTTATTGAGAAATGATATTTTTTTCCCTTGTTAATTATTTCTCTGATATATACTATTATAGTTTTGAATACATTATTGTGCTTTATAATCGTTTGAGTGTACCCTTGATATCCTTTCCTTTTCCTCTATTATCCTCCCTTTTACTGGCGCTGTAATGACCTGTATTTTGCACATTCCACTTTGCTTTGTGGTTTGTTTTAGAATGAGGCTGGGGCTTTGCCTTGTGTCTTGTTTTGGGGGGAGAGATACAGTCAAACAGATGTATTGGTTTGTGGCATATTACTATTGTTTTTATTCTAAATTGTCTTTCTATAGTATATAGAAAAGATAAAGGTTCCAGCTGGGTGGGGTTCCTGACCTCCCATAGTGGGCAGGGAGGTGCTTACTGTGTCTTCTATCCCCCTATATTTGTTTTCCAAATTGCTTTCTGTCTTTGTCTTGGGTGAGATTACTTGGTTTTTGTTCTTTCCCTGGCCGGATGCCCTTACTGAGAGGGAAACAGTCAAATGTATAGATAGTTTTGGGAGATAATATTTTTTTCTGTGTAAATCATCTCTCTGCTGCGCACTGTATTATGTTTTGTTTACATATTATATATCGTTTGTAAACATTTGAGAGTATTCCTCTTAGTAGGGACCGGTGCTTGTGTCTTGATGAGACTTTTAGGTGATCTCATACTAACTACTTTGATAGTGTGCTCTTGGAATCTACATCTGTTTCCTATTCGAACCAATTCCCCTTTGTCTTACCTTATCTTGGGTGCTTTAATTGTAATTCTAGAACTTTTTTGCTATCCCATTTTCTTCCTTTTTACTGGCGCTGATATGACCTTAATGTATTGCAAGCGCCGTAAAACCCTTAAAAACAAACAAAAGCTACTGACACAGTTGAATAAAATTCCCTGAAAAGTCACCTGGTGAACAGACAGAATCTGCAAAAGACAAATCTGTGGAGAGATATAACTCATTAAGCCACTAAAGCCTGGGACAGGCATGGAACTCGAAAAGAGAGTATATTAATGTTAAGCACATTAACTCACTCAATCCTAGAGAATTTTGCTACTTTTCAAAATTGGAAGAAAAAAAATGTATAAAAAATGAGCATGTGCATACATAGAACATAAAGGTCTAGTTTTATTCAACTACCATTAACATGTAAAAATTAAAAACATTAGCTTTGATATTATGCCTAAAATTTTTCTCAGAAAAATGTCATAAATAGGCATGGGTTAAAAGTAACCCGGGTAAACTACGGATATAGTCGGTGTTAGGGTTGAGTGAGTTAACTTTGTTTCTTTTTAAACCATTTGGACAGATTCCCCTTGGAGGGGATCCCGTTCTTGTGTCTGGGTAGGATTTTTTAAGCATCCTCCAAACTCTGAGATAGATAGATCTAGAAATCTAGTTCTATTCATCATTTGAACTAGTGCCTGGTGTCTTATCATTTCTTTGGTGGCTAGAAGTCCAGATCTGTAACCTTTTTGCTGGTGTTAAATTACCCACAAAATGCCAGAAGTGCTGTTGTGAAGGCCCTGGGACTGGGAACATACTGAAACGTTATGCTGTCGATTGCTGAGTTGTTAGACTTTGTTTATACTATAAACTACATACATCGGTTGTGTTTTTTATTATTGTTATTACCACCAATGAACAGTTTATTGTTTTCAATGTATTGATAGTATCTTTATTCAAGTATTCATGTAATCGGTATTGTCTTTGTTCAAATATTCATGTAATCGGTATTGTCTTTGTTCAAGTATTCATGTAGTCGGTATTGTCTTCGTTCTGGGTGGGGATCCTGACCTCCCATAGTGGGCAGGGAGGTACATACTGTGTCTTCTATCCCCTTATATTATCTGTTTTCCAACATGCTTTCTGTCTTTGTCTTGGAATGAGATTACTTGGTTTTGTCTTGGCCCTGGCCGGAGTCCTAGCTGGGAGGGAAACAGTCAAAGGCATAGATATTTTTTTGGGAGATGATATTTTTTTCCTTGTAAATCATCTCTCTGTCATGTATTATCTTATTTATTTTTAATGTATAATGTAAGCATTTGAGTGTATTCCTCCTTGTTGGATTTTGTGCTTGTGTCCGGATGAGACTTATAGGTGATCTCAAACTAAGTACATTGAAGGTATGCTCTTGGAATCTACATCTGATCCCTATTTGTTCCTAGTTCCCCCTTTGTCTTACTTTCTCTTGGTTTCTTTAATTGTAATTCTAGAACTTTTTACTATCCCATTTTCTTCCTTTTTACTGGCGCTGATAATGTGTTGCAAGCGCCGTAAAACCCTTAAAAACAAAACAAAACAAAACAATTGTCTTCGTTCAAGTATTAATGTACTAGGTATTGTCTTTATTCAAGTATTCATGTAATAGGTATTGTCTTTGTTCAAGTATTAATGTAATCAGCATTGTCTTTGTTCAAGTGTTAATAATGTAATCGGTTTTGTCTTTGTTCCAGTATTAATGTAATTGATTGAATGTTATGACTTCTTGTTTGTTGTCATCGTGAATAAAGCGGTCATGGGATAATAAATTTAAGAATGTTATGTACTGTTTATTCTTTTTTTTTTTTTTTTCTGAATATCGTGATCATGATTTATAAACATTTGAGTTAATTCTTCTGAATAGGGACCTGTGTCTGGATGAGACTTTTAGGGATCTCAAACTAACTACACTGATAGTGTGCTCTTGGAATCTACTTCTCTTCCCTGTTTGAATCACTCCTCTTTGTCTTACATTGTCTCATGTCTCGTATGCTTTCATTGTAAATGTTGAATTTTTTGACAATTCCATTTCCTTCTCTTTAATAATAATAATGATGAATAGCACCTATTATAGCGCTTTACCCCGTCTACACAGCCACCAAGCGCTTTACTTTGACATCAATTGTAGTGTACAAATGCATTTAAAAAAATAAAAAATAGATCATTAATTAATTACATTTGAAACAAGTGGGTTTTTAGTTGTGTTTTAAAATTTTGAAGGGATGAGGATGACCTAAGGGATACTGGTAGGTGCCTCCTACAGTGAGGGGCGGCAATTATAAACCATTGAGTGTCAACCTTACGAAGTATCCTTGGCCTCATTAATTTGAACTTGTCATCATTTGATCTCAAGGGTCTTATTGAGTCGATACCTCTAAAAGCTTGTTAATATACAATGGTGCTGAAATGACCTAAAAATATGTTGTAAGCGCTGTAAAACCCTTAAAAACAAACAAAACAGACTACCTAGTTTTGTTGTTGTGATTGTAAATGCAACTATCTATGTTAGCTCTTTTGACTTTCCCCACCATTTCTCTTTTTGCTGGCATTATTTTACTTAAAAATATGAAATATATATTCCCCACTGTGATTCTGAAACAGATATCAACTGGGTGGGGTTCCTGACCTCCAATAGTGGGCAGGGAGGTACTTACAGCGTCTCCTATCCCCTTATATCTGTTTTCCAACTTGCTTTCTGTCTTTGTCTTGGAATGAGATTACATACTTAGTTTTGTCATGGCCCTGGCCGAGAGAGAAACAGTCAAATGTATACGTAGTTAGTTTTGGGAGATGATATCTTTTTCCTTGTAAATCATCTGTTATGTACTGTTATTTTTAACATATTATAATTTGTAAACATTTGAGCTGGGTGGGGTTCCCTACCTCCACAGTGGGCAGGGAGGTACTTACCGTGTCTTCTATCCCCGTATATCTGTTTTCCAAATTGCTTTCTGTCTTTGTCTTGGTGTGAGATTGCTCGGTTTTGTCCCGACCCTGGCCGGAGTCCTTGACTGGGAGGGAAACAGTCAAATGCAATAGTTATTGTTTTGGGAGATGATATTTTTTTCCTTGTAAATCATCTCTCTGTTATGTGTTATTTTTAATGTATAATGCAAGCATTTGAGTGTATTCCTCTTTGTTGGATTTTGTGCTTGTGTCTGGATGAGACTTATAGGTGATCTCAAACTAAGTGCATTGGTGGTATGCTCTTGGAATCTACATCTGATCCCTATTTGTTCCCAGTTCCCTATGTCTTACTTTTTCTTGGGTGCTTTAATTGTAATTCTAGAACTTTTTACTATCCCATTTTTTTCCTTTTTACTGGCGCTGATATGACCTTAATGTGTTGCAAGCGCCGTAAAACCCTTAAAAACAAAACAAAAACAAACAAACATTTGAGTGTATTCCTCTTGTGCTGGTGTCTGGGTGACACATTTAGTTAATCTCAAACTAAGTACACTGATTGTGTGCTCTTGGAATCTACATCTTTTCCCTATTTGTACCATTCCCCTTTGTCTTACTTTTTTCCTCAAGTCCATTTAATTGTACATTTAGAATGTTTTAACTATCCAATTTTCATCCTTTTTACTGGCGCTGATATGATCTAAATGTATTGCAAGTGACGTTAAACCCTTAAAAACAAAAACAAAGTAGAATCACTTGCTCCAGACAGTTGGGGGCGTTGAAATCTTGTTGGTGATCCATGCGACCCCTGGCATAAAGATGGAAGAAGATAAGCTCCCACATTTTCCATTATTTTAGCTAATTAAAAGTAGAGTGGAAATATCCTGCATTAAATTGATGAAATTTATTCAATGCTTCTAACCCTTTGAATATAAAATATAAGACCATACGGAATAAATTATACTATAATCATAAGCGATTAAATTAGAGTAAAATTCATATATTGTAAGTCAGATCTTTTTTTGAGGATAAGTAAAAATAAGGGCATCTCCCAAGCCAAAGGACAATATTCTATGTGATAATCCAGGTATTAAAAAAGAAGTCCTTCAGAGCCATTAGGCCCATGGAGCTGGAGTTTATCTTGGTGTCTAATGCGTGAAATGGACAATAGCAATTTCTCGCTACCCTTGGATAGGACACTAATCTATCGCAAAGCTTTCCACCAGGTCTAACACCAACCTTGCTACCCAATCACTGCTGGGTGGACAAGGATGATGGTGGGGGGGGGGGGGGGGGGGGCAGAAAAAGTCTCAACTGCACACGGGATTGAGTGAGTGAGCTAATGGGACCCCCATCCAGGTATAAAGTAAAGCTCTATTAAGAAAGAGCCAGAGGAGCATGCAATGTTATTGAAAGTTTAGATTCATTAGAGAAATGCAATTGTCGCTGGTATTTTGATGAAGATGGGAGTAGTTGCTCCACCAACAGAACATGCGACAGGCAAAGCAGCAATGGCAAGTCATTATCCCATATGCATCATCATTTTACTCTTTCGCACCCTTCGCTAGTTTACACAATGCATGTGGGTGAAGTAAAACTAAGGTGTCCACGGGGATAAAAAAAGACATCTCCTAACATTAATTACTAAGGGAAGCAATTAGAGATATATAAATTACGTTTAGGATTCTCATTGTTGTTGCCCTTCGCTATTCTATCGAAATTTCTATAGGTGCATAAAACTACAGTGAAGCATTGATATACATAAAGATTAACCTCTGGCACAAAAAAAAAAAAAAAAAAAAAATCTTTACATCAGTAGCTCTTTATTTGAAAGGAAATAATAAGGGTAAGAGGAGGTACAGATAGTTCCTTCAGTTCATTTCAAACGTCTTCGTTATACTTATCATCGACTGAATCTAAATGGGAGGAATGTGTAGAAATTGAACTGTTGCCACAGAACAGAACGAGACAAGCAGAAATATTACATTTCAAAATTAATAGAAATAAAGGTACAACAACTAATAAATTATGATAGATAAATAAAGTTATAATATGTGTAGAAATGAAGCGAATCGATATTTAAAACTGACAACAACAAGCCCTGTTATGGAGAGCACCCGATACAGATTAGATAAAATTAAAATATGCAAGCTGATTCAACTAATACTTTTAGGTAAATATGTATTAACACGATGATGATAATGGTGATGATGATGAGGCGGATGAGGGGATGGAAGAACAAATTGAAGATTCTGAATAAAACAAGAATATGCATAAGAAAAGTTTGTGACCAGAAAATGTGCCTCATCAGAATATCTAATTGCATAAATTTAATGCACTATAAACTCAGCCTAAATAGAGTAAATTGCTTATGTTGTAGTCTTCTATTTAACCTCATTGTTTTAAGTAGCGTGTATGTTACTGTTATATATATATGGATTGTCTTAAAAACTAAAACGCTCTAGTCAAACAACGAGCATAAGCCCCTAACTACAAATCACAGATATATTGATTAATCATCATAACTATTTCTACAAAGATGACTCGTGAGATCCTCAGCGATAAACTTTCAGCAATCTGGTCGATCTGCTGGGTACTTTGTTTTCACTGACAGTGAGTGCATTGGTCAGGTGGGTCAATGCGTCTTCTGGAATATCAGCATCTTCGTGATGGACCCGGACCCATGCTTGGCCTATACACGAAAGACAGTTAAAGCATGATAAAGAAGCGAAGATGTTCAATCTTTACTTACATAAATTTAAAAAATATTAAAGTCTTTTGTTTATGGGTGTGTACTGTTTATTACATCATGTTACATTAATATTACTTTTTCCCGTTTGAAGACCATCAATCATTGTGATAAGAAAGCCAAAATTAAATAGATAAATGCATAGATAAAACCCAAATTCTATTTTTGAATATAATTAATTGACCCCGCACTATTTTAAAGCTTTAGGCAAAACGAGTGGATAACCGCTATCTATCTATCACAAACCTCTCTCTCTCTCTCTCTCTCTCTCTCTCTCTCTCTCTCTCTCTCTCTCTCTCACACACACACAGATAAACACACGTCTTCGCCATTTGACCCTATCCGATACAATCTAAATTGAATAAGAAACGTTCCTAGGTGCAGATGGGTCAAAACATATTCACACATCTACAAAACACAAGGCAGCTTACCCTTAGTCACGGTGTCTCCAATGTCCACCAAAAGTTCGACTCCCACAGACATATTTATAGCCTCTCCAGGGGCGTTTCTACCTCCTCCTAATTTGTGAACCGCCTTGGCTACGGACATGGCTGTGATTTCCTTGACAAATCCTAATAAAAAAAATAATAGCATTGGAGAAATATAGTTTAGGAAATTAAATAAAAAAGTCTGGAGGCGAAGTAAATAGAGAAAAACAAATGAATGACACGAAATAGGGAATGCGATTAGCGGAAGAGTAGCGTCCCTTGATTGGACGTCACCCATAGTCTGTGACGTTACCGGCGGAAAAGTTATTAGAGAGAGAACGTCATGTTGGTTGTGCGCATGTGTCTCTCGTCCTCGCTTCCGGCGAAAGCGGCTTGAGACACTTCAAAACCAAATTGACGTTCTCTCTGTAAGGTGACGTCCAATCAAAGGACGCTACTCTTCCGCTAATCTCATTCCCTATACGGCGATTTATTCAAGTAGGCCACTCCAAAAATACCATACACAGTTATAAATAATTAAAGTTTAAAGGTCTTTTGGACCCCGATAGCTCAGTTGATAGAGTTCTCGCTTCCCTTGCAAAGGGACCGAGATCGATCCTGGGTGATGTCCATATTTTTTCGGACCCCCTCCCCCCCCCCCTCCCCCAACCACCCTTTGTCCACCCAGTCTTTGGGTAGCTGGGTCTGTTTGATCTGGTGGAATGTACTTTGCGATAGACTTGCGTCATATATAAAGGTAGCAATTAATTGTTATTGTCCGTTTCACGCTATAGAAACCGGGATAAACCTCGACTCTTAGGGCCTAATGGCTCTGAAGGACTCCTTTTAAACCAACCAGTCTACACAGATCACTTCAGAAGGAACGGATCTATAACATTTCACGTTCAATTTGAATTCTACTAGAAAAAAAGTAGCCCAAGTTGCACCGCTGTATTGCTCTCTTTGTAAAACAGATGAATCTTCAGCTATAACCAGATAAATATGATTTTAAAGTCTTGCCATTAGTTAAAGGAATGGAAGACCCAACAACTGCATTATCGTAAGTTAGTCGTCAGTCACCTCTCGAATAGGATTCAACAGTCGTGACATCACTTCCCTCGTATTGACGCATAGTAACTTAGTAACTGGTTCTAAACTATCGGAACAATGGGGGACGCCCTTATGAAATACTTCTCCGGCGAGCATAAACGTGTATCCAGAGGAGAAAAACATTATAAATCTGATCATATTTTAACTTTTATACATTCTGATCACATGCCATGTGAAAAAGTTCTAGCCAGCACGAAGGATAAAGAGTACCGATTATATTTGTTTAGAACCAAGCTGCTGGTTGCTAGGCGGACGTGACATCAGACTATTGAATCCTATTGGGAGGTCTGGATTAGAAGAATCCCATTGGAGTTATTTCATGTGGTAGTGGATTATTTTAACTGCTTGTTTTTAGATTTTTCTATCACAAACTGAGTAAGACGAAATCGCCGCATTTATGAATAAAGTTAAGGTCTTGTGGTAGAACATTCTCTATCGCGTATTCCACAACCTTGTAACTTGTAGCAAATTCACCAAACAACCTTAGTCCAACAACAACGAGATCAAAACAAGGGGGCACGATCAAAGATTCACAGTGCCGCGCTCCCGAATACAAACAAAGCCATGAACAATCGTTTCCCCCCTCTTCTATACGCTTGTGGAATACCCTACCACCAATTGTTGTTATTTCACTTCATGGAACAGTTTAGAGATAGGCTCATTCACTACTATCGCCCAGAAAAAACATTCCCAGACGTAAAATGTCAAAAACATTTAAATTTTCGACAATACACCAGGGCCCAATTTATGTAAGCAGACTAGATTTAGTAAATGACTTGGCTAGTCTTAAGCCTAAGTGAAGTAAGTAGCTTAAAAATCGAATATAGTGAATGTTTTCCAGTCTCTGACAGCTAGGCTCTTGCTTGGAAAAGGGGTTTGTAAGGCGACTAATTCGGCTATTTTGTGCTGGTAACATCAAACACTCTACTACGCGGTGACAGGTAAGATGCCAGTCTTCATACTTTCAAGGCGAAAGATTTCCTAAGAGGAAATTAGCAGCTCATCCGGTGTAGATATTTCGTTCCGTTTCATATTTGAACCTACTTTTGGCATGATGGATCAAATCCCGTGATATTGACTGTCGACTCGCTAGCCCGATTAGATTGGTTTTTAAAAGATTTTACTCACAAAAATGAACGTGTAGTTTCGACGATCTGCAGTTATTACAGTTTTTTTAAAGCCATTGTCAATAGCAACAGGACACTTTTTGCCTCTGCCATTCGTAACCAACGTACTTTCCTTCCGAATAGAAGCTTTCTCAATCTAAAAATAGCTGCTATCCTGTCGATGTTATGATGTATCCTAGTAACTAGTCTCAGACTAAGCTTGAAGTCCGGCCTCAGCAAATGACTAAAACTTGGCCAACCTTAGACCGGAGGTGTGATTTAGTCTGGGACTTGCTTGATCAGCTCACATAAAGTCATTGACTTAAGTCAGAGACAAAAACGGGCCATGGTTCTAGTTCCGTTTAGAGCTGGGCAGTGTTAAAAACGGAGTTCTCGGAGAAGGCTCTTTACTCGCATTCTCTTAATGTGCTGAGGTGTAAAATTATGGAAACCTGACCAGTATTAGCATTTTCACTGTACAAATACACATTCGTAATAATTCTTTTCGGGTTCATGTCCCGTAGTCACTGAGCTCTGTTAGTTCACGATGCTCGTAGCACACATCAAATGTTGGCTTGGTCCCCCATAGTAAAGCACGTTGAGCACATTAAGTGGATATTGCGCTACCGAAAAAAAATCATGTTTTTTATTTTTTTATTATTTTTATCATTGGAAAAGGCTTTAAACAAAAAACTAACTTTTTTATTTTTTTATTATTTTTATCATTGGAAAAGGCTTTAAACAAAAAACTAACTACTCACAATACTATAGATAGAATGCGCTTGGCCAAGGAGTTCACAACATTGCCATCCGGAAGTATAACGGACCAACACACAAACTCTGTGTAACCATGAACTTTTATAGTCTTGTTAATACAGTTTAGTGAGAACAACTCACAAACGCGGATGGCAAAAACAATAACAAAGGCCTGAGTGACGTCATCTGCATACTATCTATACGTACCTCCACATGGACAACTCAACTCTGTTTTGTGTTTGGCTGCTGGCAGAACTTTCCAAATGTCCTTGCTATCATCACACAAGTCATTGGCTATTTGACTAGAAACGCCTTGACCTTCTATCATGGCCTTGAACCTTTCGAGGGCCGAGCCATTTGTGATGGAGTCTGTAATCCTCTTTTTGGCGTCCTCCACAGAAATAGTTGTGTCGTGAGCATGGAGTGCATGGCCGGCTAAAGATGTGCAAATCAGATTAAAGAAAACAGATTATAGTATGTAAGTATGTTTGTTTGTTTGTTGTTATTTGGGGGGGGGGGGGTTATTATTTTTTTTTGGGTGGGTCTTTTTTGTTGTTGTTTTCTTATTGTTGTCTTGTTTTTTGTGGGTTTTTTTTTGTTTTGATTCTTTTTATCTGTAGGGGTGGGGGGTGGTGGGTTAGATTAGCAGATAAAGTATTGTGCAAAGCGCTGATCGAGCGTTGTGAAACTGTAGTAGTGTGTCACGTTAATGTGCAGACATTTTAAAAGATAATCTTCATAAGATACGACCATCTTTATTGTCCACTTTGGGATTTTTTGGGGATCAATTTGAATTGAGTATTGCCACTTCTCTCTCTCTCTCTCTCTCTCTCTCTCTCTCTCTCTCTCTCTCTCTCTCTCTCTCTCTCTCTCCTCTCTCACTCTCTCTCTCTCTCTCTCTCTCTCTCTCTCTCTCTCTCTCTCTCTCTCTCTCTCTCGTTCTTTCTTTCTTTCTCTCTCACTCACTCACACACACACTCACACACACTCACACACACGCACACTCGCACACTCACACACACACACACACACACACACACACACACACACACCTTTTTCTCAGTGAACTCATTAAAAATATATATAATAATATAAGAGTGGTTTTACCAAACAAACCAGATGACTATACTGCCGTACTCTGGAAAAATCCATATTTGAAAATTTGGCCAGAAAACTCGCCCTTCAAAAATCGATCGATTTAAATGACCCTCATCTTGGCAAAAACTCTTTGACCTAGTACTAAGGAATACTCACAAGTCCCAGGTTTAAGAGTTTTTGGCAAGATGGGGGTCGTTTTAATTGATCGTTAGATGAAAAACGAGTTTTCTGGCCAAATTTTTAAGTATAGGTTTTTCCAGAGTACGGCAATCTATACTATATAATACTTCTGATCAGTATACAATCAAACACCCTTTTAATCTGAACAAATACATAGTAAGGCAGGATGGGATAAAATCTATACTTTATTGATCCAAGGAAAAGATGGGTGAATAATTATAGTTTTCCTATATGTGATTATATAGATCGATTATACAATAATGTTATTGGTTGCCATGCTAATAAAATGCAACAACGAATAAATACCTCGAACAGGAGAAGAAAATTAAATCACAATATCAAACAACCACACACACTTATACAAAGTATGTACTAAACAATTTTTTTCTGGCCAAAATTGAAAAAAAATTTGTTTGTCATTTCAATTACTATTTTACCGTACTCTGAAAAAGAACAGGCATTTTTTTAAAAAATCGTTCTTGAAGGAAGTCCTCCGTTTGAGTTACTGAACGATGAGGTGGTTTTAATCTATCGATCATCGTGAAATGAGTAAGTTCACAAAGCTATCGATACTCCTACTATCTACGTACAAAGTATCGGGTAAAAATATTTCTGGCCAAAATTGATAATAAAAGAGGATTTATTTTTGGTCAATGTACGATAACACTTGTTATTCTGTCGTATTCTGACACATTTTTTACATCTTGGCCAGAAATAAAAATCGTTCTTCAAGGAAGTCCCAGGTTTGAGAGTTTTTTGTTGTCTTTTTTGTTTTTTTTGTTGTTTTTTTTTTTACATTTTAATCGATCGATATTTGCAGGACGAGTTTTCTGACCAAAATTTTAAAATGTGTTTCTTTTTTTTAAAAGCACGGCCGTGTTACTCTTAGTAAATACGAACTATAAAAGTCTTAATTCTCCTACTTGATCTATTGTCGTCTCTCTCAAACCCCATTTTGTCATCAAAAATCGATTGATTAAACTGATGTCTCAGGTTTGAGACCTTTTGACAAGATGAATGTCAATCTATTTAAATCGATTAATATTTCAAGCATAAAAGTTGTTTTGTTGTTGTTGTTTGTTTTTTTTTTTGTTTTTTTTTTCTTTGTTTTTTTTTTTTTTTTTTTTTTTTTTTTTTTGGGGGGGGGGGGGGGGGGGGGGGGGGGGGGGGGTTGGCCTAAATGACAAGATGTATGCGACCCATAGTCTCAAACAAGTATTATATCTGGAGTGATTAAGGACAGCGTGGCTCACCAGTACGGTCTTTGCTTCGTACTCAAACGGTGAGGAGTTAAACTACCCGCCTTGCTGTGTGTCCTTGAGCAAGTCACATCGCCCTAGCTCAATTAGCGGCGCTGCCACAGCGGCTGACGCCTGGGTTATTCCAGTCTTTCCTTGGAATAGATCCTAGAGACAAATTTTCCCTTATTTATTTATTAGATACTGGAAATTTTAGTTTATAGCAAAGAATGTGATATGAAACAAGGATTGACTTTACAGTGAAATCCGCAAGAAGTCAACACACTTATCGTCAACTTGTGCTTAAAGTCAAAAACTCTTATTGACCCCAAACGCTTTACCAGACCAAGCCATCCAATCGGAGAAAAAGTCTCGACTTCATCCGGGGGTCAATCCATCGCCTTCGTTTACTTATAGATAGAATGCGCTTGGCCAAGGAGTTCACAACATTGCCATCCGGAAGTATAACGGACCAACACACAAACTCTGTGTAACCATGAACTTTTATAGTCTTGTTAATACAGTTTAGTGAGAACAACTCACAAACGCGGATGGCAAAATCAATAACAAAGGCCTGAGTGACGTCATCTGCATACTATCTATAGCCTGACATTGACCAAAAAAATGACGTCAAAATGCTAGTGTTTGGCCACAAAAGAAAACAAATCGTGAGTTGTATTCAATACTTCAACCAATGGGACCACTTGTTTCCATGAGACTACTAATGACAACTCACTAGGTGGTGCAAAAACCAAATAATGAAATCAAAATGCCAGTCTTTTTGGGTTTCAGTGTCAGGATATAACTTAACGATGACTACGGTCAATCGAGGTCCCTTTGCTTGTGAAGCGAGTGCTCTACCAGCTGAGCTATAGATAGTATGCGCTTGGCTGAGAAGCTCATAACATTGCCATCCGGAAGTATAACGGACCAACACACAAAATGTGTGTATCAATGAACGTTTATAGTCGGGTTAATACAGTTCAATGAGCATTACTCATAAACGCGGATGGCAAAAAACAATAACAAAGACATGAGTGACGTCATCTTCGAACTATCTATCGGGATCCCTTTGTGACACAATTAGTCATCACTTAAATTCCCCTGCCATGTGTGACATTCTCCGTGTTCTACACATGACAGGCTCTTTTTTCAAGTCCTTATCCACCATACTATCCTTCAAAGACAAGTAGCAATGTGCTCTACGAGACTTGCAGTACAGACCAGTTTCGGACAATGTTTTGAAGGAAAAAAAGGTATTACGACATAATTTAATAGATAATATAACAAGCAAAGTTTCGGCTCAAATCCGTTTTTAATAAGCAAGAAAAAATTAAACGGTAATAAAAGGCTCCCAAGAAGAAGTCGTAGAGGAAAATGAGGAGGAGGTTGAGGAGGAGGAGGAGGAGGAGAAGGAGAGGAGGAGGAGGAGGAGAGGAGGAGGAGAGGAGAAAAAAAAGAAGAAGTAGTAGTAGTAGTAGTAGTAGTATAGTAGTAGTCAGTAGTAGTAGTAGTAGTAGTAGTAGTAGTAGTAGTAGTAGTAGCAGCAGCAGCAGCAGCAGAAGAAGAGAAGAAGAAGAAGAAGAAGAAGAAGAAGAAGAAGAAAGAAGAAGAAGAAGAAGAAAGAAGAAGAAGAAGAAGAAAAAGAAGAAGAAGAAGAAGAGAGAAGAAGAAGAAGAAGAAGAAGAAGAAAAAGAAGAAGAAGAAGAAGAAGAAGAAGAAGAAGAAGAAGAAGAAGAAGAAGAAGAAGAAAAAGGAAGAGGAGGAGGAGGAGAAGGAAAAGAAGAAGAAGGAGAGGAAGAGGGGTAGGAGGAGGAGGAGATTATGGACACGGATAAGGAAGCGAGGAGAAGATTGGGGGAGGTGGAGGAGAAGAGGAGGAGGAGAAGAAGAAACGTTCAGATTCATTATTCTTTATCTGTCCACGTTTTCAGGCAGCCTACTATTTGCTACAGTAATAACTTTTTCGAGTGTCGGTGGCTCGGGTAGACCAAACTCGTTTAGTAATTGCCAATGCCCCGGTGTTGCGCCATAAATTAAGGCGTCTTAAACGTATTACCTTACTTGATTTGGATGTAAATGAGTACCTAGTAATAGACAATGACGGATAGTTCAAGGGAACGAAAACAAAAAAGAACGCCTTACAGGCTACTGGTTCTACATGAAATGAAATTTACTGATTTCGTTTGGCGGGATGGGCAAATAAATTAAGCAATCTGACTATCATCAAGCAAGTTGAAACAGTGGAAAAGGGTGATATAATTTTGCCTAAAGTAAATTAATAGAAACCTCACCTAACTCCACGACTAGATCCATGAGATCTGCTGGTCCCTTCCCTTGCAAGCACCACACGGATTCGGCCACTTCTAAAGCATTGCCCACCATGTTGCCTATCGGTGAGTCCATGTCGGTAAGGAGGGCCACGGTGTTGATTCCGATGTCTTTTGAACATTCCACCTGGTTTTCATGTTGTAAGAAAATACCACAAAAAAAAGATATTATAGTTAATATTCACAAGTGTCGGCCATTTCAACTATTATAACTACGATATTCCATACCGCAACAACAACAAGTGAGAAATATCCACTAAAGCTAAACCTATATTGGCAGCCTACATTTTTAAAGGACTAAAAATGTCTGAAAATAACCAGCTGATTGCCAAGCAAGTCTTTCCACCTATTAAACGTGTCTACGTTCTCCTGCTTGCTGTATGGAAGATGCCAGACGAGAGTTCTCGCTATAGGAAAAAATAACAGTTACTTTCGATGGATTCCCTATAGTAATCCCACAAAGCAATGATTTTTTTTTAAAATTCAAAATGTAGGAAACCGTAAAAGACTATACGAAAACTATGAAATCGATTTCATAGTCGCAATATCACCTTGCCTGCATGTTGACATGAAGCCACCATCCACTATGATAGGGTTTGTAACCCAAAACACATAGACATTCTTTTAAAAACACCCCTTCCCAAAAACAAACAAATAGAAAACAAAGAAACAAACAACCGACTTGTATGGTCCAAAGACCGGTAAACTAACAAAAAGATCAAGAGCTGTACGCTGGGTTTCAAATGAAGACGTTTCTTGCTTGCCGTATAATAGAACTTCATTAGAAGCTGTTTGTTAATGATTAAGAATTTACAGTCGACAGTGCGATGTGACAGTGAAGCTGGTTTGGACTCGAACATGTGAATAAATACCGATTTTTTTCTTCACTTTGGCCAAAAATCATTTAACTAAAGTACCGTTAGATTAAAATGACCTTTGACCTGTCATAAAGATTTCGTTGAAGTCTCCGGGTTAAAAAAAAATGAAGAAGAGAAGAGGAAGAAGAAGAAGAAGAAATTAGGATGATGATGAGCAGGAGGTGGAGGAGGAGAAGAAGAAGACGAAGAAGAAGAAGAAGACGACGATGACGACGACGACGACGACTACGACGAAGAAGAAGAAGAAGAAGAAGAAGAAGAAGAAGAAGAAGAAGAAGAAGAAGAAGAAGAAGAAGAAGAAGAAGAAGAAGAAGAAGAAGAAGAAGAAGAAGAAGAAGAAGAAGAAGAAGAAGAAGAAGAAGAAGAAGAAGAAGCAACTATGTAAATGGCACAGAAAGCTGTAACTCACCATAGACTGGGCTAAATCCATGGCCTTGTCTTTGTCGGAGACGAATGCTCCAGAGCCTGTCTTTACGTCCAGGACTAAAGTATCGATGTTTTCAGCTGCCTTCTTCGAAATGATAGAACCTGAAACGTTAGGTAAAATCATGGTGATACTCAAAGGGTTCTTTTTGGATAAACCGACTAATGTCCACTAACCAGTCAGCTGTCGTACTCTCGCGAGGTCTCAGGTTTGAACGTTTTTGCCAAGAATGAGGGTAAATTAAATCGACCAATATTTGAAGCACGAGTTTTCTGGCCAAATTTTTTAATACTTTGTCTTTCCAAGGTTCGCGAAGTCCCAGGTTTGAGAGGATTTTTTTTTACCAAGATGACGGTCATTTAAATCGATCGATATTTGAAGGACGAGTTTTTTGGCCAAAATTTTCCAAAATGGGGTTTTCAAGAGTAGGGCAGTACAGTAAGGCGATTCACAACCGATGGTAACCTCCATGTTTCAATAGTCAAGCGACTCTCAACGTGACCATTGACCTTAGGTGTCAATGATCGTAAATTTTGATGTTTTTTCGATAAGAATTAAGCGCACGTTACCAGCTATGACTCAGATGTCGATGGGAATCGTGTTCTAGGAAAGGACGGATATTTTAAGAGTCGTGAACAACAATGTTGCCAATCATGACAGAAACTGTGTGAAAGGAAAACATGTTGCCCTAAGACCTGGCGTGAAGAATAACACATGCCATGTAAGGCACATTGAGTGTAGTAAAGCTGTGGAATTGCTCCATATGTTACGTGTATATCTATCTATATTTAATATAAGCCAATTCAAATCAAATTATGAATGAGGTTTTACTCCTACTAAAAATCACAAGTCATGTTATGTAGACTTAAGGATTTGCTTACAATCCACATCTAGGCGAATCTATGCCTAACCTTCTTGAGCTAGGTTCTCAACGAACCCACCCACCCCCCTTCCCTGAAATTGTTATATTCATTTTGTTTATTACTTTTTACAGTCTACCGCTGCTAGCAGCTTGGTATCACTCTCACTCACATTAAGTCCAACGGTTTTATGGTAAGGAGGGGATTGGCCGTAATAGAGCTTGGGCTGATGTGCTCTTATTTGCAAGTCAGATAACCCAATTCATTATGGGCTCATTGTTGTTGTGGAAATCTCAAAAAAAAAAAAATGACCCAAAATATTGTCCATTACAACGATGTTAAAACTAGGCCCATAATTGCGTTCGGATGCCAGACCTTCATATATGTGCACGTGTTCTTGCTCCTTATTTGGGAAGGGTACCTTATGTTCAGACATCACTTTATAATGATAACTTCAATTTTTTAATCCATTTTTTCCTCCTTTGATAGACATTGAAACAGTACCTATTGTTTACATATTATGTGATATTCACATCCAAAACTTACCAATGATCAGGCCCTGGTGTCCAACAGTGGCCGTGACGTCACGCGTCGCATAGAGTTTCTTGTCAGCAGGGCAGATGTTGCCGGTCTGCCCAGCAATGAAACATCCGGGTGATGACAGGAGTCTAGCCATGTCGTCACTAGTCAAGGATACTGTGTAGCCCGGGATTGATTCCAACTTGTCCAGTGTGCCTCCGGTGTGAGCCAACCCACGACCAGAAATCATAGGCACCTGAAATAAAGATCTATCCGATTTTTAAAATTTCGAAAACGTTTTCTTGATTAAATAATAAATAAAAATAAACAAAAAAAAATCCCTTTATTCATCCCATAGGGGAAATTTGTATCGAGAGTCTATTCCAATGGTAGACTGGAATAAACCAGGCGTCAACCGCAGTGCAGCGCCGCAAATTGAGCTAAGGCGAGGTGACTTGCTCAAGGCCACACAGCGCAGCGGCGGGTGATCGAACTCGATACCTTTCGGGTAGGAAGCAAAGACCGTACCGCTGAGCCACGCTGCCACTGCGTTTATTAAAGATACATTATTACTACCAAGTTCAAGCTATAGAACGAACGACATTTTTGTTATAGAGCAATATCCATAAAGCGTGCTCAAGGCACTTTACAACAGCAACACTTAACACAACGGACAAGACATGACGCCTGTTAGGCAATATTACAACAACAAAAAATTCCGACAGAAACAACGCTGTTAACGGAAATGTACTTCTTTTCCACCTGAATCCGGTGAGAGAATGCGAGTAACCAGCCTTTACCAAGGACTCAATTATGGGTCGTTCAGGTGAGACTCGAACCTAGACCTCCGATCCGAAGGCGAGTGTCATACCACAAGGCTACATAGCCGCAGTTCATTCCTAATCTTTACAAAAGGGCTGCAGTGCGTGTTTCCATTGACTAAAATGGGGGGGGGGGGGGGGGGGGGGGGCAAAGACGACCACATCTTTCACCTAAAAACGACTATAAACAATAGGCTTCAACAGTTGTGACCTTAGTATACCTTAGTAACTGGTTCTCAACTATCGGAACAATGGCGGACGTCCTTATGAAATAATTCTCCGACGAGCATAAAAGTATATCCAGAGGAGAAAAAACATTATAAATCTGAGCATGTTTTGACTTTTATACATTCTGATTACATGACACGTGAAAAAGTTCTAGCCAGCATGAAGAATAAAAAGTACCGATTTTCTTGGTTTAGAACCAAGCTGCTCGTTGCTAGGCGGACTTGACATCAGACTATTGATTCCTATTGACATCAACCCACAGCTATCATCAATACATATCTCATCCAAAACTGGTCTAAAGTTAATGAGAAATTAGTCTGGAGAGCACGAGAGCTAATAATTCTTACTTTCAGACCACACGCAGCCAAAGCCGGGGCAAGGACGAGGCTGACTTTATCTCCAACACCCCCTGTACTGTGTTTGTCCACAAGGCAACCTTTGCATTCATCTGGCCAGCTCAATGTGGTTCCAGAGTTCTTCATCTCTAAAGTCAACGTGGAAATTTCATTCCGAGTGAAGCCCTGAAGATACATGGCCATCAACATAGCCCCTGAAAAAATTATAGATGTAATTTAAATTTCACTTTTGAACTCATTAGTAAAATCATTTTACTAAGTCTTGAAAATAGTCTTGCTATGATGTGTTCCTGTTAGAATAATTAATACGTTGCCTGCCATATTAAATTATCTATATATCTATATATCTCTCAAATATATATATATATATATATATATATATATATATATATATATATATATATATATATATATATATATATATATATATATATATACTATGCGTCACAATTAGTTGCCACCCGATAATGTTTTATTCCTAAAATTGAGCGGCTCAAACTTGGTGAAAATGGTATCAAATGAAAGGTAGACACCTCGGTAACAACGGGAAACACTTTATAAAATCGACAAAAAAAAAAGTCAAAGAAATAAACAGATGGTTGAGGAAAAAAAAGACCCTACATTTTTATGACGAAATTTGAAAGCAAACAAATGAATAAGGTAAAGCCGAAACCCGGTTTGTTTTCTGACCTTTTTATTCAGTGTGAGCACAGTATCTTGTGTGAGCACAGTATCTTGTGTGAGCACCAGCTGACTCTATGCATGCTTGTATCTGGTGTGTGAGTGACTTTGTTTTTGGGTTATGGCATACTCTTCTCTCAGCGCTAGTTATTCTAATCTATAAAGGAATTTACTATTTGGACCATTATTGGTTGGCAACTTAATTGTGACGCACAGTACATTTAATTATTTATCCATCTGTATATTTATCCACCTATATCTCTATCTTTCTGTCTGTCTATCTTCTATTTATATGTTTATCTATCTATCTATCTATCTATCTATCTATCTATCTATCTATCTATCTATCTATCTATCTATCTATCTATCTATCTATCTATCTATCTATCTATCTATCTATCTATCTATCTATCTATTTATTTATTTATTTATTTATTTAATTATTAACTATCTATCTGTCCACACATATCTCTCTATTTATCGATTTATCCGACTATTTGTCTATCTTCTATATATTTATCGATAATCATCCAACTTTTTATCGATCTCCAGATAATTTTGTATATCTATTTGTCTATCTTCTATATATTTATCGATAATCATCCAACTTTTTATCGATCTCCAGATCAAATTGTCTATCTGCATATTTGTGATCTTCTCTCTCTCTCTCTCTGCTCTCTCTCTCTCTCTCTGCTCTCTCTCTCTCTCTCTCTCTCTCTCTCTCTCTCTCTCTCCTTCTTCACCTGACCACATCTGGTTCTCTCTATTGGTATCCATCAATCTCTATCCATCTCATACATGTTGAATAAGCGTCGAAAAACAAAAATAACTTGTGAACACTAGATATAATATGTGTGACCTTTATTGAAAATGATTAACAAGAACAGAATTATCTAAACGCCAAGCATAGAGTGGTCTCCGGGTCATTATGCTAGGGCTGTCATTTAACCCTTTCGTTACCAGCCATTTTCAGAATTTTCCCCAAAATTTCACACCCACCCAACACAAATTTTCTCTTACTCCAACAGAAAACCAATAAATACATTCTATGCATATCTAATATTGATCAGCAAAATGAAATCTTCAACACATTGCCACGTTTTTATATCTAAATTAAAACATTTTTCTTAAAAATAGTGTGATTTACAAAAGAAATTTGAATGATAAAAGTGCCGGTTGGATCTTAACGAATGTGGGAGGGGAGTTAAGCTACAGTCGGGGTCAGAATGCTGACATGACATCCACTTGTGTTTTGACGGATTGGCAGTAGATATAGGTCACACAGACCATAGCCTGGACATCTACTGTAACAGTACGATGACAGAATACCTTGGTCGTTTTGACTTGAAAACGTTTAATGTAAATAGCGATAAATTCAAATAACTTTCAATCTGTCCCCCCCAAAAAAATCCTTAACTAACCATAAACATTTAATTTAGATAGCAATCGATTACTTGCCAAAATATCGAGAATACTTCATAGAAATCCTATTTGACGAACAGTTTTCTGGCCATTAAAAAAAAAAGAGTACAGAAAGGATATTGATCCAATCTTGGGTGTTTGATGCTTAACCTTAGCAGTTCCTTTGTGGCGATCCCCATCCCTCTTCTTAGCGACCAGATCGGGCATATGTTCGCATCACCTGGTCCTTAACAGCGTTGTTCCTGTCCGAAAAAATTGCAATATCGCCTAACAGGCGTCATGTGACGCCCTACATGTTAAATATTGTTGTTGGATAAGGGTCCCCTGTAAATCGCTTTGAGCAAGTTTAGTGAATATTACGCTATATAAAAGCTCAAACTCAAAAAGCTTTTTTTGTTCTTTCTTTCTTTCTTTTTTTTTTTTTACCTGTCTGACATTCCGCCACGGTGCCATCCACAACTCCATGAACAAAGAGCTGAACCTCCTCGGTAGATAGCTCTTCCCCATCCCTCTTCTTAGCGATAAGATCGGGAACAGATACTGGCATATTCTCGCTTTCTGAGGCGTCCTGAAAATTAAAAGAAAAAAACAGAATATCCGAAATTTAAGAAAAAGTTTCAAATATTGCAAATCAAAATGACATCGATATATCTAGAATATTCTTAATCTTCATCAATAATAATAAACATCATCTTTTATTGATTTTTTAAATATATCATCCAAAGTAACTCATTGTGACTTAAAAAGTTATTAAAAAACAACAATAAATATACAGAGAGGATGTCGAGGTGGTAAAATGTGTGTAAGATCGATAAAAGTAAAATGTCCTCGTTAAACACTTTGAAATACTTAAAAGTTATTTGATAAAAATGAATAAAATATACACCGGGATGCGTACAGAAGATTCATAATTTTAAATAATCCATCCCATAGGGGAAATATGTCTCTAGGGTCTATTCCAAGGGAAGACTGAATTAACCCAGGCGTCAGCCGCAGTGCAGCGCCGCAAATTGAACTAAGGCGAGGTGACTTGCTCAAGGCCACACAGCGCAGCGGCGGGTGATCGAACTCGATACCTTTCGGGTAGGAAGCAAAGACCGTACCGCTGAGCCACGCTGCCCCTCACCAATATAAAAGATTTTTACAAGATATTTCTGTGAAATTTAAGAGATTCTGGGACATTTTAAATATCTACATAAATAAATAGTTAAATAAATAAATGGATAAATAAATAAAGTTCCTTTTATTAATCCTTAGGGGGAAACTTGTCTTTAGGGTCTATTTCAAGGGGAAGACTGGAATATCCCAAGCGTCAGCCGCAGTGCAGCGCCGCAAAGTTAGCTTGAGCGAGGTGACTTGCTCAAGGCCACGCAGCGCGGCGGCGGGTAATCTAAACTCGGTGTCATCGGTCACGAAGCAAAGCATAAATCTGTCCCTAATAGGAATCAACCTTCTAACTCGATCCGATTTCCCACGACACCCAAAAACACGACTTATGCGACCCACCGACTCAAAACGGAATAAGTCGGGATGGATTTTTGGGGCAGCGTGGCTCAGCCGTACGATCTTTGCTTCGTTCCCGAAAAAGACCGAGTTCGATCACCCGCCGCTGTCCTGTGTGGCCTGGAGAAAGTCATCTCGCCCTAGTTCAATTTGCGGCGCTGCACTGCGGCTGACGCCTGGGTTATTCCAGTCTTCCCTTGGAATAGACCCTAAAGACAAATTTCCCCTATGGGATGAATAAAGGGATTTTTTTTTAATCGGATCCGGGAATGTCGAAGAACCAAAATGGTAAGACATACGATTGTGGAACTCCATCAGCATTGAAACAAAAAATAGTGAAAATCCACTTACTTTTAGTTTTAGAAAACGGTTAAAAACTGAACGTTTCTGTAGGGCATATAATCTAGACTCTTGCTATGTATTTTATCATAATATATTTTATTATCATATCAATGTGGTTTTTAACATGTCAGTGCTATATTTGTGTATGATAGTATGATGTGTTGATATAAAGTGCCAGTGAGCAATTTTGATTGGAACTAGGCTCCGTATAAATTCATTATGTTATTATATTATATAATTATTAAATACGAACTGTTCAGTCTTTGCGATGTAAGAAATTGTATGTTTTCTCCACCATGCAAACCGTATAACCAAAATTGTTGGTATGTGTCTATAAATTCAATTTTTAGCAACTCATCCTGACATATTACCGCATTGAGACGCCCGGTTACATATAGATGATAAAATAAATAAAAATGTGAAATTGAATGTAAGCTTCAATTTAATTACAAAAACAGATAGATTGGACGTTTCGGGTTTCCCCTTTATCAGCAAACAGGATGAATGAAACACTACAGATGAATGAGATGATGTGGTAGTGGCGTTGTTAAGATGATTAAACAAAGCATTGATGGGCAATAGAAATAGTATGCTCCTTTGTAAGATAGCACGAATTAAAACAGAACAACAGTAAATTTAAAAGGTGCGCATGCGCAATTAATTAAGTGAATAGAGTCTTTTATTTTACTCCTCAACCGATTCTGATTTCTGATTAAAAGACAGTTTTTTTTTTCTCTTTAAATGTATTATTTATTTTGTTATCAGTCGTATTTTAGCTAATTTAACGCTTTACAATCTGCCGTCCCGATTGTTATTTTTTGTTATTATTAATTTTTTTTTATGTCATTACACGTGATTGTTAATGGGGAGGATTAGAATAAAGATTTTTTTTTCTATATTTTTCTCATAAATTGCTACGCGCTTGATACTAGATTTAACAAAGGACTTTAAAAATGATTCTTTACAAGAAAAAAAAAGGAAACTTTAAGAAAGAAAAAAAGTTTTATGCAGCGTAAACATTTTATATTTTCCTCAAGGTTATGAATGCTTACCATTTTTGGGGGGTATTAACTCCAAGATCACAGACATACGAAAGTGCGACAATCTCAGGGCTTAGTTGGTTTATATTCACATTAACGATATCAACTGAAGGCTGGTTTTCCAAAACTCATTAAGTCGATTTTTCTAGCTTTTGAGATTTTCCATCAATGAGATAAATTGAAACGTAAATTATATTTTAAGCATCAATTTCCCCAGATTTGTGTGAATTTGAAGTTTAAATATGATAAAATAATCAACCGAATGAGAAATTTTAGGGGAAATAATCCTCAATATCTCAAAATGTGAAAAAACGGAGTTAGGGAGTTTTGGAAAACCACTCTTCAAATATTTTTTTGAAACAGCTGGTTTCCTTATTTCTCTTTTCCTACGATTATAATTCGTGTTTTACTTTGATGATGCATATGGCATCCAATGGTTTGCTTTGCAATAAGAGATCTATTCAAATTTCGGGTTTGTTTTATTGTCTATTAATGGCCAAACTATTCGATTGTGCCATTTAGATTATTAATATATTCAAAATTAAATCTGTTTATGGCTGGGTTCTATCACAGATAATATAATGACATAATGACCAATCGTATGACTGAGTGTTTTTAAAGCACCATTCTACCCCAACCCATAAATCATAGTAACGCATAACGATACCAAGTTTACAACAACAAAAAACTCTCAAACCTGGGACTTCACAAAGTCCCAGGTTTTAAAGTTTTTGCTAAAATGGGGGTCAATTAAATCGATCGATATTCGAAGAACGAGTTTTCTGGCCAAATTTCTAAAAATGTGTTTTTTCCAGAGCTCGGCAAAATCCCTTTCCAAGTAAATTTTACCACCAAGCAAAATGATTTTATTAATCAAACAACAATTAGATTCTTTGAAAATGTCTCATTTTAAGTGTTTTTGAACATGTCTTTTATTCAAAGAAGACGAAATCGGAATTGATTGAAGAGTAGAATAAAAGATTTCAAACACTTTTGCGTTTTGAAATCCGAACTTTGTTCCACCCCCAAAAAGCAATAGTGTAAGAATTGTATATTATAAACCTATAACGCCATTCTAATTGCTATTTTACTATTAAAGTAAAATGCAGTAAAACAACGTGCACATATTTGCAGTTCTGATAACCGAATGCAATTATGGGCTTGCTTTATCACTAGTAGTAGTGTCGTACGGTCTTCACACCTCCAAGTGTGACTCATTCAGCCATTTGATGTAGTCGTCATCAGCTTTGTGGATAGCAGGATAGCCGCCCTCTATGGATGTTGATGGACAGTGAAGTACCACATGGTCGATGTCCTGATTTGGAGCGTTACAGGCTTGGCATGTTGGTGTTGTTATATAGCCCCATTTGTGGAGATTAGATGCTGTTCTACCGTGTTTAGATCGTAGTCTGTTACAGGAGGACCACTGTTTTCTGTTCAGTGTGTAGAAACCTGGGAGTGGTGTTGCTGTAGGGTCTTCGATTAGATCATGTTTTTTGGTTTGTTTTTCTCCCATTCAGTTTTCCAGCTATCAGAGAAGTCGAAATGTTCTTTTTTGGATTTGTAGAACGGTTTGCGAGATTTTAGGCGTGATGTTGTGAGGGCTGATTGAGTGATTATTCTGAGTGGAGTATTGATGTTGTTTTCTCCAGTCGGTGATATTGTTTTTGTGTCGCCTCTTCTCTTCGGAGATGGGGAGGGGCAATTGCGCTCATTATTGGTAACCACGAGGTGGGAGTTGATTTCAATGTGTCAGAAATTGTTCTCATGGTGTTATTTAGAGTCTACTATTTTGGTGTGAGTGGACCTTGCCCAAACAGGGGCACAGTATTCTGCTACACTGTAACAGAGTGCTATAGAGGATGTTCTGAGGACTGATGTGGAGGCACCCCAGGAAGTTCCAGCAAGTTTTCTAACGATACCGTTCCTTTTCTGGAGTTTATGTGCAGTATTTTCTAGGTGTTTCCTATATGTGAGGACCGGTCCAGGGTTACGCCGAGATATTTTGGATTTTGGTCGTATGGTAACGTAGAGTTATTAGTTGTGACATTTATTTGTTGGTCAGCTTGATGGTTATCTAGATGGAACAGAGTACTGACAGTTTTTGTGGTATTCATTCGAAGGTACCATTTATTGAAGAATGATTGCAGAATGTTGGTGTCGTCTGTAAGCGTTTTTTAAATTTGTTTAAGGTCGTTTGATAGCCATGCAATTGCGATGTCGTCAGCTTTATCACTGATTTACTGTATTGTATTATGCGCTGCTTTGTGAATATTTCCATTACAACAATGCGCAAATAACATTTGGATTGTAAGACCTGTAAATAAGTACGCGTTGGTTTAATTAACAGTTTGAAAAATGGTTTATCGCTATTAATATATCCTTAGAAATGTGAGGTCCAGTTATATCACTAACTTTGTATAAAACATCTTTTATACCATATCAGTAATAAAATAAATAATAATAAATTTGGCTACGCAGTCTCTATGGACGCTTGCATTGAATGTGTGCGTCACATCGAGTTTGCCAGTCTGTTTCTATTATCCAGATAGTAATCTGCCTCCATAAATCTCTGTCTAGTGCAGGTGCTCTTAACTTTAGAATGTTATCATGTGTGTTAAGGTGCTGAGGCAGTTGGATGTTTCCTTGTGTTGTTGAAATCTGTTCTTCAGTTGTTGTTTCTAAATATATTTGATATTTTCTGAGATCTTGATTCAATGTTGTTGGAAGTGAAGTTGGTGTACGCCCTGTGAATGTGGCTCCTTGTTTGAAGTAATCATCCATTGAGGTTTGTGCTGGAATATTTTCATCTCGTCGTAGCACGTGTCCGAACAGTTTCCATCTTTGTTTCTTTTTACGCGTACTGACTGGTTGTATTCTGCATCTGTCAATATACATCCTCATTACTGATTTTGTCTGGCCAATGTACCCCAATAACTCGTCTCAATTGTTTGCGATGAAGGGAACCCAGGTTGTCCAAATTCTTTTTTGTAAGACCCCACGTACCACAGCTGTACATAAGGATTGGCAACATTAGCGCTTCATAAAGGCGTATTCTTTTATTTTTATTAATGATGGTCGTCCTGTTCCAAACTCTGAATGCAGTTTGAGCCAGCATTTTTCTCCGTTTGATGTCTTCATTCTCATTAATCAAGATTCCGAGTTTCTTACACTTTTCCATTCCGCTTATTTCTTTTTAAACACCGTAATTTCTGTTTTGGATTCGTTGACCTTTAGATTCAAATGTCGCAGAGTATTTGATATTATTGGTATGTGCTGCTTCGCCAGGTCTGCTGTATCAAATATGATATCAACATCGTCTGCGTAAATCAGTTCGCGGATAAGGATTTGAGGAATCGGGAGTTTTTGTCTTAATTCTTTTAGTGCTGCTTCCAAATATACGGTAAAAAAGATTGAGCTCAGACTGTCTCCTTGGGAATTCCCAGCGATGTTAATAGTGAAACTCCTTCCATACCAGATGTAAACGTAAGTGTTGTGTTTGCCAGCAGTGATCTTATTAGTCGGATATGATCTTTTTCGAGAAATGAATTTAGTACCTTCAAAAGTTTTGTTCTCCAGATTGTATCAAAGGCAGAGCTCATGTCAATGCTCGAAATAGTGAACTCTTCTTTGCATTTTTCAGTTCTGGCTTTCAACCACTTATGAGCCCATACAATGTCACTGGTACTCCTATCTTTTCTGAATCCGCTTTGTGTCGGTGACAGATATTCCTCTACCTTTGATCTTATTCTGTTGAGTGTTAATACGCTGAGTAGTTTTCTAAGTGTTGAAAGAAGAACAATTGGTCTTAGATTTTCTAGGGTCCTTTTTTCTTGTCTGGTTTATTCAACAAAATTAGTTTACCGGAGCCGAGATCAAGATGTGTTTTATATTCGAACATTCCATTAAACATATTAGCAATGACGACTAGGTGTGGTTCAGTTAGACATTTAGCTGCTCTGCTTTGATGGTGTCAATTCACGGGGACCTATAATTGTTAAGTTGGTAAGTAGCTGCATTAACCTCAAGATCGGTTATTGGTACTTTCAGTCTTGATTCGGAGTATTCGAATGGTACTATTCATTGGTCCCCTTTGTACTTATTCTCGAAGTTTTCAACTCTTTCAACTATTTGTTTGTCACCAGATATTACTTTACCCTCATCATCAGATATTATAAGACGACTTTTTTGTTTCTTTTTAATGTTTTAACAGCTTTGAATATTTTCATGCTGTCTGGGGTTGTTTCAATTTCCATTGCTATGTTGTCGATTTTGCTTTTATATTTGACAATAGATTGTGCTTTGATTTTATGCATCACTTGATTTCTCTGTGTTTTCCATTTTCGTTTTAGTTCTTCATCGTGGCAACTGTTAATATTGAGGCTTAGTTGCTTTTGTTCTTCAGAAAGTTGTAAGAGGATTGGACAGAAGCTCCTTTTGAAATGATAGTGTCGATCAATTTCTGGTGTTGTAGGGCAGGGTCTGTTTCCGCATTGATTGATATATATATATATATATATATTATATATATATATATATATATATATATATATATATATATATATATATAAGCTCAAGTTTGTTTGTCAGTTTGTTTTTGAATGCATTACGTATATCTTCATCTTTTAGGCTAGTAAAATCTGTTGCTGATTTTGGTCTGGGTTTTAAAAATATTATTTTACTAACTGACTACTTGAAAGTAATTACTAACAGTCTGTGGTCAGTGTTTACGTTTGTTCCAGAATATGTCCTTGCATTGCTCAGGTGTTTTTTGTAACGTTCTGGGGCAATAACATAGTTAATTTGGTTATAAATCTTTACGATATTGTCATCCACTTCTTTTGATCCTTCCCATGTGGCTATATGTCTAGATGGATGATTGAATGCCGAATTGGCAATAAACATTCGGTATTCTGTGCAAAAATCAATTAGGCGCTGACCATTATCATTTCGTTTGCCTAAACAGCATTCACCTTCTGATTTCTGGCCTGTTTTTGAGTTAAAGTCCCCCACCAGTATGACATCTTTTTTCTATGTTTGTTTATGAGGTTTTCTATTTCATCATTTTTCTCTCTCATCAGCGTCGATAACTGTTGATACTGCGGTGGGCATATGAGTGTTGATTATTATTGTAGATCTGTTGTTATTTAATATATTTGCAGAGTTCTTAATTTTTAATACTGTTAGCCTATCATGAATGATCCCGTATTTTTCTAGATGTGGTAGCCATGCGTGAGATATTAGAAACCCCAAGCCCCCCTGTCTGTTTTCGTTTTGAAAGGTTATTAGTCGATTCCCTTCAATGATCAGATCTGTTTCGGGTCGTTCTGTTTCTTTAAGGCATACGCTATTGAGATTGTATTTCTTTTGATCCTTGATAAGATTGGTTGTCTTAATATTCGAAGATAATCAACGCACATTGAATGACGCAATAGTTATTTGCGATGATTTCAGGTTTTCCATACAGCAAAATATAATTGTGTGTTCAGTTCCGGTCTTAATGTAAACACTGGTGAAAAAAATATATCGATAATTGGTCACTCACCAGCATTGGCGCGTCTATATTGGAATACTGTCTATTCTATTCATTCCTTCTTCGAAAAACACCATTTGTTCGAAAGAACATGCCCTCAGATTATGATCTAACACAAATTACATCACTAACAAGTCGAATAAACGCACACATATTCACCTTTAGATTTATATTATGTGCAATGGACTCCAATCACGGAAGTCCGCCATTATATATTATATCAGTAATAGGCAGGAGGGCTTTAAAATGGACCGAGTGTCTCTTAAACGCCATTAACCCTATTTTCATACTAAAATAGAAAGTCCTTTTTCCTGATTTGGGGTCCATTTTGCCCCACTGACTTGCATATAGAAAAATACTAGAAAGATCTATTTCTTATTTGGGGGCCATTTTCCCCCCATGATTTTACTATGGAAAATTCAGTTAAAATAATATTTTCTCATTAAATGTATATAGGCAATATAGGTCATCATTTTGTTGTTTTTATTGTGACATCATGCATCAATTTATTTAGTGACATACTTGTGTCAATATGATCCACAACTCACTGGTAGATGGCATCTACAATAATTGGCTTAGGTAATTTGGTTTCCTGTTTGCTGTCCAATATTATGATACGCGCCAATTTCAGTTACCTACTTTTTCATCAACTCGAATCAAGAAACATCAAAGTAAGTACTAACTCTTTACTTTTTTTTCATTAGAAGTGTGACGAATGAATATGGTTCTTATACTTATCCTACGTAACAAAAAATGAATTGATAGTATCATTAATTTTATGATTGTAGTACTGGCTAGAATGAATCGTCAAATATGAAATGATGAAACAATAATGGATAATGAAAGTGCGAATATTCAATTTAATGTTTCTTCCAATACTTGCCTTACTTTCGTGTCTTGCTTATCGTTTCTTATCGTGTGTACCCTTTCGATTATTCCATTAGTAATAAAATTATATTAAAAATTCCAGGTCAACTTATCCCATGACTGATAGAAACACGAAAACAAATATGATTTAAGGTTAAGGTGTGGAGCAACGGAATGACTCTCGTTGTTTTATGCCGCCATAAGATTCTTGTTATTTTATGTTGTCCATTCTATGTATGTATTAGTTTGTGTTTGTTTGTTTGTTGTTGTTGTTTTTGTTTGTTTGTTTTTTGTTTTTTGTTTGTTTTTTTTCCCTTTTTTTTATAGTTTTTTGTTTGTTTTATTTTGTTTGTTTTTGTTTGATCATTCAACCCACGCCAGTTTGTTGCTGGTTTCAGTTCTAAATTCATAATCAAAACCATGACGACCCAAGAAAGAGCAGATTTATCATTTTATGACATTATTGTAAATTAATCTAACACTGGTATCGGCATGTCTTGACGATTTACCAGAATCGTCTATTTGGAATGAATAGAATTATTATAAAAGGATCCGTGAGGAGTGTAGATTTTGAATCTTTACATAAGAGGTAGAGAACACAACGACAATCGTTCAAGCGTAAGAAAAACAACCGGTTTGAAAGTCATGAAAATTTGTTACTTATTTCCTCTTAACAGTGCCATGGCGGGCTGATTGAAAATGTTCAAAATTGATTTTATGCACAAAATCTATTAAACTTGTGTTGAGTTCTTGTGTGTTTATTAAAGATAATGATCAAATTCTGTTAAACTGACAAAATCTATAATTTCACATGAAATGATTAACCGTTTTACTGTTAAATCCATTTTGCTTTTGGTTAATTCAGATATAATACCGTTTGGAAGTTATAGGTGACATATGTTGTGAAAAGAGTTCCCAGAATATCGATGGTTGCGGTTTGGATATGACGATATCTCGTATGGTTTGGAGGGCAGAACGACTTAAATACAAAATCGTTTGGCAATGTTATGAGTTGGCTTCAGCAGTCGTGACGTCACTTCCCTCGTAATGACGCATAGTAACTTAGTAACTGGCTCAAAACTATCGGAACAATGGCGGACGCCCTTATGAAATATTTTCCTACGAGCATAAAAATGTATCCAGAGGAGAATAATATTATAAATATGATCATGTTTTGACTTTAATCTATTCTGATCACATGACATATGAAAAGTTCTAGCCAGCATGAAGAATAAAAAGTACCAATTTTCTTTGTTTAGAACCACGCTGCTCGCCGTTGCTGGGCGACGTGACATCAGACTATTGAATCCAATGGAGTTCCGCGAAAATTGATGGTTATAATAATTACGATAATAATATCACTCACAGTTTGGACGGCATAGCGACCTACACATATCTCGAACTTCCTGGTTTATACGTCTTAATTTATCATTGACCAGTATCACAGATTTTCGACAAATGGGAGCGACAGACAGGCTTTTAGTTTACTATATTTTGCGGTAATTGAAGTTAGGATTGAATTAATTGACTTGTATTGGAAACCAGATTGTTGTATCTACGGTTAGATGTTTTAACACATTACAGTAGAATCAAAACGTTTGTAACACGAGATTAACTGTTTGTTATGAGTTACGGTTCTTGAATCAAGTTCTAAAAGCCATACGGGTCAATAAACCGGGGTTGATCCTAGATTCTATGACGTGAGATGAACTAGTAACAATCATTATTCTTGCGTGTTACCCACTGTCAAAGACACAAGTTGTGATAAAATGCACTTAATGCAAGACAATAAATGTTTAAGGTTACACATAGCTTTGTGTGTTGGTCCGTTATATTTCCGGATGGCAATGTTGTGAGCTTCTTAGCCAATCGCACAGCATCTATTCCCATCACCAACATCTGATCTCATCATTTGATCTCTTCACCACAACTATTTCACCATTAGAGGAAACACAGGTGTGATGTCAAAAAACTGGTTCCAATCTCAATGCAAGTGTAAAACCACTCTTCCGGAGGACTGGATACCTTGTGGAATTGATCTTCAGTTTTCAGATTGATGGGATCTTATTTTCTAGTCTACGTGAGGCTATGTGGTCTTGTGGTATGACACTCGCTTTCGGATCGGAAGGTCTTGGGTTCAAGCCTCGCTCGGCGCATAGTTGAGTCCTTGGAAAAGGCTCTTTACTCACATTCTCTCACCGTATTCAGGTGTAAAACGAGCACATGGCCGTTAACAGCGTTGTCTCTGTTGGGAAAAAATTGTAATATTGCCTACGGTATACACCCTGCCACTAACTGAAACTAATAAAATTATGCACCTTATGATTCAATATGTAACCTTTTCATTATAAGTCTTCCAAAGGACTGGTCAAATCCCAGGAGTTTGGAACCGGAAGAGTAGAAGATGTGACATCACCATTTCTCTGCCCTATTACGATCGTAACTATACTTTCTGTACTTCTCATTACTGCCTCCACCACCAATATGTATTCTGCCGTTGTTTTTAAAAAGACAGTATATGCAATGTTAACCAAATAGCACATACTGTGTTCTTTAATAAAACGGCAGTATTGCAACCGCATATAATTAATTATCACTATCATACGATAGATGGATATTCATTTTGCACAGGGTCCAACTCCTCCTCTCCTTCCAGTTCCAGTGCATCCTAAAATCTTGACAGAAAGAGTTCTCATGCCAAATGGACATGAGAGGACTAACAAGTTGAGAGCAGACCTTAAAAAGGAAAACAAAGGGGATAGAATAAACAACAAGCTGGATCACCCCCCCCCCCCCAACCACCACCCTATAATACAAATGACTACCATAAATAAACCTCAAGTTCCAAGCCCAAGACTTCGAGGAATCGCGGGTCAAATTGTGCATATGTCACATAACTCGTCCCTGGCATGGGAAAGCCGCCTCCCCTATCTAGAAAAATATATGGTATCACGACCGTGAACTAATTCTATTTGATAGAGCGTATCAACAATTATCTAACCTTTAGCGTAGATAATAATAATAATAATAATACACATTTATATAGCGCTCATTCTCGTGTAAAACACAAGCTCTGGGCACTTTACAATATAAATATCAATTTTAAGTGAAAAAAAAAAATAAAAAATAAAAAATAATAATAGCAATAACAATTCATAGCCAAATCAAGGATTCATATAGAGTCAAGAAAAACAAATACAGTAAAAATGTGTCTTGAGATTCTTTTTAAAAGTAGGTAAAGACTTGCACTCCCTCAGACCACGTGGTAGTTCATTCCAAATCTTGGGGCCGAAACAAGCAAACGATCTATCACCAAATTTTGTTCTTGATCTTTTTTCCGAAATTTTCGTTTGGTCATTACATGATCTTAAAGTGTAATTTTCAAATTTACACATGACCACGTGATCTGTGAGATATGCCGGTGCTATACCAGCCAAACACTTATAAACAAGACACGCTGCTTTGTAATATGTGCGCTTTTCAATGGGCAACCAGTGGAGAGAGGCCAACAAATGGGTTGCATGATCAAATTTTTTTTTGCCAAAAACTAATCTTGCTGCACTGTTTTGCAGTAGTTGCAATTGTTTAATAGAAGCCTGAGGCAAGTTGACAAGCAGCGAGTTACAATAGTCTAGTTTCGAAAAAATGAGGGAAACAACCAATGTTTTACATGTTCCAATTGCAATATACTGACGGATCGAACTGATTTTCTCAATTGAAAGTATAAAGATTTACAGAGAGCAGAAATGTGAGCTGACATTTTCATTTCTGAATCAAAATAGACACCCAAATTTTTCACAGTCTTTGAAACTTTGATCTTTTCACCCCCAATCAACACCTCAAGACCATCATTCACCTTCAACTGCCCTCTATTTCCTACAATCATCACTTCTGTTTTTGACTCATTCATTTTCAACTTGTTTGCATCCATCCACTCTTTCACATCCGTCACACATTCTTCCACACGTTTCACAATATTTTCGAGATTTTTAGTTTTATCAGTAGCATAAAGTTGCGTATCATCTGCATAGAGATGATAGCGCAGCCCATGACCAGTGATGACATTAGATAATGGAGAAGTATACAAAACAAAAAGAATTGGACCCAAAACAGAGCCTTGAGGAACACCAAAAGACAATGTATGTTGACGAGAAAGTTTATCTAAAATCATAACCTGTTGCTTTCTGCCATCTAAATAAGATTCAAACCACTGCAAGACAGTCCCAGACAAGCCAAAGGTTATATTAAGTCGTTTAATGAGAATACCGTGATCAATAGTATCAAACGCCGCCGAAAGGTCTAACAATGTCAGAAGAGAAACAGAACCTTTATCTAAAACATCAAGCAAATCACTCGCAACACAGCACAGAGCAGTTTCTGTGCTGTGGTAAGAACGATAAGCTGACTGAAATTTTTCCCATAGATTGTTTTCATGGAGATGTTGTGAAAGACGCCTGAGTACAACTTTTTCAAGGATTTTAGAAAGAAATGGCAGATTTGAGACGGGACGGTAGTTACTAAGGTCATTTACATTGAGATTTTGCTTTTTTATGAGAGGCTTTACAATTGCATGTTTATAGATATCTGGGACTTGTCCTGAGATAAGTGACTGATTTATAATATAAGTTATGCAAGGTATCAATTCAGGAAGACATAATTTCAAAATATTAGTTGGTAAAGGATCTAAATCACATGACTTCGAGGAAGATGAAAAAACTATTTTAGAAATTTCTTCTTCAGTTGTTTCTTTAAAACAAGAGAATCCCTGTGAACCCGAAAAAGGGTGGAAATTTATATCTTCATTTTGCACGAGGTCCAAATTGTTCCGAATTTTCGAATATTTCCCGAAAAGAAATCTGAAAATGCATCCGGCTGCTTTTCTACCGGGATATTAGTGGGTAGACACATGCCCTTTTCTTCCCCTAAAAGTTCCTTTGAAACAGAGAAAAATTCCTTAGTGTCCCTCACTGATGACAGTTTTGTGTTATAATAGTTTCTTTTTGCTCTTTTGCAGGTGGTTTTATACTTATGCTTTTTTGCTATATATATCAGCCGGTCAATCTCAAGGCCCGATTTTCTCCACGATGCCTCTGCATTCCTTTTTTCCCTTTTGGCAGTTTTTTCACTCTGGTTAAACCACGGAGACGGTTTCCTGGAATTTATTATTCTAGTTGTCTTTGGCGCATGCCTGTCGATGACGTTGCGCAGTACCTCGTCCGTTTTCTGTGCTGATGGTATATCCATTCTTCCTAGTTCCTCTGACAGATTGTTTTTGAAGGAACTAATGTCTATTTTTTTGGTATCCCTAGACACTATCTTGACTTTCTTTGCTTTCTCTTTGATGCATTTTAGATGATTAGCATTTTTAGATGATTTACATTCAAGTTTTTGAGCTATTGTCCAATTGTTATCGTGACTGGACGTTTCTTTTCACCAGGGACGACCACATAGATATTCCTTTTTATCGTTTTCTTTTTCTGAATTCAAATGGACAGGTTTATGAACAGGTTACCGCACTGACACCAAAGTTAAGTAAAAACTGCCCAGTTACAATGTCTAGATTCGTCATCGGAGATCTTTTGGGACATTATCCAGCGTCAACGACATGATGTGGTATAGTTATTACAGTGGAATCCTGCTAGGGTCAACACTGCCGGACCAAATAAAATGGTTGAATTTATCCATCGTCAATAGAAAACACTTAGAGAAAAGGACCAAGAAAATGGAACCAACAAATAATGTTGACTTAAAGCAGGAGCTGATTTTAAGAGTTTTGTCTCTATGCCGAATCCACTTTAGCTCCTTTTGTAGTCGCCTTTACTTTCAAAGTATTTAAAAAGACCTTGCAAGCACGGCCCATTAAAAAATAAGGCATTAAAAAAACAAAATAATTAATGATCAAATAGAAATGAACTTTGAGTACGGGTTCGAATTATTGTGAGATGTGAGAAATTTATTGGAGTCTATACCAGCCCTTGAAGAATGATACGAGAATAGTTATATTTTGAAAATATTGTGAGATGTCTAATTTATTGGATTCTAATCCAGCCCTAGAAGAATGATACTAGAATAGTTATATTTTCAAAATATTGCGAGGTGTCTAATTTATTGAAGTCTAACCAGCCCTAGAAGAATGATACGAGAATAGTTATATTTTCAAATTAATCAAAAGATAATTTTTTAAAAGATGGGACAGACAAAACGAGTTAATGCTATAGATACTGTCGCACACTAACAAAACACTTTCTTGAACATGGGCACATTTAGTGTATATTGTGCTTTCTATATAAAAGCTCAAGTTTTGTTTTGTTTTTAAATTGGAAAGATTATACTACGAAACTTGACTATAATACTTATTTATGTGTTAGATACAGTATCTAAATTGTCAAATTAACGATGAATGAAGTTTATATAACTTTTTAAAAATTGTATCTATGCATTACCGTTTCACAGAGCAGTTAAATTAAACGTTTTTTTTTAAAGGCCCATCAGCTCTTCAACGATACGATACAGTAATAATAATAATAATAAATGTACATTTATAGAGCGCTTATGCCGAAGCTTCAAAGAGCTTCACATTGACCATCAGGAAAAACCATTGCACACTGCAGATTCGGACATACGAACAAAAGCTCACACGCATTCATTACACACACATACTTACACACACACACACACGCACACACATCCATATACACACTGTACATAAATATATTACTCACACACACACACACACACACAAACACACACGTATATATTCAGTACAATACGGTATTATTTATTTATGGCTTTAAGATAACCTTCGACTGCTGGGACGGGTCGGAATTTAGGCTTCTGACAAGTTGTAATAATAAATAGTTGTTTAGTCAGTGTATGACAGTGGTTGACAAGAAACATCCGTAACTGATGACCATTAAGTATTCATTGACGCTAAGTTTGTCATAACACTTAAGAGCTTATTAATAAAGGTCAGATGCGTTCACTGAAGGTAGAATGAGGCCGTCGTCATGGTACAGGTGGCTGTATTTTTATTTTTATTTTTATCAACAAAAGAAATTATCTGCTTTAACTTCAAGTTGGAAACAGGATATCATAATAATGATGATGATGATAATAGTAATAATAATAAAAATAATAATAATAATAATAATAATAATAATAATAATAATAATAATAATAATAATAATAATAATATTAATAATAATAATAATAATAATAATAATAATAATAATAATAATAATAATATAACAATAACAATAATAATAATGATGATAATAATAATAATAATAATAATAATAATAATAATAATAATAATAAGAAGAAGAAGAAGAAGAAGAAGAAGAAGAAGAAGAAGAAGAAGAAATTATAGTAGTAGTAGTAGTAGTAGTAGTAGTAGTAGTAGTAGTAGTAGTAGTAGTAGTAGTAGTAGTAGTGTAGTAGTAGTAGTGTAGTAGTAGTTGTAATAATAATAATGATAAAGATGATGATGATGATGATGATGATGATGATGATGATGATGATGATGATGATGATGATGATGATGATGATGATGATGATGATGATGATGATGATGATGAAGTCACAGGCTTGAGCGTTTTTGCCAAGATCGATAATTGAAGAACCAGTTTTATGGCCAAAATTTTAAATACGAATTGATCGTTTCCAGAATACCTACGGCAATTAATTGGTAAAAGGAACAAAACCTTCCATTTTACGTTTTTATTTTACCAAGCATGATGTTAAGTGAACTATCTAATATAATTAAATTTATCAACAGACAATTTTTCAAACGTAAAATGCATTTCTAAACAATAACTTTTAACAGGCCAATTAATTGTGCCGTACTCTGTAAAAACCCATATTTTAAAACTTGGCCAGAAAATTCGTCCTTCAAATATTGATCGGTTTAAATGACCCTCATCTTGAAAGTAAAACTCCTAAACCTGGGAATTCACAAAGTCCCAGATTTGAAAGCTAAGACGAGGGTCATTTAAATCGATCGATATTTGAAGGACTAGTTTTCTGGCCAGATTTCTAAAAATGTGTTTTTCTATAGCACGGCAGAATTCCTTTCCAAGCAAATTTGACCACCAAGCAAAATGATTATATTATACATCATACAACATTGTAGCCTGTATGTTTCTACCTTGGTTCAATACTTTGTGCGGGAATTCTATAATCATGCATGACCAATGACTTATGATATTGTATTTTATATTGGTAACTTAGGAAAGATGTCATGGCGCTTTAAATGGCAGACAGGTAAAAGGATACCAGGCGACGTGCATTTAATTGCAAGTCTGATAACCCAATTCCTTATGGGTTCATTGTTGTATTGGAATCTCAAAAAATGACGTAAAAATATTGTCCATTACAATAATGTTAAACTAGGCCCATAAATGTGTTCCGATGTCCTACCTGCATAATATGTACACGCCGATACCAGGTGATAAACAAGTTCCCTTAATATTTCAGATTTTTACCCTGATCAAAGTAGTATTATGAAAAAAATTATAACAAATTTCCCTTTTTTCAATGCCAAGGTGAAATTTGTGTTTATGGTCTATTCCAAGGGAAGACTAGAATATACCAGGCGTCGGTCAAAGGGCAGCGCCTCAAAGTGAGTTAGAGCGAGGTGACTTGCTCAAGGCGGGTAGTCGAATTCGGTACGAAGCAAAGACCTTACCATTGAGCCATGTGTCCTTCTAGATCAATGTTTGTTTGTTTGTTGGGTTTGTTTTTGTTTTGTTTTTTTTTTTTCAAAATTAGAAGTCTAAGGATCCAAAAACAATTTTTAAAATGTAGATCCTTATTTCTGTTGCGTCAAATGTACTGTAACAACTAGCTACACATAAGTCTGCCACCAAGAACTCATGCTCAAGACATCCCAAGACGGTCCCATGAATAGCAAGTTAACGATTACGTTGCCCGATCCTAAACGAGCGACCAACGACGAGGAAGTAAACGAATCAGGACCTGTCCTAAGAGGTCACAACACGACGCCCGGTGCACGAGTTTATCTCGTTGCCAACTCACTACGCCGACACGTTATAGATATAATTGAAGCCTAGAGCTATTGGTCAGTACTGACCAACAAGCGCTGGCACCTATTGATCAATACTGACCAATACCGCCAAATGATCAGTGTTGACAAAGACCTGTTCGCACTTATTCGTCACTATCGATTTATTCCATTAGTAATGAAATTATATTTTTTAAAAACCCAGGCCAACTTATCCCATGACTGTTAGCAATACTTAGACAAATTTGATTTAAGTTTAAGGCGTTAGGTGTCGTTGGGCCAACGGAATGACTCTGGTTACTTTATGCCATCATAAGATTCTTTCTATTTTATGTTGTTCATTCTATTTTTTGGTTTGTTTGATTTGTTGGTTTTGTTTTTGTTTTTTGTTTTGTGGGGGGGGGGGGGGGGGTGTATCTTTTTTTAAAAATTATTTTATTTTATTAATTATTTTTTTGGGTGCTTTTTTTGGGGGGGGGGGGGGGGTTTGTTTCGTTTGTTTTTGTTTGCTAATTTAGCCCACGCCAGCTTGTTGTTGGTTTCAGTTCTAAATTCATAATCAAAAACATGAAAACCCAAGAAAGAGCAGATTTATTATTGTATATATATTCTAACACTGGTATTGGCATGCCTCGACAATTTCCCAGAATCGTCTATATGGAATGAATAATTCGAATGGCTACCATAAATAAACCTTAAGTCCCAAATCCAAGACTTCGAGGAATCGTAGGTCAAATGTGCATTGGTCTCATACTCGACCCTGGCATGGGAAAGCCCCCTCCACCCCTCCGCCCTCTACCAATGGATTATCTTCATTATTGTCAGAAAAAGAAGTTTGTTTTCAAGATAATGAAAGAGATTTCACATATTTAAAATACCCCCCCCCCCCCCCCCCCCCCATTTTTTTTTTTTTTTTTTTTTTTTTTAAGGCGTCACGCATCAGTGAGAATGAGCGTTGGAGACCCGGATGCCTTGTGGCTGACAGTTTGTCATTTCGACACCATATTTAATCTATCTATAGATAGTATGCGCTTGGCTAAGAAGTTCATAACATTGCCATCCGGAAGTATAACTGGCCAACACACAAAATTGCGTGTAACCATGATCGTTTATAGTCTGGTTAGTACAGTTTAGTGTGCAATACTCATAAATGCGGATGGCAAAAAACAATAACAAAGACATGAGTGACGTCAACTTCGTTCTATCTATAGCGTGAAACAAACGATAGCAATTGCTTGTTACCCTTTAAATAGGATACTAGTATATCGCAAAGTACTTTCCGCCGGATTTAACAGACCCAATTACTCAATCATTGCTGGGTGGACAGGGCGGTCAGAGTAAAAATATTGACTACAGCAGGATCGATCTCGGTCCCTTTGCGTGTGAAGCGAGTGCTCTACCAACTGAGCTATTGGGGATCCCCTTTATATAGATAGTATGCGCTTGGCTACGAAGCTCATAACATTGCCATCCGGAAGTATAACGGACCAACACACAAAACTGTGTGTATCCATGAATGTTTATAGTCAGATTAATACAGTTTAGTTAACATTACTCATAAACGTGGATGGCAAAAAACAATAACAAAGACCAGATTGACGTCATCTTCGTTCTATCCATAGGTAGTTCGAAGATGACGTCAATCAGGTCTTTGTTATTGTTTTTTGCCATCCGCGTTTATGAGTAATGCTCACTGAACTGTATTAACCTGACTATAAACGTTCATGGATACACACAGTTTTGTGTGTTGGCCCGTTATACTTCCGGATGGCAATGTTATGAGCTTCTTAGCCAAGCGCATACTATCTATAACCACGCATTGTTTTTCTCTGTTTTCTCATTTTATCATACATAGTCATTTCTTTTTTTTTTTCTTCTCTAATTTTTGTGCCATTCTCATGGTACTTTGAGCTCCTTGAGATAAGGCACAATATAAATAGATATTATTATCATAAGGTTGTAAAATTTGTGCTGCGTGTAATGAGTTGTCGTTAGTAGAGCTCAAGGAAACCAGACGATAAACGTTTAAGGTTACACATAGTTTTTTGTGTTGGCCCGTTATACTTCCGGATGGCAATGGTGTGAGCTTCTTAGCCAAGCGCATACTATCTGTAACATTTACGTTTGTGACTACCCATATATTCTTTCATTAGTTTATCCTCCAAGTCTTTCTCTATTCCCTTATCTACTACCCATGTTTTAATGTGTACCTTTATCACTTCATGTGCTCTTATCTTAAAATGCACTCTTTATCATGTACCTATACGATAATCCTATGCTATGACATATTTTATTATCTATCACCTTACGCCATGACAATTTTTTTCTCTACCCCAGCATGATATGAATGTTTTACGTTACCATGCAACACATAGTTATCAACATGTTTTGCTTTTATTATTGAGTAATGTCGAACCACAGGCACATTCTGCATAGAAATTGCCGTAAGAACTCAATTATGGCCTTTATTATCGTTATGGAAAATATTTTGCGTTGGTTTCGAAAATATTTCCATTATAACTTTTTAAAAAACACAAAACATCTAATCTATTTCTTCTCCCCGTGCCGCTATGTGGTCTTGTTGTATGATACTCGCGTTCGGATCGGAAGGTCCTGAGTTCGAGCCTCGCTCAGCGCATAGTTGAGTCCTTGGAAAAAGACTCTTTACTCACATTCTACCGTACTTATGTGTAAAATGAGTACCTGGCCGTCAACTGCGTTGTCTCTGTCGGAAAATTTGTAATATCGCCTAACAGGCGTCATGTCTCGTTCTACATATAACGTGTTGTTGTTGGTCAGGAACGCTCTGAGCACGTTTAGGGGATACTGCGAATGCACTATATAAAAGCTCTAGTCTTTTAGTTTTTTTCTTAATGAGTCAACCGAGGGCACTGTTACTGCAAGAGACTGAAAGTAATCAACTTCGTTGTTATGGGAGAAGGACCGACGCAGTTTAACTTTTATTTTTATGTCATGCGACCTAACAGCCCAACAAAAAATATTGTCTTTTCGTCATTATCTTTAGATAGCTTTAGCTCACAAAATTTTAAACATTTTAAAACTATTAATTGGCCTTTTCCGGATGAGACAGCACAGGCAAGGAGAGAGAGAGAGAGAGAGAGAGAGAGAGAGAGAGAGAGAGAGAGAGAGAGAGAGAGAGAGAGAGAGAGAGAGAGAGAGAGAGAGAGAGAGAGAGAGTTTGCAGCACTTAATAGGAGCGATCTATATTCGTGTTTTCGTCCGACTGAGTCATCAATCACGTGATATGTTGCTGTCCAACGATTGAACATTTCTGAACAAATGTAAACACGCTGCTTTGTTTATGAAAGTTGTAAAAAAACTCATGTGTCAAGCTGAACACAATGACCAATCGTAATGTTAGATAGTTCAAAATTTGTGAACACTTTTCACTATGTAGGTCACTTTGAGCACATTTTGCAATGTGGCCAATGACCTCGAGCACATGGAAAAGTTAATATAGATCATGCCCATTAGTAACTCTCTTGAACTAGGATCTCTCTACACATCAGAAATTTCTGTATTCATATGTCATTCAGAAAAACCGCAGGGCCCTCCGTACTAAAGTCACAACAAGACCTTGACAGCCTCAAATCTCGGGCTCAGGACCGTGACCAATGGAAACAATTAACTAACAACATGGATAGAGAGAGCAGCTCAACTCAGCGACGTTTTAAAAACTCTGTGACTGAGTCACACAGTTCTCAGCAAGCGCCATTCAGACTGCGAGGCTTACTACAACAATAACAACAACAACAACAACAACAACTACTACTACTACTACTACTACTACTACTACTACTACTACTACTACTACTACTACTACTACTACTACTACTACTACTACTACTACTACTACTACTACTACTACTACTACTACTACTACTATTACTACTACTACCACTACTACTACTACTACTACTACTACTACTACTACTACTACTACTACTACTACTACTACAACTACTACTACTACTACCACTACTAATATTACTACTACTACTACAACAACTACTACTAATTAGTTGCAAAAAAAAAACAGACAACAAAAAAAAAACAAACAAATATAAACACAAAACTAACAAACAAACAAGCAAAGAAACAAAATAAAATAAAGAAACAAGATCAAACAAAAGAGACAATCTACTAAAAAATAAAAACATAAAAACATAAACACACAAAAATCAAGCAAAAAATCCAAACAAAAACAAAACAAAAGAGTTGACTACTTTGGCTCAATTTATCCATTTCAAGCTCTCTGCTTTGATTATATATTGACACAACAACTAATGAGAAACAAAAAAAAAAAAAAAAGAAAATCCAACAAAAATAAGATAAAATAAAAATAAATAAAACAAAACAAATAAGCAATTAACAAAAACATCATCACCATCATCATCATCATCATCATCATCATCATCATCATCATCATCATCATCATCATCGTTAACAAACAACAACAACAACAACAACAACAACAACAGCAATCGCAATGGATAGGCTGAGTAAAGACCAGAAATGACAACATTCAATATACACTCTAAAAATGAAAAGATAAAAGCCAATTATCTCATCCCTGTGCACCAACGTAATGTAGGTCACCGGGTCAGTCGTTTATTTGAAGAGAGCGAAGGCCACTTGCTATTTGATATTTGGAATAAAAACTGTTATTGACATGACAGAAGCTACAGTAGAACTCCATTATATCTCCATTACTTAGATCTGACGAATTTGTTTTTTAGTATAAAAAGAGGTAATAAACTATTAATAAATTGATAATGAATTAGCACGTAATAACAATGGCTTTACTATAGATAGAATGCGCTCGGCCAAGGAGTTCACAACATTGCCATCCGGAAGTATAACGGACCAACACACAAACTCTGTGTAACCATGAACTTTTATAGTCTGGTTAATACAGTTTAGTGAGAACAACTCACAAACGCGGATGGCAAAAACAATAACAAAGGCCTGAGTGACGTCATCTGCATACTATCTATAGTCAATGACTACAGTAACATGTTGCCAAAGGGCATTCTTATAGATAGTATGCGCTTGGCTAAGAAGCTCAAACCATTGTCATCCGGAAGTATAACGGACCAACACACAAAACTATGTGCAACCTTAAACTTTTATAGTCTGGTTCATACAGTTTAGTGAGAATTACTCATAAACGTGGATGGCAAAAAACAATAACAAAGACCTTAGTGACGTCGTCTTCGTTCTATCTATAGGCCCATTCTTATGTCGGGAAACTGAGGACTAAGTCCATGACTGTAGAAGGAACGAAGTTGACGTCACTTAAGTATTTTGTTATTATTTTTAGACAGCCTGTTAATGATGACTTCTCACTAAATTTTATCAGTCACACAATAACCGAAATAGGTGACACATAGTTTTGCGTGTTGGTATGTTTAATCTGGCTGGCAGGTCAGACAATTCTTTGGCCGCAAAAGAAAACAAATCGTGAGTTGTATTCAATAATTCAATCAATGGAATCACGTGTTTCTTTGAGCTCTACTAACGACAAATCACTAGACGCTGCAAAAAACTAAAACTTGACGTCAAACTATAAGTCCTAGAGGGTTCTTGTGTCAGGCCGTAGCCATCGTTTTGTTATAACCTGACACTGAAACCCAAAAAGACTGGTCTTTTGACGTCATTATTTGGTTTTTGCACCGCCTAGTGAGTTGTCGTTAGTAGTGCTCATGGAAACAAGTGGTCGCATTTGTTGAACTATTGAATACAACTCAAGATGTGTTTTCTTTTGTGGCCAAAGACTGGTCTTTTGACGTCATTTTTGGTCAGAGTCAGGCTATAAGTAAACGATGGCTCCGGTCAGGCTATATGTTAATGATGGCTACGGTCCGACCAAGTAATCGATCACATGATTTGTTACTGTCCAACGATTGGATAAAATTACTTAATAAATGTTAACACATTGCTTTGTTTATGAAGTTGGAAGCATGCCCTGTTGGATATTTCGAAAACTGTGAACACATTTTACAATGTAGGTCATCTTGAGCACAATCTGCAATACTCTTCAACAGTCGTAACGTCACTTCCTTCCTAATGACGCATGGTAACTTAGTAACACTGGCTCTAAACTATCGGAACAATGGCGGACGCCCGTATGATATATTTCTCCGGCGAGCGTAAAAGCGTTTCAAGAGGGAAAAAAAACATAAATTTGATCATGTTTTGACTTTTACACATTCTGATCACAAGGCATGTGAAAAGGGACTGAAAAGTTATAGCCAGCATGAAGAATAAAAAGGAATGATTTTCTTTGTTTAGAACCAAGATGGCCGGCGTTGCCGGGCGGCGTGACATCAGACTACTGAATCCTATTGGATTCAATAGTCGGATGTCACGTCGCCCAGCAAAGGCGAGCAGCGTGGTTCTAAACAAAGAAAATCGGTACTTTTTATTCTGCATGCTGGCTAGAACTTTTAATATGTCTTGTGATCAGAATGTGTAAAAGTCAAAACATGATCAGATTTATAATGTTTTTTTTTTCCCTCTGGATACGCTTTTATGTTCGTCGGAGAAATATTTCAAAAGGGCGCCCGCCATTGTTCCGATAGTTTAGAGCCAGTTACTAAGTTACCATGCGTCATTAGGAAGGAAGTGACGTTACGACTGTTGATGCGTATTTTACCAATGACACGAGCACATGGGAAAATGATGCAGGTCGTCCCCACTGAGGAAATCGGTACAGATAATATCGAATAAACCCCAAACTTCTTTTTGCCTCCTCCATGAAGTGTTGTACATCTCAAAAAGACTTAATATAATATAATATATATATTTTCTTTTTATTTCAATATCTTGCGATTTTAAAAAACTCAACTAAAATTCCCTTTATTCATCCCACAGGGGAAATTAGTCTTCAGGGTCTATTCCAAGAGGAGAATGGACTAGTCCAGGCGTCAACCTCAATGCAGTGCCAAAAATAGAGCTAGGGCGAGGTGACTTGCTCAATGCCACACATTGCAGCGGGTATTCGAACTCGGTACCGTTCAGATACGAAGCAAAGACCGCACCGCTGAGCCACGATGTCCCATATTCTCTTGCACATTGCCGAAACACCATTTTGTTTGATTTGTTTTGTTTTGTTTTGTTTTGTTTTTGTTTTGTTTTTTTGTTTTGTTTTGTTTTGTTTTGTTTTTTAGGTATTTTTTTGTTTGCTTTTGCTTTGACAAGAAATTATAGACTAAATATTTTTCACTTTATTCGATGAGGGCGTGTAGCTAATGGCTCTTAGCTTATCAAAATGTCGTAAACTTGATAAATGAAATAAACGTTTTCTTGTCAAAAATGAAGTGTGTTTTGTCCTAAGACGGTAGTATAGTAGCCCTACCTATCTCTCACAAAATGTCAATAAAATCAATATACACACATCTATATTATGTGTAACTAACTTGTAGGTCATATCACTCATTCACAAAATCGATTGAAATTACTTCAGATGCGGCCAAGAACCATCTGCTGTACACGGGGGTTTATACACACCACGATTAACATAATTTATACAATAAAAAATAAAAATAAAATTCCCATTGTAGAATTTTTTCTCTGGGGTCTATTCCAAGGACAGATTGGAATAACCCAGGCGTCAGCCGCAGTACAGCGTCGCAAATTGATCTAGGGGGAGGGGACTTGCTCAAGGCCACAAAGCGCAGCGGCGGGTGAACTGGTACCTTTTGGGAACGAAGCAAAGACATTGCCCCTTATCAATATCCCGGAAGATTTCCGCTCCATTATTATGGAAGAAAACTATGGACTTTGTCCGTCACTTTAGCAAAAGACTTCAAAAATTTGCTTCTTATAAATTTGAGCTTAGGCTTAAACTGAGTGCATTTTCGTCTCCTGTTCGTGTATAGATAGTATAGATAGTATGCAGATGACGTGACTCGGGCCTTTGTTATTGTTTTTGCCATCCGCGTTTGTGAGTTGTTCTCACTAAACTGTATTAACCAGACTATAAAAGTTCATGGTTACACAGAGTTTGTGTGTTGGTCCGTTATACTTCCGGATGGCAATGTTGTGAACTCCTTGGCCAAGCGCATTCTATCTATACAGATGACGTCACTCAGGTCTTTGTTATTGTTTTTTACCATCCGCGTTTATGAGTAATGCTCACTGAACTGTATTAACCCGACTATAAACGTTCATGTATACACACAGTTTTGTGTGTTGGTCCGTTATACTTCCGGATGGCAATGTTATGAGCTTCTTAGCCAAGCGCATATTATCTATAAATAGAATGCGCTTGGCCAAGGAGTTCACAACATTGCCATCCGGAAATATAACGGACCAACACACAAACTCTGTGTAACCATGAACTTTTATAGTCTGGTTAATACAGTTTAGTGAGAACAACTCACAAACGCGGATGGCAAAAACAATAACAAAGGCCTGAGTGACGTCATCTGCATACTATCTATAACCAGTGTGTCATGGACGCCAGACATTTATGTAATTTACTCACAACAAACACATGAAACACACCAGCAAACAAAACGACGCGTGACCAAAAACGTTTATATTACTATTCAAACATTTATTCAATGAGAACTGATCATCTAAATGAATTCTAAAAACAAAAACAAAGAAACTCAGTGTATTGTTTAACTTAGTTGGTAGGAAACTGAAAGAAATTTTAATTCCTCGATAAAACGTTCGCGTTCGGTTCCTGTTCGGTTCGGCATCTAAAAACGAGTGAGTTTGAGATGCACTCACTTTGCTATGATAAAACAAGAGACCGACTGAGCGGAAAGGCCAAATGGAGGGAAGGACGGACGGGAGAGAAAAATGATTTCACTCAGTTTGCAGTCTAACCAGTGAGTCCCAACTAAATCCACACCAACGTAGGTAGGCCTAAGTTTTAATCACTTTCAAGGGTCGGGGGAATGGACTTCATCGTTTAGTTTTTGTATCACATGTGTTATTGACTGACCAGACACACACACACAGAGAGAGAGAGAGAGAGAGAGAGAGAGAGAGAGAGAGAGAGAGAGAGAGAGAGAGAGAGAGAGAGAGAGAGAGAGAGAGTTCAAAGTCAATCTAGTGATGATAAAACCTTATGGATGCAAATTTATTTTTGTTTCTTTCTTATTCTAGTTCAATTATTGTATTCTTTATATTTTGTTATTTTTAATTTAAATATTTTTTAATTGGCAGTTTTGCGAACCCATGCGATTTTATTGATCGGTAAAAACAAACAGATGGTGCGTGATTAGTTTTCAAAACTGGGGTACTATCGAGTTTTGTCTCGCGTACTATGACAGTGAGGCTTTCCAATAGCTCAATTGGTAGAGCACTCGCTTAAGAAGCAAAGGGACCTAGATCGATCCCGGGTGCATTGGGATTTTTTAACTGCATTAACCAGACTATAAACATTCAATGTCACACATCATTTTGTATGTTGATCCGTTATAGATAGAATATGCTTGGCTAAGAAGCTCATAACATTGCCATCCGGAAGTATAACGGACCAACACACAAAACTGTGTGTATCCATGAACGTTTATAGTCAGGTTAATACAGTTCAGTGAGCATTACTCATAAAGGCGGATGGCAAAAAACAACAACAAAGACCTGAGTGACCTCATCTTCGAACTATCTAGAGATAGCATGCGCTTGGCTAAGAAGCTCACAACATTGACAACGTATAGATAGTATGCAGATGACGTCACTCAGGCCTTTGTTATTGTTTTTGCCATCCGCGTTTGTGAGTTGTTCTCACTAAACTGTATTAACCAGACTCTAAAAGTTCATAGTTACACAGAGTTTGTGTGTTGGTCCGTTATACTTCCGGATGGCAATGTTGTGAACTCCTTGGCCTAGCGCATTCTATCTATATATTATAGTTCAAAGATGACGTTACTCAGGTCTTTGTTATTGTTATTTGCCATCCGCGTCTATGAGTAATGCCCGTTATACTTCCGGATGGCAATGTTATGGGCTTCTTAGCCAAGCGTATTCTCTCTATAACGGATCAACACACAAAATGATGTGTGACATTGAATGTTTATAGTCTGGTTAATGCAGTTTAGTGAGAATTACTCATAAACGCGGATGGCAAAAAGCAAAAACAAAGACCCGAGTCTCGTCAACTTCATACTATCTATATAGATAGTATGCAGATGACGTCACTCAGGCCTTTGTTATTGTTTTTGCCTTCCGCGTTTGTGAGTTGTTCTCACTAAACTGTATTAACCAGACTATAAAAGTTCATGGTTACACAGAGTTTGTGTGTTGGTCCGTTATACTTCGGATGGCAATGTTGTGAACTCCTTGGCCAAGCGCATTCTATCTATAGTTCCGAATGGCAATGTTGTGAGCTTCTTAGCCAATCGCATACTATCTATAAATATAAACGCATCGGTTTGTTCTGTTTAGTAGAGAGAGAGAGAGAGAGGAGAGAGAGAGAGAGAGAGAGAGAGAGAGAGAGAGAGAGAGAGAGAGAGAGAGAGAGGATGTTTAAAATTGGGTTGACGACACTCAGGTCTTTGTTATTGTTTTTGCCATCCGCGTTCCTGGGTAATTCGCACTAATCTGAACCAGACTATAAACGTTCATGGTTCCACACAGTTTTGTGTGTTGGTCCTTTATACTTCCGGATGACAATGTTATGTGCTTCTTAGCCAAGCGCATACTATCGATAGCTTGACACTGACCAAAAAATGACGTCAAAAGACAAGTCTTTGATGACAAAACAGAAAACAAATTGTGAGTTGTATTCAATAGGTCAACCAATGGGATCACTTGTTTCCTTGAGCTCTACTAACGACAACTCACTAGACGCTTAAAATTTCTTTCAGTTTTCTACCACAGCAAAGTGAAACAACACACGTAATTTCTAAGATGTTGTTTTTAGAACACATTTAGGACGATTCGTTCTCACAAAATAAATCTATAAGTAATAATATAAACGTTTTAGGTTACAAGCTGTTTCTTTAGCTGGTGTGTTTCATGGGTTTGTTGTGGATAAATTACTGAATTTTATGACATCTCTGACGCAATGAATGTTCACAAACTGAAAGCGAGCCGAGACGAAAATGAGTGTACTCAGTTTACAGCCTTAGACAACTCTAACGTCCTGGAAAGCTCAAGCAGTCTGAAACGGGGGCTGGTGATGGATAAACTGATAATGTTTTGTCCCATTGTATTATCAGTATGCACAAATATGTGGATCTTTTTTCCTTAAAGGAATTTCATAACTATGCAAAACAAAGCAAAGCCAGTAGTAGTAGTAGTAGTAGTAGTAGTAGTAGTAGTAGTAGTAGTAGTAGTAGTAGTAGTAGTATGTAGTAGTAGTAGTAGTAACGATGGTAGAAGTAGTAGTAGTAGTAGTAGTAGTAGTAGTAGTAGTAGTAGTTAGTAGTAGTAGTAGTAACAATGGTAGAAGTAGTAGTAGTAGTAGTAGTAGTAGTAGTAGTAGTAGTAGTAGTAGTAGTAGTAGTAGTAGTAGTAGTAGTAGTAGTTGTTGTTAATGAAGTCCGCCAGTGGTGATGATGCAATGATTACAAAGGATAACGACGAAAACATTAAAGCTGGACAGAGAGAGAGAGAGAGAGAGAGAGAGAGAGAGAGAGAGAGAGAGAGAGAGAGAGAGAGAGAGAGAGAGAGAAAATGAACAAGTAAACAAACTCACTTTGTACGGGGTAAACAATAGTCCCAAATGAACGAATTGATGCACTGATAACGCCACACACTCCCTCTCTGTCTCCTTTTCTGTCGCCACACCACTCTCTTATTCCATGGAACACTCAATGGTGTGCAAGTCGACAACTGCGCGATTCATAACGAGGGAAGTGTTAAAGCCTAAAGTAAAACCAAGGTTCTTGGTTAACAGCTTGGATCCAAAACAAACCTTGGTCTTATCTTGGTAAATTAACTGCTTGTTGATGATTGAAGATAAGCTTCGGTTACTGGTTACAACTGCTGCAAAAGCTACTTCCTACAACATCAAACCTACGATACCCATACCTACCAATCGTTATCAGCTGTCAATGGGAGCGATCTATATTAATGTTTTCGTCCAATCTTGTCATCGATCACATGATTTGTTGATGTACAACGATTGGACATTTCTCAATGTATCTAAACACGCTACGTTGTTTATGAAAGTTGTAAACATACCCATGTATCATGCTGAGAAAAATGACCAATTGTATCGTTGGATACTTCTCAAACTGTGAACACTTTTCACTATGTGGGTCATTTTGAGCAAACTTTGCAATGTGACCAATGACCCTGAGCAAATGGAAATGTAATATAGATCATGCCCATTGACCGCAGGTGAAAAGAATGTCCCAAACAACAATGAACAATGGTAATGATGATAATAATGATAATAATAATAATAATAATAATAATAATAATAATAATAATAATAAAAATAATAATAATAATAATAATAATAATAATAATAATAATAATAATAATAATAATAATAATAATAATAATAATAATAATAATAATAATAATAATAATAATAATAATAACAATAATAATAATAATAATAATAATAATAATAATAATAATATTGATAATAATTTTATATATTATTGTTATTATTATTATTATTATTATTATTATTATTATTATTATTATTATTATTATTATTATTATTAATATTATTATTATTATTATTATTATTATTATTATTATTATTATTATTATTATTATTATTATTATTATTATTATCATTTCAGTAGTAGTAGTAGTAGTTAGTAGTAGTAGTAGTAGTAGTAGTAGTAGTAGTAGTAGTAGTAGTATAGTAGTAGTAGTAGTAGTAGTAGTAGTAGTAGTAGTAGTAGTAGTAATAATAATAGTAGTAGTAGTAGTAGTAGTAGTAGTAGTAGTAGTAGTAGTAGTAGTAGTAGTAGTTGTTGTTGTTGTTGTTGTTGTTGTTGTAGTAGGCCATAATAATCCTGGTTTTCCTTTTCGCCTAAAATAAATATGATAGAATTGTGTTATTTTATTAGAGTCTGAAATTCCCCCGTGTGGTCTCCGGGGTCCCTCAACTGAGAGGGAAAAGAATTGAGCCACCGTAAGCTCATGCGTGTCGTAGAAGGCGACTAAAAGAGCCATTCTGGTTTGGTGGTAACCAACGAAAAACCACCCGACTGGCGAGAGAGACATGGTGGCTCCACAGACCCCCATACCCCAGCCCTTTTTATGAGAATGGCTTCATTCACCCATTCTGCTATTTTTCTTGTCCTGGCAATCATCCCCAAACTTTTTCTCCCCCCAAATCCCAAGAACGTAGTATATAAAAGATGTTTTGAGGAATGACGGTTTCAGTTTAAAGAGAGCAAGGGAAGGCGATGGCATAGCACAAATCCCACCCCCTTTTACCATATTTGAGCTATGATTTCCATTCCATACCCCATTTCCCCAATGTTTCCAAATTTCCCTTCCTTATCAAAATTGAGTTGCCAGGACAGAGAGAGAGAGAGAACCGAGGAAAACAAGCCTTCTTAACTGTCTTCTATCCCCCAGTATCTCTATACCCTGTACCGTTGAAATAGGTTCAACGAGGAGATATTCCTTTCCAAATCCTGCACAGCAGGCACCTTTCTGCTGAGGGTGCGCAGTTCCGAGAGGACCCCGATAAGGAGGAGCTATTGATCCTGGAGGCTGAGGGGGGTTCACCTTGCGAGGTGTTTCTACCCCAACACTCCTCTTTGGCTTGACGCTTCTCTAAAGACGGGTGGGTAGCCTACCTTGTAGATGGTCCGAGCTACCCAACGCAGAGATGCCAAATCTATTTTTTGGCACTCCCCTCCATTTAGGCAAAGAGATTGGAAGGACTAGATTTAAAACCATATCTAGTTCCTGTCCCCCATGAAATTTCTTTTTAATCATGGTTTGTCATCTCTGAATCAGCAGTCAGTCTTTGTGCAACGCAAAGATTAGGGTCAATCCGAGAGAAAGGCCTGGAGGCGGGACGTCCCCCAACTCCACCCCTCGAGTCCTTTTTTTTTTTTTTTTTTCTTTTCCCCAAGGACCATGGAAGGACAAGAGGAGGCCAGACTTGAGGAGTATAGCTTCGGTGAGTGCCTTACCCCCCAAGTGTGGGACTGAGCCGTGCTAGTGGGCACAATATAGCCGGGTTGAATAAAAACTTATAAATATCATGGCCAAAAATAGCAAAAACTCTCCCCTTAAAGCCCCACCCCAGACAGGAAAGAAAAGAAAGATTACAGCCCCGATGACTCTTGATGACTTACCAGGAATGGCAACCCCAAAATTCTCGCCGTTCCTGGTAATTCAACCGAATGAGGATAATATTAAACTTAACACTTTGAGTATCTTCACCATCAGCAAGGCACTCAAAGCAAATGGCGCCGGTACACCAAAGGCAGTGAACAGGAACAACTCTGGCACTTTAATGATACAAGTGCAGGGTCGACAAGAGAGTGAGAACCTCTTGAAATGTACCAGATTCTCTGACATCCCAGTCACCGTTGAGGCTCACAGGAGCCTCAATAGGTCAAAAGGTGTCATAAGAAGCAGAGATCTGGTAGGCTGTTCGGAGCAGGAGATGGTTGAGGAACTGGAGGGTGTTGTCGAAGCTCGGCGGGTTAGCATCCGCCGCGGCGACAGCACAATCCAGACCAACACCTGGATCCTGACTTTTGACAGCCCGAGACCCCCGTCGAGAATAAGAATTGAATACCTCGACTTGGAGGTTCGGCCTTACGTCCCGAACCCCATGAGATGTTTTAACTGCCACCGGTACGGCCATACTAAAACAAACTGCCGCCGTAAAGCTACATGCCCCCGCTGGGGCAAAGAAGACCACAATGAGGAAAACTGCAAAGTGGACCCTTGTTGTCTGAACTGCCAAGGCAAACATGCAGCACATTCGAAAGATTGTCCTAAGTGGCAAGAAGAAAAGGCAATCTTGACATACAGAGCCACTTACGGCGGTACGTTTGCTCAGGCAAAGGCAGTGATCTGCCCCCCTCGGCAGGTCGCTGCTTCTGCCAAGAGTTATGCAGAAGTTGCCAGGGCTGCTGGTAATAACCAAAACAGCCATGGCAAAATCGCACAGACTAGAAAAGACAGTCCTCAAAAGAAAAAGCCATCAAGACCTAAAAACAAGGTCGCAAATGTGTCAAAAAATCTTTTTGACACATTGGAGGTTCAAGATGTGGAACCTGCAGCCCCCTCCACATCCACCTCCAAGGCGACCTCCACCCCCCCCCCTCCTTCCCCAAACAAAAAAATTCTCCCCCTCATGGACGTGGATGTTGGACCCACCCCCCATCTCCATTCCCGTGAGCCCTCTCTATCCCCCCAAAAACAAAACTCCACCCCTTCCCAGAATATGGAGCCACCAACACCAGTCGGGGGATCCACAAATCCCCCTGAGGGGCCTCAAAGCCCCAAAAAATCTAAGAACCCAGAGGGACCTAAAAATCCCAAGGGTTCAAAAAAACTCAGCCCTAAAAAAACCGAGAGGCCCTCCACAGGGCCTCCTTCTCCTATGGAAGTCTCTCCTCCTAGGAGAATAAAAGTAAAAGGGTTGAAGGCAGGCATACTGCCTAACCTCCCCACAAAAAATTAGGATACCTGGTCAGACAAGATTAATTTCCTGGAACATCAGAGGGATCAGATCAAATAGAACAGAATTGGACCTCCTCCTCCAGAGGAATCCTGATGTAGTCTGTCTGCAGGAAACAAAATTACCAGCAGACGACTACACAGTAAAAGGATATACGGCCAATCATCTGATTCACTCTGATGGCCAGATAGCGTGTGGGGGAGTTTCAATTCTCACGAAGAAGAGCACCCCCCACCGCTTGATACCAATGAAAACAAATCTACAGGCAATAGCAGTGAGAGTGACATTGCACAGACCAATCACCATCTGCTCTGTGTACATCCCACCAGATCATCGCCTCCAGTCTGCCGAGCTAGAGGGAGTTCTAAACCAACTCCCCCCTCCCTATGTGATAATGGGAGATTTCAATGCTCACAGTCCTCTCTGGGGAAACACAGACACAAACCAGAGGGGAAAGGCAGTGGAGGCTTTCATAATGAAAATGGATGTATACTTGGCAAACGGTCTCGAGGCAACACGGGTAAATATTCACAATCATACCACATCTGCCATCGATCTCACTTTCTGTGATCCTACATTAGCTCCAGATCTCTCCTGGACTGTGATCGATGACGATCACGGTTCTGACCATTTTCCAGTCTGCCTCGACATCACCCCGACTTCAAGGGCCCCACAGCCCAAACATTGGAGTGTACGGCGAGCAGATTGGGAAACTTTCTCACAGGAGTGTCACAGACTCCTTACGACAGAGGTGGACAGCTATGACAAATTCAAAAATATTTTAACAAATATCTGCAGCTCGACAATACCAACAACCTCTGGTAGACCGAGAAAACACAATCCCTGGTTTTCAGAGGAATGTCGAGCGGCCCTACGGGAGAAGAAAAAAGCATACAGGAAAGCGATGAGATTCCCAATCCCTGAGAATTTCGCAACATTTAGGAAACTACGAGCAAAGTGTAGGAAGATCTTCCGAGAAAACAAACGGAGATCCTTCCAAAACTTTGTCTCAAAAATAAATAGCCAGACACCCCTAAATAGGGTGTGGAAGATGTTACGGAAACTGAAGGGATCCGATAGTGATTCACTAAATCACTTGACACGTCCCGATGGATCCGTGGCTGAAACAGAACAAGAAATTGCCAACACTCTGGCCGAGAGGCTGGCGCACAGCTCCTCGTCTGCACACCACACACCACAATTTCTGCGCCATAAACAAAACGCAGAAAACACACCAATAAACTTTACATCTACAAACACTGAAGACTACAACAAACCATTTACACTTGAGGAGTTGGGTGCCTGCCTCCGTGACACAAATGTCACAGCACCGGGTCCTGACAACATCAGTTATGAAATACTCCGACATCTTCCACAAGATAGTCTGGTTGTCCTTTTGAATATCTATAACAAGATATGGACAACACAGACTTTTCCACCTAGTTGGAATCTGGCCACCGTGATTCCAATCCCAAAACCTGGGAAAGACCATTCGGACGCTTCAAACTACCGACCAATCTCCCTCACCAGCTGCCTATGCAAGCTGATGGAGAAAATGGTCAACAAGCGTCTGATGTTCTACTTGGAACACAACAACTCCCTCTCCGACCTCCAATGTGGCTTTCGAAAGAACAGATCAACTGTTGATCACCTTGTTCGACTAGAGAGCTTCATTCGTGAGGCCTTTGCCAAAGGTGAGCACTTGGTAGCAATCTTCTTTGACCTTGAGAAGGCCTTTGACACAACTTGGAAATTCGGAATCCTCAAAGATCTGCACAATCTTGGTCTACGAGGAAACCTTCCAATGTTTGTCAGAGCATTTTTAAACAACAGATCCTTTCAGGTCAAAGCAGGATCCACCTTTTCTGATCCATTTGATCAGGAAGAGGGAGTTCCACAGGGTAGCATTCTGTCTCCCATTCTGTTTGAGATTAAAATAAACTCAATAGTGAATGCAATGAGACAGAATGTTGACTGTTCCTTATATTTTGATGACTTTCTTGTATGCTATCGAAGTAAATCGAGTATGGACACCATTGAGAGACAGTTACAACTCCAACTAAACAAACTGTCGGAGTGGGCAAATCTCAATGGTTTCTCCTTCTCCCCATCAAAAACAGTAGCTGTCCACTTCTGCCGAAAACGCACCTGCATTAGACAGCCTGACCTTTATCTCAACAATTCCAGAATTGAGGTAAAGGACGAAGCCCGATTCCTGGGTTTGATCTTTGATAGGAAACTAAATTTCCTCGCCCATATCAAAGATCTCAGACTGCGATGCATGAAAGCAATGAGAATAATGAGAGTTCTGTCGAGCATGGAATGGGGTTCGGACACAAACACTCTTCTAAAGATATACCGAACCCTTATTCGATCAAAACTGGACTACGCATCTTTTGTATACGGCTCTGCAAAACCATCCTACTTAGGCATGCTGGACCCAATTCATCATCAGGGACTGCGCTTGGCACTCGGGGCTTTCCGCACTTCTCCAGTGGCAAGCCTTTATGCTGAGGCAGATGAGCCACCTCTCCATCTCAGGAGGAAAAAACTGGCTCTCCAGTATGTTACTAAGGTCACATCGCTGCACGACAACCCAGCACACAAACATGTACACTACACGGATAGGACACTAGAAGAAAAATTTCGCAAGCACCCAAAAATGACACCACCATTAGGTTGCAGAATAAAAAAAGACATCGCAGACATGAACATCAGTCTAGATAGGATACATCCATACGTCCAGGCAAAGACACCACCATGGTCCATACATAGACCAAACATAAATTTGGACCTAACAAAACTGGAAAAATCACAAACAGACCCACATATTTACAAACAGACACTAAAAGCAATATTACAAACATACAAAAACCATACTCACATATTTACGGATGGTTCAAAGAGCGCAGATGCAGTAGGATGTGCCTATCACTCATCGGAAGGCACAGGATCACTTCGCCTGGATAGAAATGTTTCGATCTTTACAGCGGAATCGAGAGCAATTCTAAATGCTCTCCGTTTGGCTGAGAGATCGAATAAAAATAAATTCTTGATCTTATCTGACTCGCTGTCCGTACTTAAGGGGATCTGAAATTTTTATTGCACCGATCCAAGACTCATAAGTATCTTGGAAGGTGCAAATAAATTATTTATTAAGAAAAAGAAAGTTTGTTTTCTCTGGGTACCTAGTCATGTGGGTATCCAGGGGAACGAAGAAGCGGATCGACTGGCAAAAGAGGCGGTGAGCCAAGAATTACAAGAGGGCAGTAAAATCCCACACGCGGATTTAAAGATCAATATAAAAAAACATGTCCGAAAGGAATGGGAACGATCCTGGAGTCGAGATGTACATAACAAATTAAAACAAATTAAAAGTGACCTCGGCCCCAGACCCAACTCGGGGCTAAAAAGAAGAGACGAGGTAAAAATAACTCGACTCCGGATCGGACATACTGCCCTCACTCACCGTTTCCTTCTGGAGAGGGATGAAAAACCCCTCTGCAGAACATGTAACTGTGACCTGACAGTTCAACACATTTTAATTGAATGTACAGAATTAGAACAGATAAGGTCACAACATTATGATAACAGAGACTTGAAGTCTCTGTTCCAGTCGGTCGATCCGCTTACAATTTTAAAGTATCTGCAGGAATGTGAACTCCTGCAGAAATTGTAAATAGATATTTTTACTTAACAAACATGTAACTATTATGATTTTATAAAGATTTTATTACAACAGTACACGTTTTGATCAGCTGTGGCCCCTTGGGGCCGATAAAAGATTGATGAAAGACAGAAACGGGCGCTTAAATGACCTAAATAGTGTCGAAAGCGCCGTTAAACACCTAAAAACAAACAAACAAACAAGAGTCTGAAATTAATCATGAACGATACCTTAAATAAATACGTTTGAAAATCTGATAATGATTGGCAAACGATTCGAACATGATTGATGCCAAGTCTGTTAAACCATAACAATCGCGGGGAAAAGATCCCCCCGAGACAGACCCCTTTTGTCCCACCAGGGCCCGTTTATATGAACTCGGGCCTGCGCTTAGTCTCTGACTTCAAAAATTCGGATTTTATGTGAGCTGACCAAGCAAATCCCAGACTAAAATCACACCTTCGGACTAAGTTTAGCCAAATTTTAGTCATTTGCTGAGGCCGGACTTCAAGCTTAGTCTGAGGCGAGTTACTAGGACACAACTCATTACGTCGACAAGATAGCAGCTATTTTTAGATTGAGAGAGCTTCGATTCGGAGGAAAAATACGCCGGCTACGAATGACAAAGACAATCTGTGAAAAATCTGTGAGATAAATGCAGATCGTCGAAAGTAAACATTTTTGTGAGTAAAAACTATTTTTAAAAACCCGAATCTAATAGGGTTCGCGAGTTGCGAGTGAACGGAGATTCGGAGTGGAATGGTTCGCTTCGAAGAACAACCAAAAATAAAAAATAAATAAAACGGTTAAAGGGTATCGTAAAGACAAAAGTTATTCTGCTGGCATTATAATTGACTGAAATAATGTGATTCATCAGAACACACTTTCTGTTTTGTTTGGTTGTTTTCGGGTTCAATTTGTTTGAGTTTCAATGAAACCTTCATTGGCCTAAATATAGAATAGACAGTTGATCATGGACACCATTGTAGTCTGATCAGTTGATAGTCAATATCACGTGATGCGATTCATCATGCTAAAAGTAAGTTCAAATATGAAATGGTAAGAAATATTACTATACCGGATGTGTTGCTAATTTCTTCTTTGAAAATCTTTTTGCGTTGAAAGTATGAAGGCTGGTATCTTACCTGCCATCGTGTATTAGAGAGTTTGGTGTTACCAGAACAAAATAGCCGAATTAGTCGCCGTCTTTACAACGCCCACTTCTAGGCAAGAGCCTAGCGAGTCGGATATTAGAAAACGTTCATAAAATTCGATTTCTTTCGTCACTTTCTTCGCTTAGGCTTAAGACTAGCCAAGTCATTTAGAAGCTAGTAAATAACTAAATCTGGTCCGCTTACATAAAATTGGTCATTAATGACATTCTAGTGACGAGTTCTCAGATTACCATCTTTCTTCTGTCACCATCATTGAGTCGGTCACCAAAAGTGCGTTATGTTCAGTATTGATTATTGCATTGACAAAGCTGAATAATAATAATAATAATAATAATAATAATAATAATAATAATAATAATAATAATAATAATAATAATAATAATAATAATAATAATAATAATACTTTATTGCATCCCAAAAAGGACATTTTTTGTACAGACGTGTTATAATTTACACATAAGATAAAAATACAATGGAAATAGGATGTATATATATAAAAAAGGAGCAGCTCTATAACCAGAGCTGCGCTTTATAATATGAATAATTTCAACACTGTAAAATAGTTAAAACTGTCACTATAAATTGAAAATTGAAAAGATTGCAAAACAAATAAATTAATAAATTAATATTTATATTTTTAAAAAGTAAAAATGAGAAATAATTATATAAAATGATTATTGCTTGTTGTTATAAAGCCTAATACTGGACGGCAGAAAAGATTTTCGGTGTCTCTCTGTTTTCGTTGAAATAGAGAAAGGGCGACCACTTCTTTCTGACATAATAATTGATGGTCTTAGTGGATGATACTGGTCATTTAATATTTTAGTTATTTTATTTATACAAAATTTCTCGTATAAAAGATCTACATCGTCAACATCATTTATATAGCGTTTAATGGATTTTTTTAATATTTGAATTTATTTTGTTCCTTTCCACTGCTAAGCAATTGCCTCCCCAAGCTGTTATACAAAATGACAAAACACTTTCGATTACTGCTCTATAAAATAATGTGCAGAGGGTTTTATCTATTCTAAACTGAGAGAGTTTTGATAAAAAATATGTACGTCTGCACATCTTATGCCTAATTATTTTCAAGTGTTCATCCCACTTGAGCCTGTCATCAATCGTTACACCAAGGTATTTGTAGTGAGGAACTCGCTGGACGAATTGGTCCTTTAATTTTAACGGTTCTATCGGTTCCTTCACTCTCCTAAAGTCAATCACTAGCTCCTTTGTCTTGCTTATGTTAAGCTCTAGGTGGTGGGCATCACACCAAGACACAAATCTATCAATTTCTTGCCTATAAGCCACTTCGTTGCCATTTGTTATGAGGCCTTGAAGAGCGGTGTCATCTGCAAACTTTATTAAAGGTACACTCAGGTTTTGACTTCTACAGTCATTCGTGTATATTGTGAATAATACAGGGGACAATACACAACCTTGAGGAGCGCCAGTATTTGTAGTTATACAGGAAGATTTGTTTTGCCCTAATTGAACATATTGTGCTCTCTCCGTAAGAAATTCGAGCACCCAAGCAATTATATACTTGTTTAAATTCAGACTAGTCAATTTTTGAACAACCAACTGGGGTTGCATTGTATTGAACGCTGAAGAAAAATCTGCAAAAAGCAATCTGCAATAGCTCCTAGCGTGATCTAGATGCCTGTAGATGTTGTTTGTAAACAGCAAAATGGCATCCTCTACGCCACGTCCTGGTTTGTAAGCAAATTGATGACTATCACTCAATGGCATAAACTGATTCCTAATTTTAATAAGAACAAGTTTTTCTAAAGATTTCATGACTATTGAAGTCAGTGCAACAGGTCTGAGATCGTTCATAGTTTCAAGTTTTTCTTTTTTTGGAACAGGAATAATTTTCGAAGTTTTCCAAATTTCAGAGATTGAAACGCATTGGAGGGACCAGTTAAAAATATGTGTATAAATGGGGGAAAGCTGGTGGGCACATTCTTTTAATAGTTTTCCTTTCAATCCATCCGGCCCAGCAGCCTTCCTCTCGTTTAGTTTCGAAAATACGAATCTCGTTTCCTCTTCACTGACCTCAACAGCCATTTCATCTTCCAAAGCCCTGTCTAATTTATGTTTTTCATTTTCAATATCAAATTTGTTTGCTGTGTCGAAACGTGAATAAAATTTATTTAAAGTTTCAATTTCGATATCTTCTGATATAATCGTGGGCTTTGGATTATAGTTAACAGCAGTTTTAAGCCCCCGCCACGTGTCCCGTATATCCCCAGAAGAAAAGCATTTTTCAATTTTATTTTTGTACTTGTCTCTACAACTAGATATTACCCTCTTTATCTCTTTTTGTTTTGTTTTCAGATCTTTTTTGTTTCCACTAGTATAGAGAGTTTTCTTTTGGTTCAATAAAAGTTTTAGATCTTTTGTTATCCAAGGCTTATTGTTAGGATAATATTTTATTTCTTTTTTACAAGACACTAGCTGTTCACAGAATTTTAAATACTCACTCACACAGTCATTCAGCTCATCCACACTATCACATGATTCGATAAAAACATTCCAGTCAGTGCATTCAAAACAACCACGCAAATCTTCACACACACTTCCGTTCCAGATCTGTACACTTTTCTTTACTGGTTTTACACGTTTAAAAACAGGGCGGTAGGTGGGGAGTAGCAAGAGCATGCAGTGGTCAGATAAACCTAATGGGGCACGGGGTAAACATTTATAACTATTTTTAATATTACACAGGAATAAATCTAATGTTTTTTTGTCCCTTGTCTCGCAGTCCACGTATTGATGAAGTCCCGGGAGAGTAAAATCGTTACATTGGTTAAAATCGCCAGTGACCATCTATACGGCATCGGGTGACTTAATTTGAATGTCCTGTATTTCTTTCCTCAAAATATTTTTCGCTGTGGTGTTGTCTGATGATGGTGGAATGTAGACGTTGACGATGATGACATGAGTATATTCCCGGGGTAGGTAATATGGTCGTGACGAAACAGTAATAAATTCAATATAATCGTCACAATACATTTTCTTTATCTGACAGTTATTGGGGTGGCACCATTTGTTGTTAATATATGTGCACACCCCACCCCCAGTTCGTTTATTTACATTAGTCCGATCTCCTCGAAATAGTGAATATTGTTCAATATTAAAACATGATGATGGTATGTGAGGAGATAGCCAAGTCTCTGTTAACGCTATTATGGAGGCTTGACGATAGTCACTATTAAAACGACACAGTGAAAACAGTTCATCAATTTTATTTTTCAGTGATCTTACATTACCTGTCACTACACAGGGTAAAAATGGACGAAAAGGCCGTCTGTTAAATTTTGTTTTTATTCCTCCCTTTCTCCCCCTCTTTCTTACTTTAATAAACGATGTGTCAATAGTGGGTGGTGGGGGTGACACGGGTTGGAGGGATCGGAGAGTCTCTGGAGTATAAGTTATCGATAGGCTTATTTTGGCAGTAAAATCACAGGCTAAAACACCATTTATGCTTATAAATATACTAATAAATATAAAAATCAGGAACAATATATACTTCACATCCATTTTGAATAAAAATTAGGCTTAAATTCCGACGATTGAATGATAAATGAATAAAAATATGTGTAGAAAATAGGTAAATATTCACAACTCGTCTGTTGTCGCCGGAAGCCAGCGCCAATTGCACCGTTTTGAAAGAATGAATAGTTTGTTTCAGGCCATTTTCACCTGTCTTCTGGGGAAGTCCTCGCAGCATAAAATACCTGAGCCTAAAATGAAATGAAATAATCCCCCTCCCTCCCCGTCCGCCCCCCCCCCCCCCCCCCTCAAATAAAAGGAATGAGACATATTTTTTTCATTATCTTTCTAGGTCGTTGCTGTTGTGTCGTTGTTTTACATGGCAATAAAAATTGAATTCAATGTTCGTGACGGGTTTTCTTTTTTTAAATTTATTTATCAGAGAATGATATGTAATTACATAATGGCGATAGAAGTTCGTGATTTGCTGTGTGACATTTGATGACTAAGTAATGTCATCTACAAACTTAGATTGTTTATTTTCTTTTTCTTTTTTTTTTTGGTTTGTTTTAGGTTTTGGTTTTTTTTTTGGTTTTTTTTTTTTGTTTGTTTGTTTATTTTTGTTTTATTTATTTTTTGTTTTGTTTTGCTTTTCGTGGGGGGTTTGGGGGGGGGGGGTTGTTTGTTTTTTTTTGTTTTTGATTTTCTTTTTTTTTAATTTTTTTTTTTTCAAAATCAGTTTTAGCATTTACTCTTCCAATCATGTTTCCTCTTCAGCTTACTTCTTCTTTCGTTTTTTTTTCTAATCAATATTCTCTTCCTCCTCCTTCTACTCCTATTCTTTCTTACCCTAAACCTCGCCATCATCACCATAATTCATCATAATTATTATCATCATCATCATCATCATCATCATCATCATCATCATCATCATCATCATCATCACCATCATCATCATTGTCCTCGTCATCGTCGTCATTATTATTATCACTATAATAGTCGTTGTAATCATCGTTTGTTTTGGTTTTTTTTTTTTCGTTTACTCCTCCTCCTTCTCCTCCTTCCCTTCGTCTGCCTCCTATTCCTCCACATTATCCACATCCACTTGCTACATCCTCCTCCGGTTCTGATATTCCCTCTGTATTCCAACTCTTGGTCCTCTCCTCGTCCTCCTCCTCCTCCTCTTTCTCCTACTACTCCGCCCTATCCTCCTCCTCCTCCTCCTCCCTCCCCCTCCTCCTCCTCCTCCTCCTCCTCCTCCTCCTTCTCATCATCATAATCCTCCTCCTCCTCCTCCTGAACCACCACCACCACCACCACCACCACCTTTCCTCATCCTTTTCCTCACCCTCCTCCTTCTTCTAACACCTCCATTTTATCCTCACTCTCATCCTCCTCCTCCTCCTTCTTCTAACTCCACTTTATCATCCTCCTCCTTATACATTCCTACGCCATCCTCCGTTTCATTGTTTTCTCTTCTACTTCTTTATAACTACTCCATTCCAAATCTCTCTCAGATCTTCAATATAGCAGAGAGAAATATGGCATTCCTTCAGATTCATAAGGCTATTGGAGTCGGAGTTTATGATAGGAAGCTAGAGTATCGCAGCGTAATTTTCACGTGATCCAACAGACCCATCAACTCACGGTGTGTCTTTTTTACGAAACCCGGCGAAACCCGCCGAAACCCGCCAAAACCCGCCGAAACCCGACGAAACCTGACGAATCCCAACAAATTTATGGAAAGTAGGTGGCAGTGGGGAGTGAACCTGAAACTCAGGGAAGTGTACACCATTGGGGAGTGAACCTGGGACTGGGTTTCGGCGGGTTTCGTAAAAAAGAACCAGTGCTTTTTTACGAAACCCGCCGAAACCCGCCGAAACCCGGCGAAACCCGACAATATCCAGCAAAGTTATGGGAAGTAGACAACCGTGGGGAGTGAACCCGAGACTCAGGGAAGTGTACACCAGTCGGGAGTGAACCTGAGACTAAGGTTATCTGCCGGTTTCGGCGGGTTTCGTAAAAAAGAATTAGTGCTTTATTACGAAACCCGCCGAAACCCGCCGAAACCCGACAATATCCGGCAAAGTTATGGGAGTTTGGCAACAGTGGGGGTGATCCTGGGAGTCAGGGAATTGCACTCCAGTGGGGAGTTAACCTGGGACTGTGTAAAAAGGATATCAGTGGGAAATAAACCTGGGACTAAAGGGAGATGGATACCATTGAAAGTTGAAGCCGGATATGGGAGTTGAGTACCAGAGGAGAATGAACCTGACACTATAGAAGGTGGGCGCCAGTGGGGAGTGAACCTGGGACTCAAGGAATTGCACACCAGTAGGGAGTTAACTCCCTGAAGTTAATTCCCTGAATCCCAGGTTCACTCCCCACTGGCGCCCACCTTCTATAGTGTCAGGTTCATTCTCCTCTGGTACCCAACTCCTATAGTTCGGCTCAGATTCCCACAGTTATCCATCTCCCACAGTCCAAGGTTAACTCCCAATTGGTGTGCACTTCCCTGAGTCCCAGGTTCACTCCACACTGGCGCCTATCTCCTATAGTGTCAGGTTCATTCTCCTCTGGTACTCAACTCCCATATCCGGCTTCAACTTTTAATGGTATCCATCTCCCTTTAGTCCCAGGTTTATTTCCCACTGATATCCTTTTTACATAGTCCCAGGTTCACTCCCCACTGGCGCCCACCTCCTATAGTGTCAGGTTTCTCTCTCCCCTGGTACCCAACTCCCAAATCCGGCTTCAACTCCCAGTGGTATCCACCTCCCTTTAATCCCAGATTTATTTCCCACAGATATCCTGTTTACATAGTCCCAGGTTCACTCCCCACTGGCGCCCACCTCCTATAGTGTCAGGTTCATTTTCCTCTGGTACCAAACTCTCATACCCGGCTTCATATTTTAATGGTATCCATCTCCCTTTCGTCCCAGGTTTATTCCCCACTGATATCCTTTTTACATATTCCCAGGTTAAATCCCCACTGGTTTGCAATTCCCTGAATCCCAGGTTCACTCCCCACTGGCGCCCAATTTCTATAGTGTCAGGTTCATTCTCCTCTGGTACGCAACTCCTATAGTTCGGCTCGGATACCCACAGTTATCCATCTCCCACAGTCCAAGGTTAACTCCCAATTGGTGTGCACTTCCCTGAGTCCCAGGTTCACTCCACACTGGCGCCCATCTCCTATAGTGTCAGGTTCATTCTCCTCTGGTACGCAACTCCTATAGTTCGGCTCGGATACCCACAGTTATCCATCTCCCAAAGTCCAAGGTTAACTCCCAATTGGTGTGCACTTCCCTGAGTCCCAGGTTCACTCCACACTGGCGCCCATCTCCTATAGTGTCAGGCTCATTCTCCTCTGGTACTCAACTCCCATATCCGGCTTCAACTTTCAATGGTATCCATCTCCCTTTAGTCCCATGTTTATTTCCCACTGATATCCTTTTTACACAGTCCCAGGTTAACTCCCCACTGGAGTGCAATTCCCTGACTCCCAGGATCACCCCCCACTGTTGCCAAACTCCCATAACTTTGCCGGATATTGTCGGGTTTCGGCGGGTTTCGGCGAGTTTCGTAATAAAGCACTAATTCTTTTTTACGAAACCGGCCGATAACCTTAGTCTCAGGTTCACTCCCGACTGATATACACTTCTTCTTCTTCTTCGTTCCCGTCACGTCACATGGTCAGTCCGGTCTGGTGAATGAAGCCCACAGTGGTCCTGAGGTCGTCCTCACTGCCGTACAGCTTCTTTGAGTATGGGGTTGGGTCAGGCCAGAAGTTCCTTCTCAATTGGTTGTACTTTGGACATTCCATTAGGACATGATGTCCATTTTCATTTTCAAGTCCGCAGTCACATTGTCCAGAGGCACCTGCTCTGGACATCCTCCACATATGTTCCTTTAACTGGTTGTGTCCAGTTCTCAGTCTGAAGATGATGACCTGTTCCTTTCTGTCGAGCACCTTGATTGGGTCATTCATGTTGTATTCTGGGTGCTTCTCTCTCCATCTCTGAGACTGGATAAATTTGGCCATTTTGTTAATTTCTCCTGTTGAGTACATTGGGGAGGGTTGCTGCATGCGACTGCCTGCCTTTGCCAGTTGGTCAGCGATCTGATTTCCAAGTATCCCACAGTGTCCTGGAATCCACTGCAGTACCATGTTGGTAAACTTGCTTAGCTTCATGAGGTCTTCCACCAAGGCGTCTATATCATCCGCAAAGGACATCATTATATCCTCCAGAATTTTCTTAGCATCTGTTAAAATCACTATGTGTCTTGGTTTTTCATTTTCTGAGAGGATTTGCTTAACAGCTTCATGGATTGCATCTGTCTCTGACTTGTAGATTGAAGTGCGAGTACCAGTCGGTTTGCTGATCTCCTTTTGTTGACCATTTGTGTACTCGATGTGCACTCCCAGGCCCCCGCATGTGTGTTCTTTATTGCATGAACCATCGGTATAGATTCTTGTCCATTTTTTTTCAGGGTAGTTTTGATCTATGCACTTCTGTACAGACTTCTTGATTTCTTCTTCTTCTTCGTTCCCGTCACGTCACATGATATACACTTCCCTGAGTCTCGGGTTCACTCCCCACAGTTTTCTACTTCCCATAACTTTGCTGGATATTGTCGGGTTTCGCCGGGTTTCGGCGGGTTTCGGCGGGTTTCGTAAAAAAGCACTGGTTCTTTTTTACGAAACCCGCCGAAACCCAGTCCCAGGTTCACTCCCCAATGGTGTACACTTCCCTGAGTTCTAGGTTCACTCCCCACAGGCACCTACTTCCCATAACTTTGTCGGGATTCGTCGGGTTTCGTTGGGTGTCGTCGGGTTTCGGCGGGTTTCGGCGGGTTTTGGCAGGTTTCGGCGGGTTTCGTAAAAAAGACACACCATTAGTGGAAGTGGGGAAAGGTCAGAGAAAAAACCTGGACTTCAAACGGTATCGATACCTGGCCCTTTTTTGTGAGGCGAGTACTCTTCACTGAGCTGTCTGGACCCCTTCATATTCAACATAAATTAAACAGTAAGCATACATTTTACAGACTCTGTGAATGGCTGATCTTCCAATACCAAGTGTTCACGTTAATCATCATGCTTTATTTCATGATTAAAGTTATTGATGTAGTTCTAAGTCGACTAGATAATGAGATGTACAGTTTTTCATTCGCGTCCTTGGTCTGAGTCCCTTGTAAGTTCATATGCATATCATTTCTATCTTTGATACGACAAGTTACCACTAGTTACGTCATGATGTCTGCTATTCTATAGTATAAAGTAATGATGTTCTTGACAATTTTATTAGTTGTACTTTCGTTTTTAAAATCGGTTTCATTGTGTGTTTAGTAAAAAAACAATATAGATACGTTATGATGTTTGGCAAAATGGTGTTATGAGGTACGGTATTATTAATGAGATAAAAATTGTCAAGGTTTTTTTTTCTCTCCCCGTTTCTTTCCCACGTATTGGGGCTTAGTTACAAATCTTTCTTCCCATTTCTGATATTTTTTGTGATATTAGCCGTATGGCATTTTGTACTTCCTCCTCATCCTAATTTCATTTCAACTTTTTCACTCACTTAACGTTGAATTTACAAAAAGTGTTTTGTTGTCTTCCCCTATTTTACAGACGTATTGAAATTTCCATGTTTAGACTGTATTTTTTTATACTTTTATCTATTTTTTTCCACCAATTGATTTCAATTTTCTGATTTTGTTTTCCTAATTACCATCTCCCCATGATATGATATTTTTCCTTTCATTAATATGTTAACATATTAAAATCGCTAATATTTTCTGTTTAAGCGTTCAATTTTGCAGGTACATGGGTCTGACATCAAAATTAAATTGCACTAAGCATTTTGGGAATCGAGCTTATCTTTCTTTTTTTTTTTTTTTTTTTTGGTTTTCTTAGGAAGTGCGAGTAATCCCTAAGATTTTAAAACAATGAGTACAATGAATAAATTATTTGCCAATCATGTCTGTTTAAACTCTTTTTAAAGAATTTTTTTTTATGCGTCTGATCGTCAAACGTTTCTGTCTCTGTTCCATCCGGACTGCGTGGTACATCTGATACATACGATGCTCTTCTTGGCACACATCGTCAAGAGGCCGCACGGTTACGACCTGGTTTTCAATCTTGAGGTTGTTCTTCAATAGGTAGTTCCTGTCGGAGTCTGGTGATATGTCAAATATCCACATGCTGTAGTGTCCACCTGGGGAAAGATGATCGACGGAAGGATGTAATGTCGTACACCATATACAACTTTGTACATCGATGGAAAGATGTAATATCATGCATCCAATACAACTTTGTACATCGATGGAAGGATGTAATATCATGCATCCAATACAACTTTGTACATCGATGGAAGGATGTAATATCATGCATCCAATACAACTTTGTACATCGATGGAAGGATGTAATATCATGCATCCAATACAACTTTGTACATCGATGGAAGGATGTAATATCATGCATCCAATACAACTTTGTACATCGATGGAAGGATGTAATATCATGCATCCAATACAACTTTGTACATCGATGGAAGGATGTAATATCATGCATCCAATACAACTTTGTACATCGATGGAAGGATGTAATATCATGCATCCAATACAACTTTGTACATCGATGGAAGGATGTAATATCATGCATCCAATACAACTTTGTACTAATTTAATTTTAATTTGTTTTGCATTCAATATTTGCAAAGCGTATGGTTTATATAATTTTTAAAAACCCTTTAATTGTGCTCAAAGCATTTTGCACGGGGTTTTCAGCCAGCAGCAAAACTTAACGTGCAGTCGAGTAGTCCTTCAGAGCAATCGGGCCCATAGAGCCGGGGTATGTTATGCCGGTTATTATAGCGTAAAACGGACAATGGTCTGTAACACTTTATTACATTTTTCCAACACTGATAGTCAGGTACTAATTTAACACCTGAAGATAGTGATAAAATTGGCTCAAAACACTTTTCCTTGTGCTGCCACTTGGCCGTCCCCCGAACAAGGATCCTATTGTTCGGAAGTCGTGTCCACACAACATAACATAAATAACAATGTGAAATTGAATGCAAGCCTCAATTTAATTACAAAAACAGATCAAATTGACGTTTCGGGTTTCCCCTTTATCAACAAAACAGAATGAATTATTCATCCTGTTTTATTGATTTGATCTGTTTTTGTAATTAAATTGTAGGTTGCATTCAATTTCGCATTGTTATTTATTTCTTCGAGCTTCGAGCAGCAACATTTACACATACACCACATGACGACAAATCATGAGACCGTATTTTCCACATTCCTTTCCATAAAACTGCGGACAATGACATGATGAACCAAGTGTTATTACTGCATTGTTTTGGTAAGCAACTGATTACACAGCCTTCGATCAAAACATGCATGGTTTTTCCCCAAGTCAAAACAATACATTGGAACATCAAGATTTCCGAACGAAAAACAACGTTCCGAGTGTTTTGGTTTAATGTGCATTGTAGGACAGCTTTCTCAGCACGTGACTGACAGGATGAAACAAATTATAACTCAAATTGATGACTTCTAGTTTTTGGTCTAACCTTTTCCACAACGTGTTATGTAGGTGGGGTCATATTGCATGCTTGTGACCTTCACTTTTTTACAAGCTTGAATCTGGTCCAGAATTTCCTTGTGACTCCCAGTGCCTTTCCAAATGGTAAAGCAAAGCTTTGATGGCGATGGTGGGGGCAGAATTTTGCGCATGCGATGCACCCGGGTTTTGATGCGTTTCATGAACTTGTTCTCTTTCTCTTCAATATCATCATCATCGTCATCATCATTAGAATCATCTTTTTCATTATCCGACGTGTATCTGTGAATAGTGAGATAGAGCGAAAGAATTCATCTTTTTAAGCTTGCCTAAATGCAACAGCGGGGGTCCGATAGCTCAGTTGGTAGAGCACGCGCTACACGCACAAAGGGACGCAGATCTATCCCGGGTGCAGTCGAGATTTTTTTCTGACCCCCCCCCCCCCTTCCACCCCCTGTCCACCCACCAGCGAATGGGTAGATCGGTCTCTCAGATCTGGCGGAAAGTACTTTACGATAGACTAGCGTCCTCTCCAAAGGATAGCAAGAAATTGCTATTGTCCGTTTCACGCTAAATAAACCGTGTTAAACTCCGGCTCCATATGCCTAATGGCTCTGAAGGACGAAGGAAATGCAACAGCTGGACAAGTCGATGTTTGTGAGAGCAATGGTTTATGATTTCTACAGATTTGATAGACTCGGCCAAAAAAAAAAATTATACTTTTGGCAGCAAAAAACAAACACTGAGGTCTTAATTGAAATAATATCAAAATAATCACTTTTGTCACTGAGGGAAAATAATAATAGTTTGGCCATGTCAAAAGACTGTCCTGAACCCGTTCTGGAGGGGGGGAAAATAAGAATGATCTTTAAAGAAAAAAAAAACAGAAGAGGGATGCAAGGTAATGCTGGACAGACACATTTTGTAAGTAACAGGATTGAGGATGATAGAATACAGGAAGGCTGCAATGGACCCTGAAGGAAGGAAAGCCATGACGTCTTCGTTCTGAAAAGAAAGGGAACCTGAGTATTCCTTCAGAGCAATCGGGCCCATAGAGCCGGAGTATAAAATGCCGGTTTCTATAGCGTAAAACGGACAATGGAAATTGATTGCTACCCTTTTGATAGGACGCTGGTCTATCGCAAAGTACTTTTCGTTGGGTGAAAAAGGGGTCAGAAAAAATCTTGACTTCACCCTATTCCGACCTTGGTCCCTTTGCATGTGAAGCGATTGTTCTGCCAACTGAGATATCGGATCCCCGGAACCCGAGTAAGATTAGACACAATCTGATTGGGTGACGCTCTCCGTGTATGAAAGTCTGCTAAAGTGGAATTTAATTAAACCAGAACACGATTAACCGAAGCTTTAGTTGTTTTTTTTTAACCTTATATATATATATATATATATATATATATATATATATATATATATATATATATATATATATATATATATAATAGTAATGATAAGTAATCAATCATAATCAGTAACGCTGTTCAAAAAACAATCTTTGCAAACTAGGTATTTTTTCATCTATTTCTTATCCAAAGACCGAAAATGATGAAACTTGGAAAAAAGGGTTAAAAGTGTTATAAAATATATACTATCTATAATATACTTAGTAACTAACAACGCTTACTGTGGCTTCTCATTCTCAAAAATAAATAATTAAAATGTAATCGCTCGGGGTTTTTTTTCTGATCTACTCTGACACAGTACATTTTGGCCAGAAAACTTATAATCTTCCAAATATCGATCGATTTAGTTGATCCCCCCCCCCCCCCCCTTTCCACGCTTCCCGTCTCCCCGCCCCTAACATGCGAAAATTGTATTTAAAAATGTCTCAAACTGATATATTTCTGACATGAGAACACTTTTTGGCATTTAGATGGCCCCGACATATTGCTGGAGTGACAACGAGGAACACATGTTATGACTTTTCTATTCAACGCCATCCATATATTATGTGTTTACATCAATGATGTGCATAATTGGATTGGTCAAAACCTACAAAAACATACGAGGGCTGTACAGAAAAAAAAAACAGATGAAAATGTTTATAACTCAAGAAGTTATGAACGTTTTTTAAATCTGTAAACAACATTACTGCCCCACCGGCTTTTTTATTTTTACAGCAAACATGACTAGAGAGGATTCAAAAGTATAATTAGGAAGTTTTGCCTCATCTTCCTTGATCAGACGAAGGGTGTGATGAACTCACTTCTCACGGGCATATATTCTATAGTGTGTCGATGGCAAAAACACATCAATATGGTGGGTAAACCATTAGAAAAGTTTGATAATGGGACTCTCTTGATCGAAGCAAAATTGTTGATACTGTAACTGTTTTCAACTCACTTATTGTGCAACCCTCGTAGTATTAATTGTTTTATTTGAATACATTTCATGATTTTTGCACTCACATTTCATTCTCAGACACTCTAGCGTGATTCAGCTTTCTGAACCTCTTGATGTCCATCTTGCTAGGAGGGATAACCGCTTTGGACTCAGCGGTCAATTTAACGATCTTAGTGTTTGGCATTTGTAGCTCTTCGACGTCTTCCCACCTGAATACTTGAGGATCATTTTTGACCGTCTCGCTTCCACTAGAGAGGTCGAATTCTCTTTCTTGCCGAGGATTTTTTATTGCCGATTCTCTTTGTTTTGTGGTATTTTTGTTTTTGTGTAATCCAGAATCTACTTTCGATTTTATATCGGATCTCATCCAGTTATTGTATTTCACTGGCTGCGGCAAAGTCTTTTTCTCCGTCGGTGTATTTACTGAGCTTGAATAGTCTCTTGGAGTCTTTACATTGTTTAGTTTCTCGAGTATCGGGAGATCGGACGTGTTTAAAGAAATGATATCGTTGTTTTTCTGTAGTTTCCAATTTGCACATAAGACATTTCTTCGGGTCCCATAATTATCCTCATTTTCTTCGCCGTGCTCGTAGATTTTATAACTTATTTCTGTAAAGTGTTCGAGGTAGTTGTCCCCATTGTTCCTTGTAAATTTTCTTCTGTAGCTTGAGTCATGATCGCCGTCGGAGCTAAAATTATAAACGATATTATTCTTTTCATCATATGGCATGTGCAATGACATTCTGTCCAGATCGTCCTCGCTATGGTTTACTTGTGTATGATCTGGTTGTAAATCATTGTGATCTTCTTCTATTTCCCTTCCGCCGAAAATGTGATGAAAAGGCAAAGAACGGTGATCCGCATTACTGTACTGATTATTACCCACATTTTTATCTAATTTTTCACCAGCCCCGTCTGTTTCATGTTTGATAGTTCTAGTTTCCAGGAACTCTTCCGTCTGATTAAGAATTTCGGATTTTTCCGTGTCTTTGGCACGTGTGTGCTCGTCATCTGTTACGGGATGACTTTTTCTTTTAGATTCGGATGCGTCTCTTTCTTCTTCGCGAATAGTTGAACCATGAGGGGGATTTGGTGGTAGTAAGTTCGACAAGTCTACGCCTTCAGCTGAAAAAAAAGAGAGAGAAAACATGTATTCTAAAAACAAAAGATAAATTGTGCGAATCATCAATTTGATGTCATACACGGAGACTTGGCTATCAAAAAAATTGGAATAAAAGTTATATAGTAATGATTGAAAACACTTTATTTAAGATTTTTTTTCCTCGTTTATTTGTCACACCAATAAGGAAGAGAAATCATGACATTACATCTTCTATTCTTCCGTGCCCAAACTTCTTGGAGTGTGTAAGTAACCAGTCCTTCGGAGGACTAATAATGAATAGAGATGGGATAACCATTTTAGTAGCAGGTTGTATAGGCAGATTCTTTGGATGGTCTTTATTGACGACCAGGATTTGTTTAGACCAGAAAAAAGATGCCATGCCATCACTCTAAAACCTGAAGATCAATTACACAAGGTATGTTGTATCCAATCCTCCGGAAGAGTGGTTTTACACGTTCAATGAGATTGGAACCAGTTTTTTAACATCACACATTTGTTCCCTATTCGACAACACAATAAAAACAGATTTTCATTTAAGTTTATTTTCATGAATTCGATATTCTTCGTCTCGAACGCCAAGACCTAATACCAGATTGAAACTATGGTCACGTTTAATACAAAGCATTTTCTATATTGTGATTTTCATTCTTAAAATAAATAAAGAGAGTATTATTAGAATATGTACCATTGCCATGTATGTAGCTGCGTTGGTACTTATTTAGCCAGTGAACTGCCGTACTCTGAGAAGACACGTATTTAAAAATATGGCCAGAAAACTTGTCCTTCAAATATCGATCGATTTAAATCTTGGCAAAAACTCAAAAACTTGGGACCTCGCGAGGCTCATTTAAATCGATCAATATTTGAAGGACGAGTTTTTCTTGCCAAATTTTTAAAACTTGTCTAACCAGAGTAAATCAGTTAACGGATTACAGCAGAAGCTTATAATTGGTTTAAGGCTACATTAATTGTGTAAGTTAGTCATGACAAAAAAGCGATCTCTCTAAGCAAATCCTTGCATTGCAATAGATACTTGCAAGATACATTATTTAAGTTTCCATCGTAAGATCAGAAAACGTAATTATTTCAAAGCAAAATTTTGATCAAATCGTGAAAATCTTGTTTTCAAAATATAATTCTTTGATTACCTACAACTAATACAAAGAAAAAGATTTTTTTTTAAACTTTTTTTCATGCACAAAAAACAACATATAGAAACAGACGCCAGCTTTGCATTGTGATACACAGATCTTTCCCTTTAAAAAATGTATCCAGAGATTTCTATTTTGAGATGACAAACTTGAACAAACCACTAAATATTAATTTCTTTTAATCTAAATCCCTTTTAGAGCTCAAGACATCTGGTGTTATTTCACAACTTTAGGTAAATCACCTCTTAATTACTGTTAAAGTATTTCAAAATTTTATTTTTGTGTTAATCGTCCCCATGCTTCTAAACTATAATTTGGAAAAATATCCATTGACCTTATATTTCCTGTCAATTCCCCCACCTTACCCTACTTAAACTTCCTTTTTTTTTGGATCATTTTTTTAACTTTAAAATTAATTTTCGTCATCGACTTCATTCAGTCATATTACCACACGGACTCGATGGGTCACGTATTATTACTCGTTGCTCACCAATTGGAACCGGACTGCTGTTTTCATAAAACTGTCTCTCTTGTTTGCTTTTGGTTGTCATCACATCTGTCAGAATAACCACAATCATATTACATAATATGATATATTCTTTAAAAAAAATAGGACTGGGGGTTACAGCTCATATTAAATTTTTGCCAACAAGCAAAGAGTTACTGGAAAATCTAAAAATTATAAAAGGATTTTTTATAGATTGATATACACGTAATTTGCAATCCTTTAAAAAAAATTAAGGGTAATTCTATAACCCGTGAATCAATTGATTATTTAGAATATCTGCCACGGCATAATGATCGGTCCTTAATTTGACCTTGGCCTTGTGGATCGCCATCTGGCCACCCTGATGCAGGATTCATTTGCGCTCAACTACAAACTTTCTTACGGAACCGATTTTTTCGTTGATTGCTCAAAAGATTCGTCTCAATGTATGCTAATTTCTATAATACTAATAAAAATAGAGGAGGGCCTGTTCGTAACAGCCTTTACTTATCCGCAAATGATATGTGATGATGATGATGATGATGATGATGATGATGATGATGATGATTGATGATGATGATGATTTGATGATGATGATATATGATATATGATTATAATATATATGATGATGATGATGATGAATATATAATAATAATAATATATGATAATAATAATAATAATAATAATAATAATAATAATAATAATAATAATAATAATAATATATAATAATAATAATAATATAATAATAATAATAATAATAATAATAATAATTAATAATAATAATAATATATAATAATAATGATATAATAATAATAATAATAATAATGAATAATATATAATAATATAATAATTAATAATAATAATAATAATAATAATAATAATAATAATAAAAATAATAATAATAATAATAATAATAATAATAATAATAATAATAATAATAATAATAAAACGGTTCATTTACCAAAGAGGTGCATACTGGGAGAGAGCATATCTCCTCTTCCAAATCGGTGGCTGGAGTTGACAATGGATGTGTTTGACATCTTTGAGATGTGTTGACGCAGGTCGCTGGTCATATTACCAGACATTGGCTGGAATGTCAGGCACGTTATTTACTTGTAAATCAAGTTACAAAAACAAAAACTATGAAATAAGAATGCTAAAAGTTTTGATAAAAGGAGCTGTTAAAAATCATTATAAGTGTTATTGTCTTCAACTTCTACAATATTTTTTTTTTGCTTTCGCAACCTTTATAAAATTTGTATATACCTATTCTTTTTTTTTAATAGGGATATGGGTCTAAAGTGTCCTCTTCAGGTAATAAGTTTGTTTTGTTTGTTTGTTTTTGTTTGTTTCTTTATGGTTTTTGTTTTTTGTTGTTGTCTTTTATTTTGTTGGGTTTTTTGGGGGGTTTTTTGGGGGTTTTGTTTTGTTTTTCTTTTAATTTGCCAACTACTACTACTACTACTATACTACTACTACTACTACTACTACTACTACTACTACTACTACTACTTACGCTGAATCCATCTCTGACTGGACTGGCTTGAAAGGCTTTAGCAATATTATTGAAGTCATCGGTCACCTGATCACGAACTTTCAGATGTCTGGACGAATAAGTTTGACGCTTTCTGCGTTTGACTAATGGTGTTCCATCTGAAGAACGCGTAGAATTAAGATTTAAAACTATGACGTTGATTATGGCAAAAATGATGATTATGATGATGATGACGAATATGACAATTTTGATAATGGCGGGACGACGACGACGATAAATCTTTGAGTGTAAAATTAAAATCCAGAGAAAAATAAATGCTCATGACACGTAACATTTGTTTCTTAAATTAATCTTTATCGTTCTATCTATCTATCTATCTATCTATCTATCTATCTATCTATCTATCTATCCACTTATCTATCCATCTATATTTATGTATCTATCTATCGATTTATTTATTTCTCTTTATCTCTCCGTCCTCTCTCTCTCTCTCTCGCTCTCGCTCTCTCTCTCTCTCTCTCTCTCTCTCTCTATCTATCTATATATCTATCTATCTACTTATCGATCTATATATGTATCTATCCATTTATCTTTCTATCTATCCATTTATCTTTCTATCTATCTAGCTAGCTATCTACCCATCTATATCTCTCTTTCTATCCATTTATTTTTCTATCTTACTGTTATTCTACACATCTATATCTATCTATCTATCTATCTATTTATCTATCTATCTATCTATCTATCTATCTATCTATCTATCTATCTATCTATCTATCCATCTATCTATCCATTTATCTATCTATCCGTCTATATTTATGTATCTATCTATCGGTTTATTTATCTCTCTTTATCTCTCCATCTCTCTCTCTCTCTCTCTCTCTCTCTCTCTCTCTCTCTCTCTCTCTCTCTCTCTCTCTCTCTCTCTCTCTCTCTTATCGTGACCTCATCCAGCTCTCTCTATCGGCGGTACCCATCTACCTTTATCCATCGATCAGCCTAGCTAACAATACCTGGTGGCCTTCA
>NC_088362.1:53045138-53110138 GCF_034508935.2 Berghia stephanieae
TTTTTGGTTGATTAGTTTTGTTTTTTGTTTGTTTGTTTGTTGTTTTGTTTTGTTATTTTTTGTTGTTTTTTTTTTGGTTTTTTTTTTTGTTTGTTTGTTTGTTGTTGTTGTTGTTTTGTTGTTTTTTGTTGTTTTTTTGGTTTTTTTGTTTGTTTGTTTTTTGGTCTTTTTAGCTTCCTACCTATCTCTATTTTTCATCAAACAGTATCGTTGTATTCGGTTTTCCAGTGTAAACTTACCTCATCGAAGAGTCTAATTCGTTCCACCTGATTTTTGTCCAATACCTTGATAGTTGTCTGGAGATGATCTGAAATTTACACATGAAAATGTGGGGGGGAAATGCAGAGTGCTGCTCAGTCTGTCGAAATTACCATCGAATTTCTTCTATGACAGTTTTGTGTCTTTCCATTTCGTCTGATTGTTAATGATTTACTGCACCGCCTTACATTAGACTTGAAAACAATTTTTGCATCAAATTTGTGGACAGAAATTGGCAACATTTCTCTCCTCTTGATTTGTCTATCGGGATGAATTTGAATTGAGGTGAATATATATATATATATATATATATATATATATATATATATATATATATATATATATATATATATATTGAATCGTGTTTGATACAAATATGGTACGAAAAGTGCTCGACATGCAGTAATGGAGCGAATTATTATTATTTAAAATATTTACCACAATGTTTGAGACAGTCTACATTAATGTTTCAGGCTTAATTTGCCATCGTCAGGACTGAGTTGTTTTGTTGACTGTTGTTGAAACAACAACAGTCAACAAAACAACTCAGTCCTGACGATGGCAAATTAAGCCTGAAACATTAATGTAGACTGTCTCAAACATTGTGGTAAATATTTTAAATAATAATAATAATAATAATAATAATAATATATATATATAATATATATATATATAATATATATATATATATATATATATATATATATATATATATATATATATATTGAATCGGGTTGGATACAAATATGGTACGAAAAGTGCTCGACATGTAGCAATGGAGCGAATTATTATTTTAATATTTACCACAATGTTGGAGTCAGTCTACATCGATGTTTCAGGCCTTTTCAGCCATCGTCAGGACCGTGTGTTACATGAGTTTGGTTTGTTGTGTGTTGTTGCTTGTTGAAGTGGTTCCGTAGGTTTGTAGTTGATTAATAAGTGCTTCCGGCGATGTGGACAACTATTGTACATCTCATTTTTCGTGTTGAGTGTGCCTTCATGGGGGTGCTTGATTAAAGTATATTTATCTTCCAGGCATAAGCTACAATATATATATATATATATATATATATATATATATATATATATATATATTTATATATATAACTTTAATGCAATGTTATCAGTTGCTTTATTTTTCTACGAATACAATAATATATTAATAATTGTAACAGATAGTTACAAGTTAAAACTCCTTTTTACACAGGTTAACCTAGGTGAAAACTGTTCACCGCAGGAAGAAGACGGATTTATTCCTATTAATTTTAGTAAAAGGAAACCGTAGGATGAAGTGGATAGTTGACTGTCGCCTTGGAATGCAATAAAGACACAAGGGAGAGTGGCTAAGTTGCTACCTACTCATGTTGACTGCGTTGCGACCAGTTGCGTACGACCATTTGTAGTTTACTATTATGCCGTTGTTTAAAAAAAAAAAACACGGTATATTATGCAATGGTAACCAAATAGCACATACTGTGTTCTTCAATAAAACGGCAGAATAATAATTGAAGTCTAATGAAACGTGGAGTCTTTAATAAATTTACCAAATTTAGGTCATTATTAGGCCATTCTTATTTCCAAGGCTTCGGTGAGCTTAATATCAAGATATCCGGCCGGCTGAAATCAGTTAAAGATGTGGTTTAGAACTTGCTACACCATAAACAATAAATTAAGTAGCCAATTGAAATTTACAGATACTGCTAAAAAAAACATGACTCGGAAATCTATGTTTGTCAGGCACATGCCAACCACAGAGTACTTTTAACCGAAGTTGCATTACGCTGTTTAGTGTAGTTTTTTCTTTTCAAGTCAAGGCACAGGATTCAATCTCAATGCCCTCCCCACATGTTCATGAACATCTCGAGGTTTGCTACTGTAAACAGGATTATTTAGTCAAACTAAAAAAAAGAGAGAAATCGGGTGTCCTAAAGCCACCGGAGTTAGCGGTATTTCAGAAAGTGCATTGTGACTCGAACTATAAAGGTAATAAGCCTTATCATGTTCTGACAACATATTTGACATACCAGGAAGAACAGGGACAACAAAATACCATTATATTTCCCGAAACACTGCACCGCTTACCATTTACAATGTCACTTTCATTGTTCTTGAAAAAAAAATGTGACCTTTGTCAACTCACACTGACCTTAACCCTCATCGGATTGAGTTGTAAAAAGTAATAAACAAAAATGAATATAACAGCTTCAAAAAAAAAATAACAAAATAACAAAATACCAAACACGGAACGTTTCGGCCCCAAAACCCTTCTTCAGCCAACAACAAAAAACAATAAAGATTGGAATGATTTTTCTACAGAGAGTACCTAAAAATATCTCTGTCGTCTATCTGGAATTTATTTGGTTTTTATATTTTACTCCCAAAAATGTGTACTTTCGACGATCTGCACTTATCTTATAGTTTTTTGTTTTTTTTTAAAGCCAGGGTCATTAGCAACAGGACACTTTTTGCCTCTGTCATTCGTAACCGATGCATTTTCCTTCCGAATCGAAGCTCTCTCAATCTAAAAATAGCTGCTATCGTGTCCACGCTATGATGCATCCTAATAACTAGTTTCAGACTAAGGTTGAAGCCCCGCATCAGCAAATGACTAAATTTTTTCCAAACTTGGTCCGAAGGTGCCGTGATTTTAGTCTGGGACTTGTTTAATCAGCTCACACGAAATCCGTGTTTTTACGAGTCCTTGAGAATTCGCCGGTTAGAGAAAGTCAGAGACTAAGCGCTAGTCTGTGTTCATGAAAACCAGCCCTGTACTTTTATCCAGAAATGATGAGACACAACTGCTCCTGGGTGAACAGGTTAAGTTCGATCATTCGAACACTTGAAAGCCCGTAACCATAACAACCAATAATATTGTAATTTACCAGCATTTATCTCTAGAATTTATACTAAACTTGAAAAATTGAAATTCACCAAAATAAAAATTTAAAAAAAATAAATACAACTTCATCCATTAACAACCGTGGGAATTTTTAAAGCTGCTTTACAGTGTTCTGAGATACTGTAATTTTTGTATAATTTCTTTCTAGACAACTTTTATTTCCACTTTGAAAAAAATATGGACAATTTGGTCAATTATGTTGTCAACAGATAAGAATGTGCATTTTAATTAATTTACTTTTCCTTAAGAGGCCGAGATAACAGCAACAGGGGCTCGATTTTACGTCATGAATAATTCGCCTTTTCTAATTTTTACACAACTCAACACTTAAAGTACGTAATAGAAAGCTTAGATTAACGATGATCATCACTTACCGTCTGTGTAATCGTAGTCATGAAACCCGCTAGGAGGCGCACGTCGATTTGTTGGCGATGACGTCATGTTTTTATGTATGTAGAATCTAGTCGGTGTGATCCAAATTGAAATAAAGTTTTAAGAAGTTTTCACACATTTTACCACTCTTTTAAATTATGACCAGGCTGAATGCGAACTGTTGATAAAATAAAAAGGCACTTCCATTTTTTTAAAAACCAGAGCGTGTGTTAAAAGGGGTAACAAAATTAAGACGAAAAACATAAAAAGAGGAAGGGGTGGCAACCAACAAAAAGAGATTGAACGATAACAAATCCTTCTGAAATGTTTTTAATGCAGGTAAGCTTGAGAATTTTCATGAGTTGAGTCGTGTTAAAGTTGGATAGAACCATACCAGAAAAGAAGTAGCGGTCAAAAATGGGAAATGACTCAAAGGGTACGTCCAACAGTAATGAATAGAGTGAATTTATTACATAATAATATGCTGTGGAGAAAGAAAGGGAGTAATAAATAGAGACTTGCGTCATACGGTTCCTTCACTTCATTGTGATTTGCGTAAGGTAATGGGGTGTGTTGTGTACATAATGAATACTGGAGTGAGTTACAATTTGGTTCATTGAGGTCACAATCACAATGACCACAGTCAATACTTAAAGTGAGGTGAATCGAGTTTTTGGTGTTGGTAACATTAAATGCAAAAGATAGAGAATCATACAGTGCTAGAAAAAGCAGAAAACTAACGACAAGGAAAACAAAGAAGAAGAAAAAACATGTCAAATCACTCTGACGCTTTATCCTATTGAAATATAGATTTAGGTCAGCACCATTCCAGCTGACACTGTGAAACATTTCTAATACAATTAACATGCCTCATAAATCCATTAATGTGTGCTCTAGAAATGGAAATATTTCCAAAATTTCTCATTTAATTTGTAGGTTCTCAAAACTCCCTCAATGCAATCCACCGATTACAAATGACAATTCATGTCGATAATTTGTTTAGAGCCCATTTCATCATAAAATGAATGAAGTTCGTGTCACTCGGCTCATTTTCTTTGTTTTAGAACAGCCAGAGATGTGAATAGTTCTCACTAAATGCTCTCCATTGGACAATTATAATCAATAAATGTAACATAGTTTTATTAGTTGATGATACTATTATTTTGGCGAGCATTCTGGGGTGGTATGAGGATTTTACCCAACATAATTCCACCAATAAGAAAAAGCTCTGGGCACAAACGAATACATTGCGGTCATAAAGAATTTATTAAGTTTTCAACTGTGATTAAGCATAGTATGAAAACATAATCTGAGCGCATTTTCACGAATTTATCACGCCAAATGTGTTTCATAATGTTTCATTCATTCCCCAGCCCAGCAGGCCATATGAAACCAACTTTCCATTTAAGGATGTCCCGATAGCTCAGTTAGTAGAGCACTCGCTTCAAACACAAAGTGACCAAATCCCGGTTTAGATTTTTTTTTCTTGCACCCCCCCCCCCCCCTCCCGCAACAGTGATTGTGTAACTGCTGGGTCTGTTAGATTTGGCGGAAAGTACTTTGCATTAGACTAGCGTTCTATCCAAAGGGTAGTAATCGATTGCGTTTGTCCATTTCAAGCCATAAAAACAGGGATTAACTCCATCTCTACGGGCGCATCGGCTCTGAACAGCGGCTCGAAACGACACCTACTCTCACCCTAGTCCAGTGGGGGTATTGTGAGTAAAGTGCATTTCCCATGGACATAACATCATTGTCAAACTTTTGCGATTATTTTCAAACACGGTAACTGATCATAATATTCAACACCAATTCACTATGTAAGAGTGAGACCGTGAGACTTTAACGCCCTATCACCGACACCAAATTCAACAAGCGGACTAGACGTGAAAGACTATTTAATTCCACCTAATGCACTTTAAAATTTGAAAATTTTCTTTTAATATCATTAAATACCCGCTTCCTCCTTGTATTCCCGACAAGGACTTAAATATTTAATTATATCAGTATGTTTAACACTTCACATTTTCAGCCCACAAAATCAAGTCCTTTCCCTATAATATTTCAGAGAATACTGAATGCGATTGACGTATGTGTTTCGATCCAACCCAATAATGTTTTCTTGCTACCTCGGGATAGTATACAAAATTTGTAAATTATGCTGATTATATTTGGCTGTTCAGGAAACTTCTTGTTGTAATTTCTTGTACAGTCTTGTCAACTTAAAATTTCTGATGTGGAAACTATTAGCCTACTGAAAAGTAAGAAAATGCGCAAAGTAGTCGTTGTTGTTGTAGTAGTAGTAGTAGTAGTAGTAGTAGTAGTAGTAGTAGTAGTAGTCGTCGTAGTAGTAGTAGTAGTAGTAGTAGTAGTAGTAGTAGTAGTAGTAGTAGTAGTAGTAGTAGTAGTAGGGTATAGGGGCAGTATAGGGGCAGCGTGGCTCAGTGGTACGGTCTTTGCTTCCTACCCGAAAAGTACCGAGTTCAATCACCCGCCGCTGCGTTGTGTGGCCTTGAGCAAGTCACCTCGCCCTAGCTCACTTTGCGGCGCTGCTCTGCGGCTGACGCCTTGGTTATTCCAGTCTTCCCTTGGAATAGACCCTAAAGACAAATTTCCCCTTGGGGATGAATAAAGGGAATTTTATTTTTTTATTTTTTTTTATTTATTTAGTAGTAGCCACCACTACTACTACCACTACTGCTACTACTGCTACTTCTACTACCACTACTACTACTACTACTACTACTACTACTACTACTACTACTACTACTACTACTACTACTACTACTACTACTACTACTACTACTACTACTACTACTACTACTACTACTACTACTACTACTACTACTACTACTACCACTACTACAACTACAACTAATACGTTACGCATTTTCTTATTTACTACTACTACTACTACTACTACTACTACTACTACTACTACTACTACTACTACTGCTGCTGCTGCTGCTACTATTACTACTACCACTACTTCTATTACTATTACCACTATAATTACCACCAACACTTCAACTGAAGCAGCAGTTGGTGTCAAAACAGTGGAATTTGTCTGCTGTTTTAGTTTGTTTTGCTGGTTGTTGTTGTTTTGTTTTTCAAAGGTGCATATTAGTCGGTGTAGATAACTTCATTGCAAAGTTTCGGGTGTTTTTGATTCATATGTATTTGTTGGGTTGGGTTTTTTTAGCTCAATGCTAACCCCTTTATTATATGATAATTTATTATTGTTCAAAGCAATATTTTAATTTCCTCCATTATTGCTTGAACTTGAAAGTGGAGTTCCCGATTTTGAAAAAAAGGTGTCATACATTTTATAATGTCTTGGGGTATGAGAACCTTTCCAGGTGAGAAAATAACGATGGAAACAAGTGCTTGGGGAAACAGGAAAGAGAAATAAATTATATGGCTTACAGTGACAAACAAAAACAAACAAACAAACAAACAAACAAACAAACAAACAAAACAAAAAACAAAACAAAAAAACATCGTCTAAATTTGAAATATCCACGGCTGGAGAACCACATTACAGCGAAGGCGACTCTTTTTCAATATTATGATTGATTTCCTTCTATCATCTCCCATTCACTGTAATTTTGTGTTTCTTGCTTCGTACGAAACTAAAGCTAGAGGTTGGCAGCCTGTATTTTTATGGGGCTCCCCAAATAGCGCCCGATCACAGATCAGTGTGCAAACAAGCCTTCCCAGTGTTTTATGGCGGTATAAACTAATTACAGACCGGCACATCAAACAATCGAATCACTTCATCGATATACCAGGCCGTCACCACCACCACCCCGTCCCCTCACCATTCAAGTCACCACCCTCAAAAACCTACCCCTCGTCTTTAATAAATACTCCCCAGTCAGTAGGTATGTCAGTTGTGCTCTTGAGTTAATGTTATCTAAATAAGGTACATAAATTTACAAGATCCCGCATGCTCGATTCGCTTAAAAGGTAAGCTACATTTGTCCCGCCCTCTAATGGTGCTATGCGTTTAGGTAAAATACTGACAACATCCGCCAGTCGGTTATAACGTACCTACACACAAAACTATGCATAACCTTAAACGTTTACAGTCTGGTTGGTATAATTTAGAATTTAAGTGAAAACTAATCATTAAACTGGATGTCTAAAAACAATAATAGATAGCTGAGTGGCGTCAATTTCGATCCTGCTATATGCTCTGTTATTTATGGCTTTAAAGTATCGCCGCTGCTGTTACAATTTTAAAGTTAATTTTCGTGGCAACAGTAAAAAATAGGCATAGGACAGAGAGTTCAGTAGACTTACAAATCAAGTCATACATTCACACTTTTTCAGAGCTTCAGAATCAAAGAAAACTGGCAGTAGACTAAATTTAGATTTTGCGATGCTCAAGTCGCCTTTCCCAAAATAGCTTACCCTTTTTTTTCAATACCTTTTTCAAAAAGTAATCAGTGATGTTCCATGGTAGTTTGCATTTCCTCCGGGAAATGTTTAAATGACAAATGAAATGAATGCAATTAGATATTAACTTGTCTTTCTTGTTTGAACGGAAGCGTGAAAACATGTACGTATTAAACAACAAGAACTGAACTGCTTTCTTCAGTGGAGGGTGTGCAATGCCAACCAACGTCCTGAAGCAAATTGTTTGTGCACAATTCAATGCAGTGATGTATCAAGATCGATGTGTACATATTTGCAGGTCTGATAACCCAATTCATTACGGGCTCATTGTTGTAATGGAAATCTAAAAAAAAATGACGCAAAATTTTGTTCATTATAACAATGTTAAACTAGGCCCATAATTGAGTTCGGATGTCAGACCTGCACATATGTACACGTCGATCTAGATGTTTAATGAATGGTAGGGAAGAACGACTTCAAATTGCCCCTTTATCATTGTGGTCTTTTCGAAGGTTCATCTCCGATATAATATCCTCCATTCGAGCGTTCACCGTTTCCTTCCTCTTCACAAAACCTGACTCCATCTGGGAAGTGATTACTGTCTTCCCTCGTTCTCCTCTTTTCCATGCGACTGGTCCCATTCCATTTCAGAAATCAGATGTTTTTACTGTATAAAGATAGAATGGACGTTTCGGGTTTACCCTGTATCAACAAACAGGATGAATGAAACACTACAGATGAAGGAGATGGTGTGATAGTGGCGTTGTTAAGATGAATAAACAAAACAGTGACAGGCAGGAAATAGTATGCTCCTTCATCTGTAGTGTTTCATTCATCCTGTTTGTTGATAAAGGGGAAACCCAAAACGTCCATTCTATCTGTTTTCGTATTAAATTTAAGCTTACATTCAATTTCACATTGTCATTTATTTCTTCGAGCTTCGAGCAGCAACATTTACATAACTACATGAAGGAAATTCACCAAATAATTAACTCATTGCCTTTTCAGTAACATCTATTGAATTTAAGCTGTCTACAATGTTTGAAGATTTCAAGAAGTCCAATATTGGTTGGACCTAGAATACTTTGTCACCTTTGGTGCTTTTTAGTTAAAATAGACATCAACCTCCTCCTGGCTGAACGACTTATCAATTAATTATTTATTTTGGCCTCTGCCACGGTAGCGAGTTCCGCATAATAATATGGCGGTATGTATATTAAATTCCTTGATAAATTTCACCTCATGAAATCATGTCATTGAGAGCGAGGAGCAAATTGGCGGCGTCTTGTCCTAACCTCTGACTGTCAGGGATTAATAGGCAATGCATTATCATTGGAGTGGATCAGCCGAATATGAAAGTGTCCGAGTACAAAGAATAAATTTTTAAAAGGCTAATAACATGGAGATAGAGAAGAGACTCTATTTTTAAAAACAACAACACACATTTCGTTCATCAGCGCATCAGGCCTATTGCACCAATTGCATTTACAACGATTTATGTCTATCTCTGCCTTATTCCCCATTCTTAAAAATGAAAAAGTCGATCAAGAAGGTCCAAGGATTGTTTCAGAACCAATTGGTAATCATCAAAACGTGTGATCAGCTTGACCGAAATTACACATTGCAATAATATTTCATAATAGGGTGATTTAAAAAAAATTGATTTGATATTTTTCTTTCTGTTGTGGACAGCCTGGCTCAGAGGTTCGGTCTTTGCTTCGTATCCAAAAGGTACCGAGTTCCCGCCGCTGCTCTGTGTGGCCTTGAGCAAGTCATCCCGCCCTAGCTCAATTTGCGGCGCAGCACTACGGCTGACGCCTGGGTTATTCCAGTCTTCCCTTGGAATAGACCCTAGAGACAAATTTCCCCTGAGGGATGAATAAAGGGAATTTTATTTTATTTATTTATTTATTTATTTATTTATTTATTTATTTATTTATACACCAGCAATCCACCGATGTGACTATTTTGACATTACCTAAAAGCCCCATCCAGGCACAAGCAAATGATCCCGCTATGAAGAATATATTCAAATGTATATAAAGTACAGCACATTCAAAACTAATAAGTATAATAGTACATTGCAGAGAGAGGATTCACAAGAAAAAAATTACCATCTCTCCCAAACAAACAAACAAACTAAACATTTGACTGTCTCCGTCCCAACTGTGGACTCCGCCAGGACTAGAAAAAAAAAGAGCAATTGGAAAACAGATATATCTGGGATAGAAGATACAACAAGCGGCCTCACTGCCCACTATGAGAGGTCAAAAGATCCCATCTAGACCACTTGGAGGCTAACAGCAATGGACGTAACAGGATTGATGGGACAAAGAGAATGGACCACAAGAGAAAAAAAAAAGGCTGCAGATATAGGAGGATAGCTTAGCCAACGCACGTGAAAGGTGAGGGGAGATGGAATATATTTGCTTGTTTTGTGGTTTCACAGCATTTGCGGCACCTCAAGGCTATTTTGAAACAAAAAGAAATATAGGTCTGCTCCTTCAAACATACAATATAAAGCGAGACAAAGGAGGAATAGTTCAGACAGGCGATATTCAGTCCAGGAACAACCTAGCAATGTTTTGATTTTTAATGTTTTTACGGCGCTTGCAACACATTTAGGTCAATTCAACGCCAGTAAAAATGAAGAAAATGGAATAGTAATTTTTTTTTAGAGATAACAATTAAAGCATACATGAAAAGACAAAGGGGAATGTTACAAACAGGGAACAGATGTAGATTGTAAGAGCATACCATCGGTGTACTTAGTTTGAGATCACCTAAAAGTCTCATCCAGACGGTAGCACATGATCCAACTAGGAAGAACACACTCAAATGTTTACAGTATAAATTCAAAACAACAAATATAACAATACAAAACAAGGAGATGATTATTTACAACGAAAAAAATATCATCTCCCAAAACTATAACTAAATATTTGACGGTTTCCCCTCCGGCCAAGGACCCGTACAGGGAAAGGACAAAATCAAAACCAGGAAATCTCATTCAAAGACAAAGACAGCAAACTAGGGCATTAAAACTCAGTAAGTGACCTTCTCGCCCACTATGCGAGGTCAAGAACCCCACCCAGGAGTTTACCGGAAAGTTCCATTAGGATACAAACAAGCACAGGATCCCGCTTAGAGGAGCACACGAAGATTGTTACAATACGTTCAAGGACTAAAAAATGTTCTCATAAACTGCAGAAAGATAGATGGTTTTACAATTGGGGTGGGGGGGGGGGGGGGGGGGGGGGGGGGGGGGACAAGAAAGAGAGAGAGAGAGAGAGAGAGAGAGAGAGAGAGAGAGAGAGAGAGAAGAGAGAGAATATCATCTTTCACAAAATGCTCTGACCCCAAACAAACCTGAGGAAAACCGAAGTCTTGTTCCACAACAAAAAGGTACAATGCTACGAGCAAAGCACAAATGATATCGTGGGATAGACGAGATAGCAAGGAGGTGGAGTGATGTAGAAACAGTCGATCCAGGTGGTCAACGCCCCCCCCCCCTCCCCATCCCAGTTGGGAATTCCATCCATCTCTGGGAGAGAGTGTGTGTGTGTGTGTGTGTGTGTGAGAGAGAGAGAGAGATAAGAGAGAGAGAGAGATGTGGTGTGAGTGGTGTGAAGAGAGAGAGAGAGAGAAAGAGAGGAGAGGAGAGAGAGAGAGAGAGAGAAATAAAGAGAGAGAGAGAGAGAGTGTGTGTGTGTGTGTGTGTGAGAGAGAGAGAAATAAAGAGAGAGAGAGAGAGAGGTTTGTGGTGAGAGAGAGAAATAAAGAGAGAGAGAGAGAGAGAGAGAGAGAGAGAGAGAGAGAGAGAGTGAAAGAGAGAGAGAGAGAGTGCGTGTGTGTGTAAAAATGAGATATCTAAAATTAAATCACGTTCCGTTTTCCATTTCTCTTAGGGGTTTGCTCCACTTGGTCACTCTTGTGATCGTTAAAAGTCAAATGAAATGTAAGTCAAAGAATAACAGATTTAGGAGAATCTAGAAATAAACTGGGCTTAAAAGCAGCCCAATAAACATAAGACTTAAGACCAATCTTCAAATTTAAACAGAGAGATGAGATGAGAATCCAAAAAGCAATATATCCGTGCGTCTCTCCGAAACCTCTTCATTGTCCTGCTGAGACTGGAACAGGGTTCTCGTCGAGAAGTACACACTCAAATGAAACTAAAATATCAAAAAACAATTAGATATCTACCTATAAATATAACACGAAGATAGTTAACAAGAAAGATATGTCCCCAAAACAGAAGAACACCCGTTTGACTTGACCGTTATCCTCTTCACTAAGGATCCATTGTCATTGAACCCAAGGATGATTTCCATTCCGTGACTAGGACAGAAAGTAATGTGGAGGGGACAAAAGATTTATGCGGTTAGAAAAGACAGCAAAGAATATTGAAGGCCCTGTTATATTTATAACATGGTGTTTGAAAGGTAAAAGGGGGCAGCGTGGCTCAGCGGTACGGTCTTTGCTTTGTACCCGAAAGGTACCGAGTTCGATCACCCGCCGCTGCGCTGTGTGGCCTTGAGCAAGTCACCTCGCCCTAAATTTGAGGCGCTGCACTGCGGCTGACGCTTGGGTTAATCTAGACTTCCCTTGGATTGGCCCTAGAGAAAAATTTCCCCTATGGGACCAAAAAGGGAATTTTATCTTTTTTTTTTTTTGTAAAGCAAAAATTAATACATTTCTAGATACTCATATTTTTTTTTTCAAAACCTTTATTCAAAATTCAATATTATTTATTTATACATAATACTACGAAGCCTTTCATGTCATTTTCACAATATTTGGTGACAAAAGTATTTGGTAAGAAGTGAACAAGCACACTTTTCATCCCTTATGAGAGCTCTTATCAATTACACAGCCCTGAACTAGCTTTTTATCTCACAGATTAAAAGGGATTTTTGCATAGCTCTTCTTTGCGATAATCAGTTAAGTAACAAGCGAATAGTCATTTGAATGACTTTCAAGTAGATGCTGCATGTGATTTATCACAGTTATAATGGACTTAAGAGAAAATCTTAAGAATACCATTGCATTCAAGTTTAGATCACTGAGTCGTTGTGATGAGGTTTCAGGAGAGCATTTTTCACTCCCCCCCCCCCCCCCCCCCCCCCCACCTAGCCTTAAAAGAATTCTAAGGTTCTATGAGCATTGAATTAAAACAAATTAAAATGAACTCAGGGACACAACAAGTTAGAAATGTAATCAATGGAAGACACTCACTCCCAAAAATTTACTCTCCAAGTTAAAACGAAACTAGGTAAGACATTAAGATAAAAACCTATAAAAATAATACATAATGTCATCTTGTCCCTTAATTTGTTCAAGAAAACTCGACTTGTAATGAGCTCATGACATTAAAAGAATGAGATAAGACCAAATCAACTCAATCTGCCCTAATACTTATGTCACCATCATTTGCCAAAATATCACCTACTTAAAAAACTTCATATGAGTCGTTGCTACAAGTTCAGAGATCTGGTATCAAAATAGCATTGATTCGACAAACACGCCTTCAGTCACCCATCACTCATCAGTAAAAGTCATTTTATCTATAGTCATAATATAGTTTTATGATTAAGACATGAAGTAATAATATACATCTAAAGGGCTCAGCGCAAAAAGTGCCTTGGTAAAATATATATGTGTATATGTAAAACTTGAAAGAGACATTAATATGGACTAAGATATTACAATCGCAGTCATATGTTTGTTTTTAAGGGTTTTACGGCGCTTGCAACACATTTAGGTTATATCAGCGCCAGTAAAAAGGAAGAAAATGGGATAGTAAAAAGTTCTAGAATTACAAATAAAGCACCCAAGAAAACGGAAGACATAGGGGAGCTGGGAATGAATAGGGATCAGATGTAGATTCCAAGAGCACACTATCAAAGTACTTAATTTGAGATCACCTTTAAGTCTCATCCGGACACAAGCACAAAATCCAACACAGAGGAATACACTCAAATGCTTACATTATGCATTCAAAATAACAAATATAATAATATATAACAGAGAGATGATTTACAAAGAGAAAAAATATCATCTTCCAAAACAATAACTATGCATTTGACTGTTTCCCTCCCAGCTAGGAGTCCGGCCAGGGCCAGGACAAAACCAAATAATCTCATTCCAAGAAAAAGACAGAAAGCATGTTGGAAAACAGATATAAGGGGATAGAAGACACAGTTTGTACCCCCCTGCCCACTATGGGAGAATCGCAGTCATAGAAAGTATCTATAAGGTTACACAGGGTTGAAAGATGTGATAGGGATTGTCCTGTCAGCAAGGCAATGTCTTGAATTAACAACATACAGTAACCAGGTTACCAGTTCCTCTCCAATTTGCTTTCCACATTGGCCTAACTTATGCCAGACCTAAAGGGACTCGGCTACAAATTTACTGATGCGGTGAACAGATCAAAGGTGAAAATAAAACTTCCTAAAGCTAAGTCCACTGATAAACGGAAGCAATTAAACTAACCATAATTCTTCTTAAGCAAGAAGCCATGTGTAAAATATTTTTTAATAAATGATGATATCGATTTACAAATGACATTTCTGATACAAACCCTTCGTCAACACAACAATACACAAATTAACGTGGAAAACAAATAAAATAAAATAAAATAAAATAAAATGCAAAATAACTTATTATTATATTTGTTTTCCACGTTAATTTGTGTATTGTGTTGATGAAGGGTTTATACCCGAAACGTCCATTGTCTGTATCGTTCCTATACAAAGCCTCTGCATTTTCACTCTTTCATTAGTATTTTCACGATCACAGGCTTCAGGCAGCCCTACCGTTTTCTACTTATCTTTTTACAGCGATGTTTTCCCTGAGGCACTTCACGCACTGAACCCTTCATTAAGTCAAAAAGCATTTGTGGTTCTACTTTATCCTTGCAAGCCCATGCTGATATCTAAGTACTGTTCACAATAAATCTCACTTTGAGAGAACTTGATGTGAAAACCTTGACTAATTTGGGTAAAAGATCCAGTTACACGTTTCTGTTTGTTCCCACACTATTTACATTGAAGCAGGCAGCTTATTAAAACAATTCCAGTGGGCACATTTCAATTTTTAAAAAGAGCAAAAAGCTAGAGTTGGCTAAAAAGTATTTTAAAAAATTAAACAAATGAAAGCATAAAATGACTCATAACTAAAGCAAAAGATTAAAGCCTGAAAGCGTTACTTTCCATGTTTTTGAAAGAATAAGCACATTTCTGTGGTGAAGTTTACGAATTATGACTTTTCTAATTGTGGTTCATTAAATAACTTCGTTTTTGAAAATAAAGTTAAGTGAAAATAAATAACTCTTAACGTATTATGCAAGGTGAGAAAGATTTTGTCAATATTTCAAAAGTCTGTTTTACAAAGTGAGGTTTATTCATTTGGTATTGGATACCCAAAAAAGTCATAATTAAGGGAAGAAATAAACAACTCAAAAGCAAGCAAACATTCTTACGTTATCCTTTCTTCTTAATTAGCGGTGACACAATGATGAGCACCACAAATGATAAGAACATAGACTTTTTGTCACTGATTAAATTCTCCAAAAGGATAATATATTTCTTCCTTATTAATCCATTCATTATATCAAAAAATGATTCCATCATCAACACATATCTTTATAATTTATTGTATAAATATCATGAAACATTACATAAGTCAACGACTACAACGACCAAAGCAAAAACTTAACCTGCAGTGACAATATCTGATGAGCACTCTTTTTTCAGCTTATGGTTTTCTATCCATTCTTTGGATTGACCAATCAATAATTGCAAAGAGCTGCATCCTCATCCTAATTTTGCTCTCCGTTGTTGTTGTTGTTAAGACTTCTAACGTATAATATTGTTGTATACATGTTGTTACAAAATATAGTCACACTCAAGTTCCTCCTCCTATTTTGAAATAATATTGCCTCACAAAACAAGAGTGTGCCGGGAATGTAATTGAAACCATGAAAGCGGCTCAGATGCATTATATGAGATAACTATCACACAACATGAACAGAAAAGATGGAATTGTCAACAGAACACCGTTTGTACAAATTTAATCCAAGGAAAACAATTGATTCATGATATCTTTTTCACCAAATTATTGATAGTTATTCTCACTGAATAGTCTGGCATACAATATAATCCACGATTCTTTTGTAGTATAAGTTTTAAACAATAAATAGACGAAATAATCAGTTGACATATACACTTCTAACCAAATTAATAATAAGTTGGCATATACACTTCTAACCAAATTGCATAGAGCTGATAAGTACTCATGAATTCATATGAAATGAGATAAAGGAAAAAAATAAATAAATAAACATAAAAGCAAATTCCCATTTCAGACACAAAACATTCAAGTGAACTAAATCATTAGAGTTAAAATAATTTTTACTCAAAATCAATTTGCATTGAGGTGCATTCATTCTTAAGTCTAGTTAAAATTACATCATGAACTTATCTTATTCACTATCCATGGGAAGCAAGCAGAATCACAAATAAACAATAAAAACAAAAAACAAATCAATTCACGGAGTCCACACAATCATCCTCCGATAAAGTCACCAGCCTGTCAACAGGCAGTTATCATAATGTGAAAAGACAACCATGGCGTCATAGAGATTCTACATGTAACTTGATCAGTGTTGAAAACCATTGTTGAATAATTTCCTAGAGATGTATTTATCCTTTAATATTCCCCAGTGGAAAGAGCTTAAATAAAAAAGCTTACATTAGACTTTTCACAAGTCAGAAAGATAAGTGGTTATGATGATAATTTCATCTTCCAAACAAAATAAATATATAGCAACACAAGTTTTTAGCAAATTGCAAAGTGATTTGTTCTACGATGTGATTTTAACTTGGTTTTTCATCCTATCTTTTTCCTATTGCTTTAATTAAATTTCGTTTATTATTTGGGTTAGTTTTTAATTTATTTTTTAGTAAATGCAGAACAACGTAAAATATTGATATGATTATTTTCACGTCCAACAAGAGCACTGACTAAAAAAATCCATTCTGATAAAGAGTTAACAACTGGTTATAAATTCAGAATTTTTAAAAAACCCATCAATCAAAAACACCTCACTTCAATCTCAATCAATATGCTACAGTCCAATCCCGTAGGTGAGCTTTCAAATCCTGCATGTGAGCATTGTTCACAACACATCAATCCCTTTTCTGCTGCCTAGCACAGGATAAACTTGTTTAAACTTCTCTTGGACAGCTTTTGTCTTTCCCACAGAGCTGCCTGGTGGGGTTTCAAAGACCCCCTTCTCGTCTTCCAGTCACTCAGTTGCTGGAGAAGATGTCTCTCATGTCGCAGAGGGACTTGACTAGGACCTCCCCGAATTTGTGGGCGTTCTATTGGGACAAAAAAAAAAAGACATACATTAAGTCATTTGATGGGGGAAAAAATATGAGTTATAGGCTTTTTTGGTCATCAAAGAGAGACTAAGGCCAAAAGATGTAATAGCATTCCATGATAAAATCCTCACCAAATTGGTAATTGTTAATTACACTAGCACTTAGTACAATTGAAAATTACAGGTGTTCTGAATACAGGAACATGGGCCAAAAATGCAGCTCGTTGAAGAAGAGGAGGAGTAGGAGAAGGAGAAGAAGAAGGAGAAGAAGAAGAAGAAGAAGAAGAAGAAGAAGAAGAAGAAGAAGAAGAAGAAGAAGAAGAAGAAGAAGAAGAAGAAGAAGAAGAAGAAGAAGAAGAAGAAGAAGAAGAAGAAGAAGAAGAAGAAGAAGAAGAAGAAGAAGAAGAAGAAGAAAAAAGAAGAAGAAGAAGAAGAAGAAGAAGAAGAAGAAGAAGAAGAAGAAGAAGAAGAAGAAGAAGAAGAAGAAGAAGAAGAAGAAGAAGAAGAAGAAGAAGAAGAAGAAGAAGAAGAAGAAGAAGGAGGACTATACTAGTGCAACACACATTTATATTGACAATGGTTATATCAAAATGGTATCAAAGTCCTGATTTTGTGGCTGCATAACATATGTCAATAAAGATCTTATATTTCGACGCATATTTAGCCTAAAACACTTATATTGACATCACATAAGACAAAAATCAATCTGTAGGAAACACACACAAAAAATAAATAAATAAATAAATAAATAAAAGATTGTTTGCCAATGACTTGAGCAGTGGAAGAATGAGGAAAAATGATTTATCCCCCTTCTGATCAATGTATACAGCAACAATATTCAGAACTAAGAGACCTGTTTCAGGAGCTCATTCACATCTTCCCACTTGAGACAGAGCCAGAATGCATTTCAACACAAGTTAAAATTCTGAAATCAGCATGGAAGTCTCCATTGTTGCAATCCTCATAAAAAAGCTTAATCCCTGGTGATGAAGATGAAGAAACAGTCTTACAAATTGCTAGCAATTGCTAGCAATCAAGACCCTGTGTAGCTTTGCCCCTGAAGGTGATGTTCTATTTGATGTTCTATTCGCCCAAGCCAATGACAGTTTATATGTATGATGATGTTTTAGAGCTTATTGAAGCAGACCATCATCACTCATGTCTTCAAACCCAATGATTAAAAAATCAGCAATGTCAACATCTTCTCATATATAACCCCAATTACAATTGACTCTTGTGTGGCTATATTGTCTAGTGGTATGAAACTCGCTTTTGGTTCGGAAAGTCCGGGGTTTGAGCCTCGCTACATGTTTAAGTGTTGCTGTTGGCCAGGGACCCTTGCAAATGCTTTGAGCACGTTAAGTAGAAATTGCGCTATATACAAGCTCAATTTAATTGACTCAAACCTTTGTGTTGTTATTGGTTTTCCTATATTTTTAAGTGTTCCTTATATTGACAAAATGCTTATATATCGACATTTTACTGCCGTCCCACCGATATCAATATCCTGCATTCAAAAGGAATAAGAGCTCAAATTACAATGACATATAATTTACACATAGGTAAAAACCTCTCATCTAATAAAATTTAAATCCTGAGAGCTTGAAGTTTTAAATTTGCACTTAGAAATCAACAAAGATTCTGATTCATGAATGCTCTGTAGTGTGGCATCACAGGCAGGCAGCCTGGGAACAGGATCTCATTCCATCTCATTCGGGCTTTATTGCATATTCTGGAAATCACAAGCCTTGCGGAACCGATGACTTTTCTTTCAAAATATTGCAAACTACAAAAGATGTCTAACTTCTACGTCATGGCACAAGACCAAAGGGCTGGTTCGGATAAGTAAGTAAGTAAGTAAGTAAGAAAGTTAAAAATATTGATTTTGTATTGCTAAAAAAAAAAAAAAAAGGAAAACAAGAAAAGAACAACAAAACAAAAATCAAACAAACCAAATCAACAAAAAAAAGATGGAGGAAGAGAAAGAGAATAAAAGTTAAAAAGAATAAAAAATAAATTTAGCGGAAATAAAACAAGTCCATCTATACAAGAAAATAACCATAAAAACACATACGGTGTGGCCACAGCTATTCTTGGATGAAATGTGGAAGAAAATGGTATCTTCTCCTGCAATCATGTAAGACACACCATAACCATCATCAGCAACCTGGGTGGAAAAAAAACATACATAAGTTGTTTGCCGTAATTTAAAAATAAAAAAAACAAACATTGCACAACTTTTTTACGGGATGGGATAACAGCCATTCCCTTCCAAAAAAGATTTTTAAAAGAGAAAAAAAGAAAATAGAAAGAGAAAGGGAAAAAAATTATATTAATAATTTTAAGCTGAACCCATCTTCTCCAATCTTTTTAAACAAGTAATTCGGAAACAACCATCAGCAACAGAACAGAGTTGCAATATAACAAAAAATGCATAAGTTAAGTCCAGTATAGTCAATCATATTTTCTCTCATCGCATTGCACAAAATCTGATCAAGAGGATGAGGTGGGGGTAAACCATTTGAAAAAAAGGTTTTAAAAATTTACATTTTATCAACAAATGAGAGTTTAATTACTTTTTAAAAAAAGGTAAATTATAACATACAGGACAATCTATTCACTTATATAATCATAAATAGAATATATTATTATACAATTGACTGTTCTTACCGGTCCAAAGCCGCCTCCTCCACAAATGTGGTTAGGGTGTTTGTTGAGGTCCAGCCTATCAGTTTGTTGGTGTGGGGTCTGGAATCAGAAAATGTATCGTGTATACAGAGACGCCAACTTTAAATTTGGCTCAGAGGAGTTTCAGACACCACTCGTAGGAATTTCAATGCCGAAAGAGGAATTTCCGCACATGAGAAAAAGGAATTGGAATGGTATTTGGCATTGTGTTTACATATTGTATAGTTCTAAATAGATAATTGATTAGAATTATATCATGATACATAAACACATTGCCAAATACAATCCCAAGGTTTCCTTATTTTAAATGAAGTAAAGCGCCAAAACCTAATGGTAGAGATTGTAGTACTGGTGGTAGTGAGGATGATGTGGTGTTAGTTGTTGTAATAGTGGTAGTGATGATGAAGATGTGATAGTGGTTGTTGTTGTAGTGGTAGAGATGATATGGTGGTGGTGGTGGCTGAAGTAGTAGTGGTAGTGATGATGATGTGGTGGTGGTATAGTGGTTGTAGTAGTTGTGGTCGTGATGATAATGATGTGGTAGTGGTTGTAGTAGTGGTGGTAGTGATGTTGATGTGGTGGTGATGGTGGTTGTAGTACAAATGGTATTGATGATGATGTGGTTGTAGTAGTAGTAGTAGTGGTAATGATGATGTGGTGGTGGGGGTGGTGGTTGTAGTGGTAGTGATGATTGTATTGTAGTAGTAGTGGTCGTGATGATGTGGTGCTGGTGGTTGTAGTAGTAGTGGTAGTGAGATGATGATGTTGTAGTAGTAGTAGTAGTAGTAGTAGTAGTAGTAGTAGTAGTAGTAGTAGTAGTAGTAGTAGTAGTAGTAGTAGTAGTAGTAGTAGTAGTGGTGGTGGTGGTGGTTGTAGCAGTAGTAGTATAGTAGTAGCAGTAGTAGTGGTAGTGATGACGATGTAGTTGTGGTTGTAATAATGGTGGTAATGATGATTATGTGGTGGTGGTTGTAGTACAAATAGTAGTGATGATGATGTGGTAGTGGTGGTTGTAGTAGTAGTGGTAGTGATGATGATGATGTGGTGGTGGTGGTTGTAGTAGTATTAGAGGTAGTGATGATGATGTGGTGATGTTCGTTGTAGTAGTAGTAGTGGTAATGATGATGTGGTGGTGGTGGTTGTTGTAGTAGTGGTAGTGAAGATGTGGTGGTTGTAGTAGTTGTGGTAGTGATGATGATGTGGTAGTGGTGGTTGTAGTAGTAGTTGTAATAATGATGTGGTGGAGAAGGTTGTAGTAGTGGCAGTGGTAATGATGATGTGGTGGTGGTGGTTGTAGTAGTAGTGGTAGTGATGATGTGGTGGTTGTGGTAGTTGTGGTAGTGATGATGATGTGGTAGTGGTGGTTGTAGTAGTAGTGGTAGTTGCAGTGATGATGATGTGGTGGTGGTGGTTGCAGTAGTAGTGGTAGTGATGATGATGTGGTGGTGGTGGTGGTAGTTGTAGTAATAGTGGTAGTGATGATGTGGTGGAGGTGGTTGTAGTAGTAGTGGTAGTGATGATGATGTGGTGGTGGCGGTTGTAGTAGTAGTGGTAGTGATGATGATGTGGTGGTGGTGGTTATAATGGTGATGGTAGTTGTGGTAGTAATGATGATGTGGTGGTGGTGTTTGCAGTAGTAGTTGTGGTACTGATGGTGATGTGGTGGTAGTGATTGTAGTAGTAGTGGTAGTGATGATGATGTGGTGGTGGTTGCAGTAGTAGTGGTAGTGATGATGGTTGTAAAACTAGGGCAATGATGATGATGTGGTGGTTGGAAGGGGGGGGGGGGGGGGGGTCCTTGGAACAAATTGACCTCACCGGAATTTGACGGAAGTTGCCCGGAGCCCGGAATTTTTAGCTCCAGACCGGAGTTTTTTCCGGTGAAACCGGAGTTTTGGCATCACTGTGTATAGTTCAACTGCTAAAACCAATGGGAGTTGCTCAGTAGCAAATACTGAATAATAATAATAATAGTAATAATAATAATAATAATAATAATAATAATAATAATAATAATAATAATAATAATAATAATAATAATAATAATAATAATAATAATAATAATGTCATTATTATTAAATAATAATAATAATAATAATAATAATAATAATAATAATAATAATAATAATAATAAATTAATTCTTTGACTAAATATAATAAATCAAATTAATATATCTATTCATCTTTCTTAAAATTTCATTTTCACTTAAATGTATGAAATGGAAACCATTCGTCTCAATTGTTGCAAAATATAGAAAAATGCAGGTCTTCTCGAGCCAAGCTATTACAAAAGATCTCAAGCTATCAAGTAAAGTGAGATAAATACATACATGGCGTGGATGGATGGATGGAAAGATGGATATATATATATATATATATATATATATATATATATATATATATATATATATATAGAGAGAGAGAGAGAGAGAGAGAGAGAGAGAGAGAGAGAGAGAGAGAGAGAGGAGAGAGAGAGAGAGAGAGAGAGAGAGAGAGAGAGAGAGAGAGAAGGGGTGGTTTCCTCACAGTTTCATGCCGTGTGTGGATATGTGGTCTTGTGGTATGACACTCACTTTCGGACCTTAAGGACCTCAGTTCGAGCCTCGCTCGTCGCATAGTTGAGTCCTTGGAAAAGGCTCTTTACTCACATTCTCCCACTGTACTCAGGTGTAAAATGAGTACCTGACCGTTAACAGTGTTGTCTCTGGCCTTCATGTCACGTCCTACATGTTACGTGTTGCTGTTGGCCAGGGACTAATTGTAAAGCGCTTTGAGCATGTTTAGTGGATATTGCGCTGTATAAAAGCTCAAATTTTTTGTTGTAGATTGTGAAACAATTGTACCATTAATAGATTTCCTGTGATACATACTGCTCCTGGTAGAGACCAGTTTGATAAAGTCTGTTTCATAATATATGGTCTTTGCATGGATATACCTGACTTGTAGACAGTTTCCAGGGGTCGCTGAGTACTTTGGACAGGAAAGGCGAGTCAATGCCCAGATACTTGGACACGACGTATAAACAGAATAGATGCCTGTCCACTCCACTACCTGTCATGGTGTCTCTGTACAGCTTCTGGTGAAAGTCGGCTGCCTTGCGCATCAGTTTCACACATTCTTCTTTCTGGAAGCAGAAATAAACACAAAGGTATAATAAAACACTGTAGGACATTGTAGGAAATGATACGATGATACAATGAATGATTTTAATAAAACTATTGTACTTGTCTTTGTCCCTGAGAACAGATGGAGAACAGTCGTCTATAAAAGAGAGAACTGAAATATGTAGTACTTTAAATCTTATTATAAAAATTTATCGCCTAGTTTCCAAGCTTTAATATGCTTGAAGATGCTTTTAGGACCAATTATTATTAAAGCTAAATGAGATGATAAATGTACAAGTGTATATTAATCGTATAAGTTATGACTATACTTTCTCAACACTTATTTTTTAAATCATATATTCTATCATATTCTATTAGACCTTTGAAAAAGAAGAAAAAGGGATGAAAATGAAGCTAATTTAGCAAATCTTTCATCGAGTTAAAAATAATAAAATAAAATTCACTCAGTAAAGATCTATTAAGAACCTTCATCATCAACTCAATACTACGCCACGGAACAGGAAACATTTTTCATGTGACATAGTAGATTCTGAAGCTGATAGTCTGATTTCTTGGGGATGACATTTTTCCTGTATAATATTTCTTTCTTTCATAATTTCCGGTGAGAATGACAACACATTATGTAGTCCATCTGAACTCGACTTCCGGCAACAAGAAATGTGAATTTTTATTGCTCGTGAAATTGGATTATATTTTCTATTTTTCTATTTTAATAACGTTTATTTATTTTTTCATTCTTGTAGTTCGCATTTGTAAAACCAATTTCCTGATGGATGAATAAAGTTTATTTATTTATATCTATTATTCATTTACTTATCTACTTACTTATTTGAAAATAAATCTATGTCCTACGTAATAACATTCAAACAAAGAGCATAAACTGACAGGACTTCGTATTTAGCAGAATAATAAAACAGCAGCGAAATAACACAAAAATCCTTACTGGCTTTCCTTCACACATGGCTTTGACAAAGTTGCAGGAATCTCCAGTGCAAGATCTGACTGTCTCTGTGCGGCCTTCACGGAACAGACGGGTCATTGACGATTCGTAAGTTAGGCAGAAATGATTTTCCAGCTGATAAAACAAAAATGGCCAATGTTAGGAAGTCAAAGGAAGTCTACTTGACAATTGACTAAATTATGGGAAACATTTCTTGAACATTAATATGTATTCCTCAGTAAATTTAAAACTTGTAATGTCTAGAAAAAAGTTAATTAAGAAAACAAAATTGAGAAAGGACTATTCATTTCATTCATTATCTTTGTCAGAAACATTTATCTATCATTAAATGTTGTGCCTTTAAAACTTCAAAAACTGGTATGTAAGGATAAATAACTGGTAGCATTTGTAATCCTCAAATATTTAAAACAATAATTTTTACAAAATGACATGAAAAGATATCACAATTACAAAATAAGTAAATATGGTAATTCAACATTTTCTGATTTGCGATATTTTAAAATAATTTTGACTCCAACAACATTAAGTACATTTGGTTAGTTATCTCAAACATTTTTGAATTTTTGGCATAATGTTTCTCAATTTTCAAAGGGCAAATAGAAAGATATTGGCGAGTACTAACCCTGTAGTATGTGAGCTGAATGGCAACTTGAATAAATGCATCAGGAGACACCTTGAATGTTTTGATGGCCCCTTTGCCAAATGTAGTGAACATCATCACATGGAGATCCACATCGCTGAGAAGGGAACGAGCCACTTGAAGACTGGTCTCGATCACTTGCTGGCACTGTTTTAAAAACAAGGTTAGTTTAATACCTTATTTAATATATTTTGTGTATCTAAAAGATAGCACCTCTGTTTTTTTAGTTCAGCTACAATCAGAGAAATGGGGAAGAGGCATTAAAATCTTGAGATGACAATAAAAAATCCTTGTGTTCCAGTGGTATCTTCTAATCCAAAAACAAGTGACTCGCAGATTACAAACAAAAAATCTTTTGTATTTTCTACATGGCCCCAACTTCAAGAAAAAAATATCTTTCTAAATCTAAAATTAATTCATTCCACCCATATCATTTTAAAATGCTTTATAATCAATGTAGTGAGTGTAATTCAATTTGATCATATAAAACCATTTTGAAAATAATTTCCTTTATACTCTGCCTTAAATTTCGAAGAGAAAAAAACAACAAATCAATCTGACACTTTCTGAGTAGGAAAAAGTCCCTTTTGGTCAAACATGCTCTTACCCAAATATGTACAGTCCACTCCAGTTAATCGCAACACCAAGGAATCAGCGAAAATGTTGCGATTATCCAGAGTGGACTGTATATATGAATATTGATTAAATCTGTAAAAGGGGCAGTTGTGCTATTGGTTCATCATTATTATTATAATCACAGTGCATAGAGACAATACCGGATCGATTATATAAAAAATAGATGAATTATCATTTGAGGTAAACAATAGATATGTATATGCAAGTGATTACGTCAAATTCTTTTACTTAAGTTAAAACATCACATCTTCTACAGAGAAATGCTCCATGTTAACAAAACATGAGCAATCATGACAAAGAAAATTGGGGGTTTCTTTATAAGAGTTCAAAACTGTTCACAAATGCCTTGCAATGTTGAACATCTTATGAATGGGGGGTAATTTCACAATTACAATTTTTTCACAAACACAAAACAGAGAAAGTGTGACAACTAAGAGATTCAATTAGGCCACTTACATTTTTGTCCAAATCCCACTCCAGTCTGATGGGGTTGGGCGGGGTCACCTCAGGGGTACCTCTTGTGTGTCCATCCTTGTCGTATCTGAAATACAAAATTTTCTACATCAGGCACCAATGTCATTAAAGGAAAAAAAGGGAGAAGAATTTCACAAAAGCCAGTTGGTGATACTTAACATGATCAATTCATTTAAAAAAAATTTTTTATCACATTCTTTGGTGAAAATCTGGTTTTTAATCAAGTCTTTATCTCTCAGCATTGAGATTATAAATATATGTTAATTTAATTCCAAACCACTTTGTACTTCAAAGATTAAAAACAATCCTTTCCATATCATCAAATTAGATATAACGTTATGAAAACGCTTTGATTCTATGCAATTTAATATTTTACCATTTATAATTACACATACAAAAAAGGTAAATGGCCAAAAAGAAGTCCTCATAATAAAAGCAGGATTATAGCACACAATTTTCCACGTCCAAGACCTTGATGCCATAGACATCTTTGATTTCACTTAATTCAAAATATGAAATCTGTTAAAACATCTTTAGTGAATACAACTAAAATGTGCAGATTAAAACTTTAAATACACTCCCTATGAAGACCACAATGATCATCTATAAAACATGCAATAAAATACTTAGCTTAATCGGCTAAAGGAAGATATCTTGACTAAATCTTGTTGCCAATTGATAATCATAATATACAAGAACTACCAATCCTCTTTTTAAAAAAAAATAAATGAAAGATTGCTTCTCAAAAAGAGGACATTTTGGGAGTAAGGTGATTTACAGTATATCAATTTTGAAAATGGCTGGATTATAATAATTTGTTTCCATAAACCATCAATTTCAGAAGCTCATATTCAATCATAAGATTTGTTAATGGTGATATATAAATGAGAGAGCAATTCAATTCCACCAATCTTTCTTAAGGTTCATTTTCTTTTTCCTTGTGGTTTTTATGTGTTTTATATCTTTTAAATGTTTATAATACATATTCAATCCATCAATTTGTATTTACGAAACAATAATTTGCATAAAAATATATTGATATGTGTTCTGCATTGTATTAATCTATATATTTGCTTCTCTAATGCTGTTCATTTATTACTGTTGAAATTGATTATCTAGGAATTTTTCATATGTGAAAAATCATGTTCAATACAAAGACAGCAAACTGTCTTTTGTAAAAATTTCATTTTCAAGTTTTGATTTCTTAATCCAAAACATAACATTTTATAGTGAGAAGCAATTAATAACGCATCAAAACGTTTCTTTTTTTCTTAAAGCAATTGGCAGTCCCGAAATAGAAAACATCTTTAATAAATTCTTTAATTGACTGAAGTCATCATCTGATTTCAACCTTGAATTGACAAGTTTTCATCATTCATATTCATATTCATCATTTGATAGCAAGTCCTGAATTGTCATTATTTTGAATTATTATTAAATATGCACTTGATAAATTTAATAAATCTTTTTTTTTTATTTAACTTTCATATACATAGCCATAAATTCTGAGAGATATAATAAAAAATCAAGTTTATGATATAAAACGACTTCAAACAATTTAGTTCAGATGACTTATTTACACACTTATGTACAAATTTGCTTTTCAGACTTTTTTTTTCTCCTATAAATTCAGGGCTCGTCAAAGAATATTAGAAATTTGTCTACTACTACTACTACTACTATATACTATCCAGAAATCAAATCTATTAAATATCAACTAATCTATCTATCAGCGACAAAATATTTTTAAAAATATAATAATAATAATAATAATAATAAAAAATAAATAATTGGCAGCCTTTCTAAATTCAATTTGCTGGACTCTTAACTCAAAATAATAAAATCACCATATTACCATTTATCGATTTTTTAAAAACGAGTCAAAATCATTGTTTCTATTCTTTTTATTTCTAAATCCCCCAAAATAATATTATTTTCCTTTTCCATCTCTTTATTTAAATGCAAATCGAACCTTATGTCAAAACCTGGCAATCAATTTCATTTGTACGAAACAAATGTACATATCCCTTAAATCATTTAGGGCTTTTGAAAAAATTATTAAACATTTAATGAGTTTATTTCATTTATCTATTTATTCCTTTATCCATTAATCTATGCATTTTCTAATTTATTCTCATGGTTTAAACTGCTAATAAAAAATAGTATAATTCATAAGAAGTAAAATCATAATACAAAGACGGTACAGAGTTAATTTTACAAAGAGTTAGGAAAAATATACAGGAAAAAATTTCAAATATCATATTTTACCTATCTATTAACTTTTCCACTAGTTCATACTTTATTATCATTCATTTAATTGTCTTATTTGTTGCATAGTGTGATTTATATGCAAATAAATTTACTAAATTACAATAAAGTGAAAATGCATCACAATTGGTGAATAAATTTCCTTTCGCCAATCTAAACTTTTCTTTGTTAAAAAAAAAAAAAGGTGTGCAATGAAAAATACAAAAGAATGCACCACTGGAACTGGTACTTAAAATCTTGATCTGTTAAAGAACTAAGAGGCAATGATGAAATAAATAAATGCAGAGAGATGAGGGATAACTTTGAGAATACAATATTGCATATAAAATCCATACGCTTGACCAAACACCGAAATGTTACAAAAGTTTCATTTCCCATCTTTCTAAAAGTCAAGGATGGAACCCATCTTAATAATACAAAGTAAATAAGTAAATAAATAAATAAATAAATAAATAAATAAATAAATACAACATTTACTGAATTTACGCAAATCTCTTATAATACCCATGTATTTTTGTTTCAACCATAATTTTTCTTTTAATTGACTCACTCAATCCTAATTTTTGCTGTATCAAAATTGGAATAAAAATGTATTAAAAATGAGCATGTGCCTAGATATTCAACTACCATTAACATATAACAATTATGAACATTTGATACCGCACCTATAATTTGTCTCAGAAAAATGTAATAAATAGGCATAGGGTAAAAGTAACCCCAGGTATACAACGAATATAGTCGGTATTAGGGTTGAGTGAGTTTTAAAAAAAAAAAATGAACAATCAAGTTCCATCCTTGCAATTGTTAGATTGTAAATCAAAGGATGCATAAATTAAATTGCATGACCTACAAACATGAATACATTTAAAAAATACAAAAAAAAAAAAAAAATAAAAAACAACATTGCAGAAATTAAAGTGTGAGGTGCAGAAATGACAAAACGCGAACATAAATGGGATCATGAATGAAAACTTGATAAGAATGAATGAATGAATGAATGAATGAATGAATGAATGAATGAATGAATGAATGAATGAATGAATGAATGAATGAATGAATGAATGAATGAATGAATGAATGAAATATAATTGCATGCATAAAATGATGATCGAGTCTTGGCTAAGATTTGCTACTTTTTTTAATACAGTGCAATCTGATAAAGCCAACACCCCAAGACCAGACAGATTTGTGTGCTTTAAGCAAGATTAACTTTATCCATTATCAATTGAACACAGATATTTTAAATAAAATTTAAAAACCAGAAAATTTGGGACCAACAAGAGGTGTAGACTTTAAACAGAAATTGACGTTTAAAAGTGTTGACTTAATGCAAATTCCACTGTATCAATTTTCATTATTATTATTTTGGGCAATCAATCTCTTTCTCTATTTTTGTGAATTTGTGTTAAGTCAATTCCCTTCGATCTGCCCCTCTCTTCAATGCAATTTGGTTGTTTCACATGAAATCTATTTGCCATAAATTCACATGTGACACAAAGAACGCTTTGATAGATCATTTGTAACAAAAGAAAAGTTATTTTGATTCATTTTATTGAGAGGGCCAAAATTCATAATTTTAATGTGCCATCCTCCCCTTAATTTGTTATTTTAATACTTTTTAAAAAGCTGCTGACAGTGTGAGAGGGTCTCTGGATCAAATATTGGAAAGACTAGCTTCAGAGAGTATCGACCAATATTTATTGCCTATTTCACACTAAAAAGGTTTAACTACTAAAAGACAATCGTAATATTGCTGGGATTCAAGTATCCAACACTTCCCTATGAAATCTATCAGTTAAAAGTAGGGTGAATAAAAAGTTTTAAAAAAGCTAGAAAGGTGTAGTAACAACTGCTTATTATCTTTTGAATAGGCGGTTATGTCCATTGTTTTTATGCTGCATCTGAATTAGATATAGACTCAGCTTTACTGCTGGGGGGACAGTGACAGAAAAAGGAGAAGTAAAAAATAAATAACCATTATCATTTGAATCAAAGTCAGTCGGGTAACAGTAGGACTGTCTACAAATTGATTCTGTTTTTACAACAAATTCAAAGTAAGCATGATTACGTAAGTACATCATCCCAGCAGGCAGAAAAATAATTTATCGATGGTCGTAAAATCAAAGGTTTGATCCGCCCAAAATTAAATAAAGCACGGAGCGCAAAGCTTGTATGTAGACTTCAGAGTTTTGATCCGCCGATCATGAAAATCAGGACTTAAGAGGTTTCATCCAATGACCATTGATATCTTAGTTGTTTTTAAGGGTTTTTTTTAATGCTTACAACACATTTAGGTCATATCAGCTCCAGCCAAAAGGAAGAAAATGAGACTAAAAAAATGACAATTAAAAGCACCCGAGTGAAAGTAAGATAATAGGAACTGGTTCAAATAGGGAACAGAAGTGTACTTAGTTTGAGATCGCCTAAAAACATCATCCAGACACAAGCACAGGATCCCACTAAGAGGAATACACTCAAATGTTTACAAAATCCTTTTTTTTTAAAACAACTTTTAACTGTACACAACAGACAGATGATTTATAAGAGGAAAAAATCTCCTGAACTAATAGTATAAATTTGACGGTTTCCACCTCAGCCAGACTCCAGCCAGGGCCAGGACAAAACCAAGTAATATCATGACAAAGACAGAAAGCAACCTGGGAGAGGAAATATAGGAGGAGAGAAGACACAGCAACAGACCCCCCCCCCCCCTCTCTCTCTCTCTCTCTCTCTCTCTCTCTCTCTCTCTCTCTCTCCTCTTCTCTCTCTCTCTCTTCTCTCTCTCTCTCTCTCTCTCTCTCTCTCCTCTCTCTCTCTTCTCTCTCTCTCTCTCTCTCTCTCTCTCTCTCTCTCTCTCTCTCTCTTCTCTCTCTCTCTCTCTCTCTCTCTCTCTCTCTCTCTCTCTCTCTCTCTCTCTCTCTCTCTCTCTCTCTCTCTCTCCTCTCCTCTCTCTCTCTCTCCCCTCTCTCTCTCTCTCTCCTCTCTCTCTCTCCTCTCTCTCTCTCTCTCTCTCTCCTCTCTCCTCTCTCTCTCTCTCTCTCTCTTCTCTCCTCTCTCTCTCTCTCCTCTCTCCCCTCTCTCTCCTCTCTCTCTCTCTCTCTCTCTCTCTCTCTCTCTCTCTCTCTCTCTCTCTCTCTCTCTCTCTCCCACTAAGGGATTTTAAAAGACCTCACTAAACTAAAATAGCGGTAATAAAATTTGGTAATAATACAATAATATAGATTGCTTAACTTCCGTCATATCAAAGAGTCCAATTTTCTTGCTTTTGTTAACATAATTGATACTTCATGATTATCAAAAATGTTTCATAAATGTGAAGATAACTGACAGGATTGGAACGTCAAGGTTGTGAGGCTATGTGGTCTAGTGGTATGACACTCGCTTTTGGATCGAAAGGTGCTGGGTTCGAGCCCCGCTCAGTGCATAGTTGAGTCCTTGGAGAAGGCTCTTTACTCAGGTGTAAAATGAGCACATTTAGTGGATATTGCGCTATATAAAAGCTCAAAAAAAAAAAGGTTGTATGCAACAAACCTGATAGTGAGTACTGATAAGAGATGATGATAATACGTATTACCATCTGAAACATCTAATTGTTGCCTCCATGTCCTACCCCTCCAACTCCTCAAAATGCCTATCGACTAGTACATAATTACTAATTCAATTTTTTTTCCAGATGTAAAAATGTTCGTTGTTTTTCTTTTTTAATGAGAGCAATAAAAAATAGTCTTGAACTAAAAATAATGTAAATAAAGTGCAGCTAAATGTGCAGCATTAGAATAAGGAGTGATGAATACTTTTGTAAAATAAGCAATAATCCATGGATTTTCGGCTCTAAGCAGCGACAATGTTTTTGGATTGAGAATCATTACGGATTTTAACGTGTATGGCGTCGTTGAAGAAAAGGTGATCTGTAATAATAATAATAATATATGGCAAAATGGTAAATGGAGAATAATCAACTATTATTTCAACAATATATATATATATATATATATATATATATATAAATATATATATATATATATATATAATATATATATATATATATATATACATATATATATATACATATGTATCCATTGTTATGGGGCTACTTTCTAATAAAATCAAAGAAGTGTGATGACTGATGAATCGCAATCATACCCGCTCATAACGATCACCAGATATTGCAGAGAAAAAAAACAACAAAAAAACAGCCATGATAGATGAGCAAATGTTTTTTGAGGGAGGCTGAGGTGGATAAGCAAATGCTCACAGTGATGTGTAAAATGGTATTTTTGCCTCAAAGGTAAGCCAAGGACTGCACACATCAAGCAGGTATTTTACTGCATCTTTGAAAATCTATCTTTCCTTGATATTGAAAAGAAGGCAAAAACAAAGGGGATGGGAAGGAAGAGATTTAGTTTCAGCTGTGCATTTTTTTAAAACACGCTCCACAAGTGGCCTTCATGAACAGGTATCACCAAAAAAAAAAAATATTGAACGTGGTCCTGCTAAGTAAGTGATCACAATGAGAAGTTTTAAGTATGGATTGGAAGAATGCATGTTAATCACAGACTGAGTGGTTTTCCATATAAGAAACTGCTATGAAAAGACGACTGTTGAGAAATGTTCAACTGAATTCTTTTGAGTTTTACAATCAGCTGTGTGCCAATATCAATTTAAAAAATTAAAAAGACCTACACAGCAAAAAAAAAAAAAGTTGGATATTTTGGAAAAAAGAAAAATCAAAATTTCAAGAAAAAAGTCTGTATGAAACTCGTGAAAGATTTCCCTCCTGATTTATTATATGAAACTGTTACTTTAAAATGTTTTATAATTTATGTGCTATGATTGCATTTGATCTTTTTGATTTTTTCCACACAAAAAAACACAATATTTCCACCAATTGTACAAATTAAAATTTTGGCTTAAAAAACTGAATGGGAGAAATAGACGAATTTGACAATTTTTAGCATATTTTTACAAATCTGGACATACAGATGAATCGAAATAAATGAAAGGGAGCTCTGAAAATAGTGACCGGTTTACCTCCTTGACATTTTCAATAGATTAGTCTCAAGTTGTCTCATAAGTATTGACCAATTTCAAGTTTTCTACACTGTTGATCAAAGCATTCTGATTCTGAAATTTTCAGAAGCTTAAATACCTCAGAATGACTAATATTTTAACAGGCAGGAAAACCATCAGATGGGAATAATGGATAAAAGATAATGGCAGCTAAAAAGGAAAATATGAGTAAAACAAAATGCCAGTATGATCGGCCAAGAAGACATAGCAATTCAGTAGGGATAACCAGGTTAAAGAAGGTGATAAAAGGCATCTAAAGATATTATAGTATTCACTAAATGTGCTCAAAAAGCTTTACAAGGGGTCCTAAGCCAACAGCAACACTTAGCATGTAAGACACGACATGACACCTGTAATGTGCTAAAAAGAAAACTGGCGGAAGAGCACTTCAATTCATTTGTGATTCGCTGCGGCTTTAAAAAAAAAAACACATAAATTACAAAGACAATCAGAGGTGATGGGATAGTCAAAAGATTTTAGACCTTAATAGAAAGACCTTTTATGCTTACTCATACCAAAGACATTTTGTTAAATAGAAAAGAGGACCAGTTCAACCAGAGGAGACATAAATTAAAGTGGACTCTATAAATGTGCACAACAAAACCCTGGGGCACAGGATAACAAACAACGCCCCCCCCCCCCCACCCCCCCAAAAAAAAAAACTCAAAAAAAAAAAACACATTCAAATGCGTACAAGTAGAAATATGATTCACAAGAATACCGTTTCTCACAGAAACATCTGACAAGCTTTCTCTTTCTGCAAAGATCAACAAATGCAATGTGAAAAATGGACTGAGGGTTACAAGAAGAACAAGTAGAGTTGATTTACCCTAGCTCTCAGAAGGGAAATTGAGGAAAACCACCTAGATCAAGGCAACTAAAGCAGAGTTAAACAAAGGCTAGTAGAAGATACGTTTTGGATTATTTTCATTTTTTTAAAGGACACAACAGGACACTCTTCACCTCTAACAATGATTACTTGTTAATTAAATCAATTCAATTACCACCAAATTAGACAACAGACAATCACGACAAAAAAAGTTAGAACTATTTTTAAATGCTAAATTCACCAAAACTAGAATGTTAAAGCCTGCTTTCCCGTAATCACAACACAATGCCAAATCTACAATGTTCTTAGACCAAAGGTGAATAGTAGAATTCCAAGAGTTTGAAGCTAAATCAATTTACACTTAAAGTAAATCATCAAATCATCACATCTGGATCATAAAAATCGTTCTAATGTATCAGAGAAATAGAAACAAAGAGAGAGAAATTCTAAATAACCCATCACAATATACGAAACAAACCTGTCAGAATATTTGTACAATCATGGCTAATAACATTTCAACCGAACACTATGTGATGAGAGACCATATCAAGCACAGAAAACAAGTCTTCCTCACCCCGATCATAAGTATTCTATGTTAATTAAATGTTATATATAAGCATGCAAGATCAAGAATACCTGGCCATCCCATCTACAAAACTATTCTATAAATAAAACACCATTTGATAAAGTGGGATTTTTTAAAATAAGTTTTAAAAACTATTTAACGAAACACTGCCGTCCCATCTGTTTAGATTTTAACCAAAAAAAACAAAAAAAATAACAATTTAAAAAAATTTTAAAAATAAAAAAACTGAAAGAAGTGTAGAATTTTAAGACACATGAGGTGTGAAATGTGTTTAAAACTCAAAGGAGTGTTACAAGCAACTATTACTATTAGTACATCTGGTGACTGATTCATGCAAAATCATATGTACAAGTAAACACAGTAGTACTTGGGTGGTACGGGAAAGCAACTTTACAAACTCAGTACAGAAAAAAACGGTTACAAGCTAATGAGTAATAGAGAAATATTGCAGGATATGTAAAAAAAAAAAAAAAAACAGCTGATAAAATGTGGAAACTTAGATTGATTAAAATAAAATAAAAGCTGTGACAAACAAAAAAAAAAAAAGAAATATCACAATTTTCTTTGATTAGCAATTTATAATTTAGTTATACCCAAGAATCAGAGGCTTTTTTCTTCTTTTTTATCTTAATTTTTTTTCAAAGAGAAAAAAAAGCTTGATAGATGCAACGTTTACCCGGTTTGTACTTCAAACTGTTGACAAGCCTCCCAAAGCTGTGCCATAAGAGGTGCATCAGCCCTGAGTGTAAAGATGATAAAGAAACGAGGGACACACATAACTAACACCTGGCTCCTTTGAAAATAATTGGGAGGGACAGTGTCCGAACAACCATCACTGGTTGATGAGATTTTTGATCAAATTCAATCTGCAAGCATTAACTTAAGGAGTCTGGTATAAGACCGCCTCCTGACCCTTATTAAGTACTGGTTTTGATAAGCGATACCAATGAGCAAGTTATCATATTGAGCTTGCAAATTCATAACTTTCCTTTCACGTGTTTGTAAAATACATTGCATCGATAAATGGCCAAAAGGAGAGAGATTCTGTCCCCAGTTTAACTCCTGCATTTTAAAATTTCATTTAAATTCATCATTCATTCTTTTTTTTGTTTTGTTTTTTTTGTTCCTTCATTGAGCGGGCATGATGAGACCTGGATTGTTTTGGGGTTTGTTTCTTTTCTTTTCTTATTTTGCTTTTTGGGGGGAAGGGGGGGGGTTGTTTGTTTTTGCTTTTTGTTTTTTTGTTTTTGAAGAAGAATATACCTATATAATTATTACTGAGATATTTTTTTTATTTTTTTTTTTTTTCAAAATCGCGTCACTAAAATAATGCAAATATTGGAAAACCTGGGAAAGGCTAGAACACTCTGACAGATGCTTTTTATGAAAAAGATGCAGGGCTTATTAATTTTATCCTTGAAAATGAATGGTACAAAATAACAAAATGTACACAACACTGGAGACATTTCTCAAAATTGAAGAGAATATGAGCTACGAAGCCATGCTCAGGGGATAAACTGCCATCAGACAATGGGAGGAAACTCGTAACATTTTTTAAATGGTGCAACAGAGTAAAAGTCATGCTTTTGCAGTTGTAATTGTTCTGAGGAGAAAATCACTTCATGAATAATATAATAATGATTCTAAATCCCTGCATTCGCTTGGATGAAAATCCATCAGCTGAGGACTGAAAACAAAACCAATAAAAACAATAAAAAGCACATTATTTTCTAATCTTCTTTTTCTCTCTCTTGCCTCAGAACATGCAGGACTGTAGGATCACACTTGATGCTAGACGGAAAATAACAAACATGAAAATCCTGAAAATGAAAACAATAACTTGAATCACAAAATTAAAGTCATACCACCAAAAGAGAGACGTAATGCACAAAATTTGACAGCCTACAAACATAAAGTTCACGATCTTTGCAGACATATTTGTGCCTTTAAGACAAGAAAACTACTCTAAATCATTTAGAAATAGTAAAATATTCATTTTTTTTTCTTTCTTTCTTTTCTATTGCTTATCTAACCATCTTACTACTGCGAAAGTTTGAATAATTAATTAAAAATCAAGTGGTGGAGCTGTTACCCGACACAATAATTTAGAATAAAATAAAATGCCAGACAAATAAGATGCTAATAATTAGATCATGCAAACAATCTAAATTCCAATGCCAACCTTTTGTAAGGATTAGAGTTTCCAAAAAGAAACAGATAAGTAAGGGTTAAAGAAAAATTCAATTAATTTTTTTTATCTTTTTCAGTTAGGTAAAAGGTAGGAAGGAGGAAAAGGAAAAATGTCAAAAAAAAGGAAGTAAAAACAGTACTCAGTCTTATGACTTATGTTTCTTGCAATGTATTTCCAGATGTGGGAATGTAGTAATCTGCAGACTTTGATTTATGATTAGCAAAGCTTTGCCTATCGTGCCAATTCAAACCCATTCCTAATTGTTTAACTTTAATTTTTTCTATGTACTCAACCGAAAACCAAAAGTGCAAATATCATTGATTTACTCATATATTTTATTCGAAATACCCTCTACCCTTTATCTCTCATGTCTTTTATTTCATTTTTTCTGCCTCCTCCCATACTTGCGATGAATTCTAAATTAAGACCCTTACCTTACCATAGATAAACAGCAGAATTATTTCTAATCAGGCTCTTTTTATTAAGTTCTACTTCATGAGATTTTGGACATACGAAATGCTGAAACATTTTCTATAATTTCAATTACGGGAAATGTCATTTCAGGCATAACATTTTAGGTCGCTAAGGTGAATGCAATCAATATCTGGTGACTGCTTTGTGAAACAAATTTATGAGCATTTAATATCATGATTGCACGTTCATGCTAGATAATTGAATATAGTGATTGATACACAGTGAGATGAAATATCCATTCTTCATTCATCATAAATTATATATGATTTATGGTTGACTATATTGGGGAGAAAAAAAATGGGGCATAAAATGAAATAAAGAACTGGTTGATACAGACATGCCTAGTACTACGAAAAATTCGTAGAATTACAAAAGTTTGACTCCAATTTCAGAACTTCATGAACATTTCTAAGTCATTAAAACATATTGAAAATAAAAGTTGATGCCAGCATGGATAATTTTAAGGACTTTGAAACGTTATCTAATCATTGTGAGGGTAAATTGTTGGATCTGTAAAATTATTTATAGCGATCACTATTTTTATCACCTAAAAACTAGGAATTTTTAATTTTAATTTTCAAGTAGGCAGGTCTGTTGATATGATATGGCCATGGAGAGGAAATGGGTTCAAAGGATACAGAAGGGAGAGGAGTAAGAAAAAGGAAATAGTAAAAATATAGTTGAGACTCACATCTTGACATGATATTATTATGGTTATATGAAACACAGGAGACCAATGACTGTGCTACTTAGGAGTATAGTGCGAGCAACCAGTAAGTAGTGCTAGTGCTAGTATTCAATGAGGGCAATACATAAGGATAAGGTTTTTTTACCCATAGTTTCTCATTAGAAAATATGACCTCCCAAAACTGGGAGAGGATTGGGGCATCTCCCCTGAAAGACACATACACAGCATGCAAGATTAATTAACGATCAATGACAACATCAAAACAAGTCAAGTGAAAATTTGACTGCCGATCCCATCTGTACCATTGACCAGGTGACAGTCGATGAAGTGCAAGAATAAATAAATAATTATGATTTGTGATGAATGAGACATGAAAAAAAAACAATGAACCAAATAAAGTCGCATGCAATCTAATCCATCTGCAAGACAAAAATGCGCTGTTAATGAGGCGTGAGTGCTGTCAAAGGGGACAAAATATAATGCATCATATATACAAAATAAATTGTGTGCATTTTGGGTTGTCTCATGACAACAACGTAATAAGTCAGTTGACATTTTGGATGAGGATGAACATATCAAATATAGTTGAAAAGAGAGAGAGAGAGAGAGAGAAAAGTTTTATGAACTTAACAGCTGCACAAACTGTGAATAAACTATTAGATATACAAACACCAATAAAAAAAAAATTATAAAAATAAACAAAATAATAAGAATAATAAATAAACAGTAATGCAAATTATTATTTTTAAACCCACCACTCATGGTGTTAACAGAATTTTTATTTTTAAAATTCTTAATTCTACTGATACAAATTAATGGGATGATAACTTCCTTTTATATTTTTAATCTGTGACATTAAATGAAACCTCGAATATTGATTACAATTTACTTTATGCTATTAATATGTAAGTTACTGATAAATTTAGTCTACGAATTTTCCAAGAATTGAAATATAAAATAAAATGTTAGTGGATAAAAAGCATGCAACTGGGGTAAAATATTAGAGATTGGAAGAAAAAAAATAGAATGAGATGAGGCAACATAATTGTGCCTTACCAGCACATCATAAGAAACAACACAAGGCCTTTAATCTTAATTGAAAGAAATAAATAGAGCCAAAAAAAAAAAAAATCTCTGCAACTACATCCAACCATAACAAAGCCAAAAGGTTAAAAGTCACATTTTCAAGAAAGTTTATTTTTCTTCCTCTTTATCATCTTTTTTAAAAAGTTAAAGAAAACACAGAGGTGAAAGTCTTTCTTTATTTTTTTGCTTGTTTTTTAAGGGCTGGGGGGGGGGGGGGGGGGGGGGGGGGGGGCAGAGGAAGAGGGTGACCAAAAAAAACCCAAAAAACTTCATTGAAAATATAATTGATTAATGCAAAATTAGTATACAAGTCACTAAAACAACAACCACACATGAAGAGTTAACGGTGAAAATAAAGGTCTTCCCAGTCCACTTAAGCATTATTAAGCCAATCAAGGAAAATAGGGGAAAAGTACTGACTGAAATAAACAAAAAAAACATCCTACCTAACAAAAAGTATGTTTTTTCAAAAACAAAATTATATACAGTATGAAATATATATCTATCAAGGTAAGTACATTTGTCGCTTGGCCAGGACAGGGATATAAATGTGTTCATACACCAAAGCAACAAAAACAACAGAAAAATAAAACATCACGACAAGGATTGAAACCAACGCTGGGCATGCTGCCAAACAGGATGTCATGCAACCTGGAAGTCTTCGTACCCTAAAAACGATGAGTCCTCAGTGATAACCATTTCCCACATGTGTGCCATGATTGGTGCGTCTGCCCTGAAAACGCACACAGGCGGGGGTCACAAAGGCAAACAAAATTGAAAAGGTTAGTCAAAAATATGAATATACAGGAAGTATGATGAAGTTATGTATTAACTATTTCAATTGAAAGATAGAAAAATCGTTTATATATATATTAATGTATATATGTATATGAGATCCACTGTATAAAAACCAAAAATAAAATAAAATATATTTTAATATGTGTTGTTATAAAGGACGTCATATGTTTGTGTGTGTATTAAGGGCAGTGAGATGGTAATACAACTTAAAATTCTAGCTATAAATGAGTTGCATAAAAGCAAAGGCAGCTTTCAAAATCGGAAAGTCAAAAAGACATTGCAACCAGTCCCTTTCAAAATATTCTCTTAGCATGTCCTGTCCGAGGATTAAAAACAACAAATTTTGTCTCATCTTGGACAATTTAACTGTTAACTGTTCAAAACATTATATTTCCTGAGCAGTTTAAATATTTTAAATTCCTCACCAATACACCCAATTTTTTTTTTTTTTCCCTTTAGAGCTGATAAATTAAATCCTTTTATCTAAAACTTGAACTTTGTCCAGCTGGCATAGCGGCCAACTTTTCAAAGAGATAAATCGGGACACCCTAACAAACAATACGGTCATGACCCAAAATAGCTGTATGTTTGGACTATTGTATAATATTATCGAGAGTTTTTTCTTTTCCTTGCTTTAATTTGCTAGTCAAAACAGCATAATCCTAGGACATGCAAGGGTCATCATTTCCATAGATAAAGACAATCTAAGTTTTTTCTTTAATCAGGAATGCCCCGATTTTATCAGGCCAGTTGGCCACTATGCACATGTTATGTCACACTGCCCGAGCATTTACTCATTAGTAAGCATAATATCAAGGTATACACAATGTTGGCAGAGGTTTCAAATTAACTTGCTGAAATGACAGTTTGCTAATATAGATGAAAGCTGTAAGTTGTAAATAAAGATAAAAAGATAGACAAAAAGAAATATTGGAACTAGAAAATGCTGAGGGTGTGTGAAGAAACGATCCTTTCACCAGAGATAAAGAATATGTGGTTTCAACGTGAAGCTATGACAGATTCAGCTGTATCATTTCATCTATGTTGCTCAAAATTCAAAGTCACACACAGAGAGGGAAGAGAAGAATACTCAGGTCCTGATGAGTGGAGGAGAGAATCTAGACTTGAATGTCCATAGATATCAAACAATCAACAGGTGATTATTGAGTGAAATCAAAGAATACTGATAAAGTATTAAAAAATAGACTCACAAAAAAATTAACAATACAAGATATGTTTCAGGCTAAAGTCAGGAGAGGATTGAACAAGGGTCATTGAAGAAAAGTAAAGATGAATATAAGAGGGACAAATACCCTCAGAGAGGAGAGCAGAAATCATTTCAAGATACAAATGACCCAGCCGATTCTCACTAACGACCAAGCAAGGTTTAAGCTGTAGTTGTTTGTGAAATTGACTTTAGAAAGATGTAATTTATACGAATAAAAACAAAAAATACAACATAGACGGGACAAATATAAAACACACATTTTCAAAAAATTAAGTATGGCGACAGTTTCTAAATGCCACGTTTAAAGATCATTTTTCCATCCAAAGTGATCAATTCCTCCATTCAAAAAGATTAAAATATCAAACTGCCTTCTTTTTGTTCAGACCATAATAATGAGAATAGCATTATAGTCATTTTATAATTAGACTTTAAATGTGCAGTCAAGAAACAAATAATGTAAAAAGTGATTAAAAGAACGGCATGTGCAATCTGAGATATATCCTAAAGAAGAGATGTTTGCAGTTCAAAATATTTAAAACAGCATGAGAAAATGACTTTTTAAGTCAAGAAGATTCCAGAGATACTTTACAAGTGGCTTAGGGTTAGTTACACGCAATACATTCTCATTAATCATTTAATAACAGTTGCAAGCTATTACTATTACCATCATCACTATTATTTTTAAAGACAAAAAAAAAAAAGATTAAATCAAAATGCAATTTTCTTCCAAATTCTCGTGACAATAAAAAGCCAACGATAAAGTGACGGTAGTAACATCAATATTATAGTCTTTTTAACCAGCTAACTGTCCTACTCTAGACAGACACAAGGTAAAAATTTGGCCAAAAACTTGTCCTTCAAATATTGATCGATTTAAATGACCCTCTTCTTGGCAAAAGCTATCAAACCTAGGACCACACAAGGTGTCCTTTCCAGAGTGGCAGATAACTGGTTAAAATTTAAAATGTTGAAATGAAAAGAGAAGATGGGGGTTAGTATGAAAAACGTATAGAAACAACAATACTGAAAAGAATATATAGAACATTATAGAGGTTTTTATCCGTTATCAAGCATTTAGACATTTTTGTTGGACTGTAGAAAGATAACTTTTTTTCATTTTGAATGCTGTAAAAATGATATATCCAGACCTGCCAACTTGTGATTTACAATAATGGTTTTTTTTTTTTGTTAGGGGGGGGGGGGGGGGGGGGGAAGATGAGTAAACCCATAAATGAACAATAAAAAATGAGTGTTTGTGAGCGGCAAAATTTCACAAACTTATTTAATATTGATTTCACAAAATAATTACAGTTTTTCTTCCCCTAATAATTGGCAGATCTGAATATAAGGGAATAAGAGGATAATATAAATCATAAAGAAATTGAATGAGTAAAAAATTGGAAAGTGCAAAAAGTATTCCTTGTGAGAGCATCATGAACCATGATAAGTCTGTCTGCGTGATTTAAGTGGTAAGTTATCAATGTGTGGATACATCATGAGAAAACGTCAATGAGTTGACAGGCCAGTTGGTGATTCCGAATAACGTGTCATTTACTATATTTTAATTATAGAAATATTAAACACACAATATATAACCATTACCACACAAAAAAAAATCTAAAATGCAGATTGCAGAGATGAGCAACAATTTTTTTTTCCCTTAATCAGTGTATGATTTATATGCTCTGTCAATGTCTAAATAAGTTTTAATTTGAACAAAATACTAGAGTTGTCTGAAAGCCTGGCCCATTATAGATTTGAACAAAGAAAAATGAAGAAAAACAATCAGCTTCATAAAGAATAATCCCTTTAAGTTTCAGCTCATTTTTTTTTTTCATTTTTCATGTTTAAAAAAAATGAAAGCACTTACAGTAACAATAAATCAACCATTGGTCTAAAGTCACAAAATATTATGACCATATTATTAATAAAGTACCCTTTAATCAACCAACATTTAGGCAATAGAAAAAAAATAAACTGCTTATATCTGGAATCTGCTAATAAACTGTGCTTCTGAAAGACAAGCTTTGATCTATTGCCACAATACGTCACTATCCATCTTATGAAAAAATTATATATATATAGATTTGTGAAGATTGGGGAACTATAGAATTCATGTTGACAATTAGAAATAAAATAAAAGCATTTCAATTTCAAAGCAAGTGATAATGCAATTTTTTTTTTTTTACATTTTCCTAATTTAAAAAAAAACAACTTTTTTTTTGGAGGGGGGGGGGGGGGGGTGCAATGAGTGAAGGATTCGTGGCAGTAGACTGCATTAAGTTAACTACTGGAAATAAACACATCTAGGCGATTAATTATAACTTGAGACACCTGAAAGCTGAAGTACAAATATAATTTAAATAAAAATTAATTATTAAAATAAACACATAAAGACACAGACTAAAAAATCCAATAATCATATCATTTTCCTTCCAAAGTGAAGCAGCGTTCTCACTACGATTTAATAATACAATAAGAGTTTATCTTCTCCCAAAAAACAACAGCTTTGTTTAAACCAAAGGCAATATCAAAACTGTGCACAAATTATTAACCCCCCCCCCCCCCCCCCCCCCCCCCCCCCCCCCCCCCCCCCCCCCCCCCCCTCCTCCAGCTCCAAATAAAATGTATAAAATAGTTGACATAGTCACAGCATGTTAAGGGTTATGAAGACCACCCTGTACCAATATCCTGTACTGTTTAGTTTTGTTATGTTTTTATTGTTGTAATTATTCTTTTGTTCATGAATGTAAACTTTTCATTTTTTTAAAAATGTTTCCCCCAGAAAGGAACATAGGTCGTTACCATTTCAATTACTTTTTCAACACTTATGAGAACTTCATAATAAAAGAGAAAGTACCAATTTTTTCTTTACTTTAAAAAAAAAAAAAATTCTACTAATTTTAAGGCACCACTTGTCTTTGTTTAGAAAACGGAATTCATGTTCAAAATGAGATGTTATGAAAAATAATGAGGCTTTGTGCATGATAATAATGGCAACATTCAATACGATATTATGTTATAAATAGATTTAATAAAAGTTTATTCTTATTCTTTCTTCATAATTAAATCTGTCATATTATATTTAAGTAGACAATACAAATCAATAATCTCCCGTTTTAAATTACAAAATAATATCATAAATTTATAATAGAAACTATGGTAACCAAATTACATAAATTGAGTGATGTCTTGTATTTTTCATTTAAATCTCAAGTTTTCCATTATAGACATTCATTTTCTGAGAAAAGAAACGTTTACATACCATGAATGCTCAGCATTGAATCCAATCTGAAACAAAAAAAAACAAAAAATGAAAAAGATTATTCGAGATAAAAATATTTATTGGTCCCAATAGTTATATCATAATATCAATTATATATATCACCATCTTAAAGCTTTGGGAATGCTCATCAACAAAAAAAGAAAATAAAAATTATAAATTACAAATGTTTATGAATTGACAATTGAGGATGTATGTCTCCTTACTTTTCTTTATTCTGATTTCATCTTTTTTTCTTCTTTATGTTCGCCTTCAGAAATGAAAGTAAACAAAATTAAAACCCTAAGTGTGATTGTTTGGAGATAGTAAATCAGATACAATATGATGAGAGAGTATCTAAACCCAAAAAAAGGAAAACAAATTTCAGTTTTCCTTCAAATAACAAGAATTTGTTGGGTAAAACATGCACTAAACACTCACCCTTCCATTGGCGCAAATAACAAATGAGAAAGACTTGTCAAACCACCTGTCATATCCCTTTCCGTGAAGCATGGCTTTGCCATACTTATCCAGTGCGCTGGGATCATCCTAAATTTTTTTTAAAAGAAGGGGGATAAAGAACATTTAGAAATGGTCAGTGCCACAGATTTAAACACTTAAATGGTGAGAATGTATTTCATTCAAATCTTAATATTTATATTTACTACATGGTTATATCTCTCCTCCACTATTCTCCTCCAAGATAAGGGGGAGATATAGATCCTTCGTTGCTACCCTACGTGCCTACAGATGTAATGGGCACTAAATAAGTAAGTGGTTCTAATTGCATACCTGTTTTTATCATCAGGGTTGCCAATTCAGGAGGCAAACATTTACTGAAATTTTACACAAACACATAGACTGACTCATTTCTGAATGCTGAACTCCAGTAAAAAAAAACATTATGTATTTACTCTTTTCCATTTAGCAGGTCATTGGAAAATAAACTGAGGGAAAATTTTATTTTTAAATGTTAAAAACCATTCAATAAATGTTCTTATTATTTATCTAAAAAATCAAAAAGACTTACAGGGTCGTAATCATGTGCTTCAGTTTCCAGGGAAATGAAGAAAGCAGCCTGAAAAAAAAAATTGAAAATGAAGAATTTGATACTGGATTAGATCCCTATTTCTTTTATATAAATATATGTTGTTGATACAATTATAGTAATAAAATGATTCTTCAATAACGGGGTGTCTTAATATCCCCCCCCCCCCTCAAAAAAAAAAAAAGGAAAGAAAGAAAACAATACCTTTCAAAGTACCTGTCAAAGAACACCTTAACTTGAAAACAGCTCATTTTTGCCTGATCTCTTTTGATTAAACCACCATAAAATAAATACCTCAAACAGCTCTTTTGAACTTTTGTCTGCAATACAACATCACTTTTTAAAACTTTTTAAAAAAATTCAATACATGTGAATTATGCCCACCAATGGTAGAAGATGGAGTAACTCAATTCAAGTTTGTCAAGGTTATCATATGTAAAATAAAATTCCCACTGAAGCAAAGCAGGGCCGGCAGTGAAATAAGTTTTTACTGTAATTTGTGTGGTGTGTTCAAGAGTTTATCGAAACTTAGGTTGAAATTGCAACCCAAGATAGCATACCTTTTCAACAGCATCAAGAGATGCTTTGTTCTTTCCCTTAGAGAAGAACTCTTTTCTGGCCTTGGCCCAAGGCACTCGTTCTCCAGCAGTCAAAGCTGCCAAGTGCTCCTCTCCTTCCACTGGCTCAGACTCGTCATCTATGATCTTCTGGAACATTCTGTGTTGGATAAATTGCATGGATTAGTTGGATAAGAAACTTTGAGTATTTATATAATGCAATATCCACTAACAGCGCTCAAAGCACTTTACAAGGGGTCCTTAGCCAATAGCAATACTTAACATGAAGGACACCTGCCAGGCAATATTAAAAATTTATTTCGGAGAGACAACATTGTTAATGACCTGGTGCTCATTTTATGCCTAAGTACAGTGAGAGAATGTGAGTAAAAGAGCGTTTTTGAAGGGAGCAACTATGCATCGCTTAGAGAAGGACTAGAAGTCTGGATCTTAAGATCCAAAAGCGAGTGTCATACCACTTGACCACATTGGAGTTTTTCAAGATTAATTTCTAAGACCTTCAGAGCCATTAGGCCCATGGAGCCGGGAGTTTATCCTGTTTTCTTTAGCCTGAAATGGACAATGGCAATTACTTGCAATCCTTTGGATAAGAGATTAGTCTATCATAAAGTACTTTTCACAATATCTAAAACAGACCCAGCTACCAAATTACTGCTGGGTGGACAGCGGGGTCAGAAAAAAATCTCGACTTCACCCAGGATCCATCTGGGTCCCTGTGCGCGAGAAGCAAGTGCTCTACCAACTGAGCTATCAGAACCCCCAAAAACTATGGACTGCTCCATGAATTGGTGTTTCATCCTTGCGCAGGGGACATGCTAATCTTCTCTGCATTGTTCCAATTTTAATTTTAGTATATGAACTGCTAGAAATAACAATTATATAGAAAAATGGGGGGGGGGGGGGGAAGTGAATTAGATCCTAAAATTTAATTTAAAATCTAAGTTATGAAATTTAAAATAAGGTAATATGCTTTTACTGGGTACAATAAAATTTTTCATGAGTTATTTTTTTTTAATAAATCTTTTTTTTTAAAGAAAACTTACACTTCAAGTTCACAAGGCTTAAGGATTTTGCCTTTGTTCCTGATGTAGACCTTAAAATACCGTCCTTTGTGGTAGACGACAACGTGGTTGCTTTCACTAAAATGGGCTATGGTGTCTGTGGAAGAATAAAACGGTTATAAATAGTGTTAAAACTTAGAGAATATTATTATTTAAAAATATTTTCCATGCATAAAATATTCTATAAATATCAGTGAAGTGAAGGAAGTAACTTGAGCCAGAAATAGTCTATTTTCGTAGATAATGACTATTTTCAATTTTTAGGATGACCATCGTCATCTGGGAGGCCAATCATGGTCTGTATCATTGGTAACTCATTGCAAATACCTGGCCCACTGCCTCAAACTAGCATTGTGACCATTTCCTTATGATTTTACCGCAAATTGAAAGGAGTGAGTACTTAATTTTCTTGACCGTATGCAAGTGAACTTTATTGTCTTTAAACTATGTGGTCTTTAGCAGATTCCTTATGCAGCAAGTCTGTCTTGCATCTTTTCATTTGTCTCATAGGTAGTAACTTTCTGTCATTGCAATCAAAAAGGATAAAAGTTTGTCAGCAGCTCCAAAATGATTCCTAGCCATCATGTCCATGTAACATGATAATCCAAACAACGTTCCAATACTTTAAACCATAAGGACATATTTTTGTAGCACAGCACATTTGCAGACCATTGAAATTGGAAAAAAATTAAAGTTTTCAGGGGTAACAACATAGTAAACATTCAATATGTTAAAACAATTTTTTAAACTCCTTTATAAACTAGCTCTGGCATCAGAGCCTGGTTTTCATAAAGTTTTATTAATTGAAGATCTTTATAGTTCTAAGGTTGGAGCCGAAAATTAGTAGGACTGCAGTTGCCATGTTCATGGAAGCTTGATTTCATTTTTGTATTTCAGCATCTAACATCTTTAAATGAAACCAAATTATTTGAACATTTCAACATATCTAAGTTCATGTATGTGAATATTATCAAATGTTGAAGGCATAAATTACTGTATAATTTAATAAAATGCGTTTGACATTCCAGACACTCCATCGACCACTAAATAGCATTACCTACCTGTGTCAATGCCTGGAATACGCGTGGTGTTGAATTGACGCTCGTACTGGGCAGAGCACAGTGGAATAATCTTGTTAATCAAAATCTGTAAACAATGAAAAATCAAGAAGAAAATAAAATCCATTTGAGAAAACATACTGTAATATTTATTGGTAAGAATTGATGCTAAAATATCTGATAGATATGAGTTATAACTTGAAGTACTGAGAGGGAACATGAAAAAGAGACTTTCATTAGGACAACACATAGCACCCCCCACAGCGGAGTGAAATGAGAAAACAATAGGCTAGATTACTTATTCTTAAAACAATAAAAATGAAGGGATATTAAGGGGAGAGGGTTATACTTTTCATTCTTTTGTTACATTGTCGTCTCGCCTTTTTTTAGTGTAATGATTAAAAGATAAGGGAACTGAAAATGAGTTGATTGATCAAAGATCAAAGGATGTGGTTTGAGCTCTTTGAGTGGTTAAGACTAGTTGCTGTAAAGTAATTCTAGAGTCATAAGGCCCATGAAGCTAGAGTAGTCTCTGTCGTGTTTAATGGACAATGGACTGTAACCATTGCAAGCTTCCCTTAGGACTGGATGCTAGTCTATCGAAAAATATTTTCCACCAGATCTAATAGACCTGGATGCTGAGTGGACATGGGGGTAGGGGTGTCAGGATAAATCTGGACCTTTACAGATTCCTTTGCTTTGTGCATTGAGTGCTCTACCTCCAGCTATTGTCACCCTCAAAAGTAGTATGCTCAATCTTTGTCTTAAAATAAGATCAAAATAACACCTTGACAAAACCATATCATATTGGGAATAACCTTAAACAATACCAATCCATATTACTTGAGAATCATGTTTAAATTTAGTTTAAAATTATTTTTCTTAATGAAGTCTGCTGTTCTCTTACCGGATTAAGTTCCTCTCTGTCAATATCCCTCCTGTACATCAACATGGCATAAGTCAGATTGGCAGCTCTGGCTGCTTGGACAGTTGTATGAGTCACCAACACGGCATCCTGGGAAAAGAGGTCAACATAAACTTCTCTTGCGTTGTGTCCAAAATAGGCTTCAAAAACTTGTTTTCAACACTGATGATAAGGATATTTCAAATAAACAAATCTTACAAGTAAATGTATCATCATACCAAACACCCTTTGTAAAATGAAAATGTGCCAATGATGAAATATTTACTCTCATTCAAAAATGTATTCCAAATTTCAATATATAATAAATTGGCATCAGTTAAAAAATAAAATTTCCAACTTATATCAAAGGTGATGGTGACAAAAAAGTGAGAAAGGGGAAACATTTTCAACAATTGCCTATAAACCCAATTTTTACTGCATTTACCCCCAACCTATAGAGTGATTGAGATGACAAATTATCAATGATAATCGAGCTAACTTTTGAAGAGTGGGAAACTGCACCTGTATATGTCACGTAGCAACTCTGTAACTGCCAATAAATTTATTGGGAGGGGGGGAGGGGGTTAATTTTTTTGAAAAGGATGAAATTCCTCCTATGACTCCAAAATTGCAGATTATCGTGGATCTGAGGAAAATAATCAGCACTGTTTTATCTCAACACCTAAAGCTTATAAGTAAGTCAAGACTCTCATTCACTCACCACTCCATAGTAGTTACTGTTCACCATGATGGGTGCCCGGCCACGAAGGTAGACATACTGCTCCCACCAATCAGATACCTGTAACAACAAACAATGGACAGGGTGATCTTAAAAGATTGTTAAATTTTCTAGTTTCAACCCATTTAAATCTAATGTTAAATTATTCCAAAGGCAGCGATAAGTCAGCACAGGACAAAGCTTTTAAAACTTTGAGATTTTAAGAATTAACTTCTATCAGGATTGTATTCAAACGAAAAATTAAAAAAAAAAAAAAAAAAAAAGAAAATAAGAAAAGAAAGAATGCAATTTTTTTTTAAAATCAAAAAGAGAAGAAAGATAAAAAACAAAAAAAAAAAGGAAAACAAAAACAAAAAACAGTTTGATATAAATAAGAAAATACAATAACAATTTTTCAAATGAATGATAGTTTTTAATTCCTAACTCGAATAAGAAAATGATCCAAATACAAACCAAAGCCTTTTCTAGGCATTCAAATTTCATATTAATGACAAAATATCACATTTGTATGTGGTAACAATCAATCGTTGTATTTTCATGGGATTCGGTTGTCTACAAATTGATACTTCACAGGCGCATTATAAATTTTAAAAATTGTTTACACAATTGAAAAGAGTTTTCTTTCAACTCACATAGTTAGTAGCCCACCAGGACTTGAGGATGAGGTAGCGTTGTAAACGGTTGCCAATACCAGATCGGAACTCATGGGCTAGAGTTTCCATTTCTTTGTACTTTTCATCTGTCATCAAGTGTTTGACAGAAACTAAATACTGATGATAAAAACCAATTCATTGAATTTTAAAATGCGTGCTATGCAATATTTTTGTTACACTTAGTAAATTATTTTTATAAAGATTAATATATATTAATTACTTCAGAAATTTAAAGGATTAAAGTGAGCACTGTACAATTGAGAAAAAAAAAATAATTTTTTAAAAAAAGAATGTGAAAAGAGAAAACTGTTTTTGAATGTTTAACAACATTTTTGACAGAATTGGGTCATATTTTGGTCTTTCAGAAAACCAGACCCATGAAGCTAATATTGTGGCAGCATAAAAACGGAATTTACAGTTGCCAATTATCATCTGAATAACATCTAGAAAGTCAATTGCAAGGACTTGTCTGCCAGATTTGGTACCTAGATGTAGCTACTCAATCACTGTTGGGTGGATTGAGTGGTCAGAAGAAGAAGAAGAAGAAAAGAAAGAAAAAAAGAAAAAGACTGACATAATGTGTGTTTGAGTAGGGTCACTTTGTGTCTTAGTCAGGTGTTCTATCACCTACCAAGTTAATCTGGTCCGTTTAGTCAGGGTAAACCAGATGTTGTAAATGAAATACAAGTCACAATGATTAGAACTACAAAATAAAATGAGTGTATGTATATGTGTGTGTGTGTGTGTGTGTGTGTGTGTGTGCGTGTGTGTGTGTGTGTGTGTGCGCGTGTGTGTTTTGCACTATATGATAATTCTTCTACTCCTCTCCAATAGATGAAGTCAAATCAAATTTCATAAATTCAATCTTCAGCATTTATCAGACTCTGACATACACCAGAATGAGGTGTTATAACAAATTAAAGAGCGCTTGTTTTACAATGTCACATAAGGTTAGGATATTGATTCCTTGTTTTTAAAAATGGCTGAATACATTTAATTTCAATATTAGTACATAAAAAATCAAATAAAGAATAATCCCATCCTAAGAAGAGAAAAATTGGCCAATATCAAAACATCACAGACCCCTATTTTATCTGCCAATACTTTCCATGAGGCACTAACACCTGCAGGACCTTTTCCTTTAATTAAGAAATAGACTCAATCCCTTCCTATCATTTTTCGGTTATGGAGCAGTGAAGCATTCTTCAATCTTCCAGCCAAATGGATACAAATAAGATTATTTTGCTATTTTGAATAAAATGTTTTATGGACTTACATTTTTTATAGAAGAGTCCAAATTAGGCACTGACAGCTTGGGAAGAGAGGCTTGGTAAGACATCAGGAGTGGCTTGCGTCCTCCGTACATACGGATCAACAACTTGAAAAAGCAGACGTTAGGTGAAAAAGACAACATAGTTAGAAAAAGTAGAAGATCAATGAAGTACACGTCAATCAATGTTTAATAATAACTCAAGCTGAAAACTCAGTGAGTATGATTTCAAATATTGGACAACACACAAACATATCACAATGCCAATATAAAAAAAAAAACATATAAATCAAAACAAGGAATACTTGTAGCTTCAAAAGGCTGAAACCTGAAACTCAAACCTTGTTAATGATCTATTATAACAAATATCCAATCCAATCCATACTGTTGCAGCTTCAATACTGAAGATAGGTGCAACATTTGTGTGGAGTGGGATGGTGTTGGGCTATGGCTTTGTATCACAATAATTATGTCCTCTTGTGACAAAAATGTTTTATATGTGATGAATATATTTTTCATAACTGTCAGAGTGTATCAAGTTAAGTGTCCTTTTTGTGCAAGCACATTACATGTACCTATTCACATCTAGATATCATTCAGCTTTATCATCATTATAAACAACTGAAAATGAAAAATGTCCAACAGTAAAGGATGATTAAAATTATCAAAACACCGCTGTCACCACCATCAGTTTGCGGCTATGCGGTCTAGTGGTATGACACTCGCTTTCGGATCAGAAGGTCCTGGGTTCAAGGCTCGCTTTGAGCATAGCTGAGTCCTTGGAAAAGGCTATTTACTCATATTCTCTAACCATACTCAGGTGTAAAATGAGTACCTGGCCGTTAATGTTGTCTCTGTTGGAAAAAAAAATATAATATCGCCTATCAGGCGTCATATCTCATTCTACATGTTACGTGTTGCTGTTGGTCAGGGATCCTTTGTAAAGCACCTTGAGCATGTTTAGTGGATATTGCGCTCTATAAAAAAAGCTCAAGCTCAAACTGATTTTGTTTTTTTAAATCAACGCAGCACTTCCATATAGAGTGTACTTACAAACCACAGCTTGGTTTTGAGTGACATCTTGCCCCTGACCTCATACATCCAATTCTGGTAGGTCAGTAACAGCTTGAGGACGTACTTCATCACCAAGCACATTAAAATCCACACCAGGGAGCCAAACAACATGGTGCTCAGGTAGAGGCCAAGGGAGTGGGACATGGATGAGATTCTGTGATATTGAGATCAAAGAAAGGTTCGACTATTCATTTTTTCAAAGTTTTAATAAGCTTTCAGCATTATTATATAACCAATAATAACATTAATAATAATAATAATAATAATAATAATAATAATAATAATAATATAATAATAATAATAATAATAATAATAATAATAATAATAATAATAATAATAATAATAATAGTAATAGTAATAGGACTTAGCATCTGTATAGTGCAATATTGCATAAGCAACTTTTTTTTGGTGCAAGCAGATAACATGTACTTATTCACATCTCAAAAAAGCCTTGCCAAAAAGAGGCAGCTTGGGAGAGTTTTCCAGTCATCTTCACCTACCGAGCCATATCACATGACTTTGCTAAGAAAAAAAAAAAAAACTGTATCGTATCAACACCTCTACTACCAACCCCAAAATTTTTATATTTTTTTTTCCTTAAATTCACTATCTTTTTCCTTTTAAACTATCTTTCACCATAAAATCTAGCTGAGCGTCGTGTTGTGATGAGGCCACAAGGCAGGGTCGTGACTGTTCACTGATATGCTGCAACATGTTCGCCGCTCGATAGACCACCACAGAGACCATTAGAAATTAAGGAGCAGGCACCGGTGTAAGATAAAGATCTGAACAAGTGTGTATGAAAGGTGCCAGACAAAGCAAGAAAGAAAAATAGAAGAAAAAAAACCATCCCAAAAAAATCAGTTTACCTCCACTGGGGATCGAACCCCAGACCTCCGGTAATCAGAAGGTCTGAGGTTTGATCTCCAGTCAAGGTAGACTAATTTTTTGGGATGGTTTTTTTCTTCTATTTTTTTTTTCTTGCTTTGTCCGGCACCTTTCACACACATTTCCTCAGATCTTTATTTTAATACATTAGAAGCTGCTACCATTATAAAGTGTAATTAATGTAGCACAAACACATGATCATCTGACATACCCTGGAGTGTAGGTGTGCAGGACGTGGATGACACCAAAGGACGGATCAAGACCAGCTAATCGTATTCCCAGTAAGAGAGTGACAACAAATAGCCATGACAGCGGGGATGCAGGGAATACACCATTGCGGAAGTTGTTCTGTAGAAGGAAGAGTGAGAAAATTGAAACTAAGATAACACACACACAAAAAACACATAAGACATAAATTTCTATAAAATCAATATCAATTCCTCTTTCAGTTCTTTTGTGTTATTCTTTTTGGATACAGTTCAAATAAACAAATATGAAAAACATTCTTATTTATATAATAATAATCATCATAATACCATTGGAATTTCTCTTTCTTTTTTTTTCGATGAAGGAAAATATCAAAATCAAAATTAGCAAAGAAGACATAAATTGTAATTTTGTTTTCGTATAAAACAATGACAATATTAGCTTGAGCAATTATAGAGCGCAATACCCACTAAACGTGCTCAAAGCACTTTACAAGGGGTCCCTAGCCAACTGCAACACTTATTCATTATATTAGGACAAGAAATTATGCCTGCTAAGTGATAATACAATTATATTTCCAATAGAGACAATACTGTTAATGGCCAGGTACTCATTTTACACGGTGAGAGAATGTGAGTAAAGAACCTTTTTCAAGGACTCAACTATGCGCTGCTCTGAGCAGGACTTGAACCCAAGACCTTCCAATCTGAAGGCAAGTGTAATACCACAACCACATAGCTGCACATTAATTATTACTCGTCTATTTGATCTTTTAAAAGCAGTGAGTCGTAGACTTCCAACCGATGCAAAAGGTAGCAATCATACAAACCAAACAAAAAGAAAAAAAGGACTAATGTACTCCATGGACTAAACATCTCTGAAAAAAATATTACTACTATTATCGTGCGGCTATGTGGTCTTGTGGTATGACACTCGCTTTCGGATCGGAAGGTCTTGGGCTCGAGCCTCGCTCGGCGCATAGTTGAGTCCTTGGAAAAGGCTCTTTACTCACATTCTCTCACCGTACTCAGGTGTAAAATGAGAACCTGGCCGTTAATAGCGTTGTCTCTGTCCGAAAAATGTTAATATCGCCAAACAGGCGTCATGTCTCATTCTACATGTTATGTGTTGGTCAGATACCCATTGCAAAGCGCCTTGAGCATGTTTAAAGGATATTGTACTATATAAAAAACTCAAGTTTTTTTGTTTGTTTTTTTTTAATACATGTACCAAGACCCAAGCAATATATAAGACAAAATGGGAGCAAAAGGTTCCAGTCAAATACAAGCACAGAATCCCTGCTATATATAAAAAGATGACTTAATGAAAAAAAAAAAATAGAAAGAAAGAAAACAAAGGATCTCATGAAGGGAAAAAATCTATCTGCCTGAAAGCAAAATGCAAAAATTTTGCATTGGCAAAACGGAAATGTCATTATTCTAGAACACGGGGACGGACGCAAAGATTTTGGATGGGTAAAAAAGACCCACATTGGATAGAAGACAATGAAAGTGGCCTCCCCGTCTCATAAAGAAAATCAAGGGCCCCACATCACAATATCCCTATTATTCCAGCCAATACAAGCCACACAAAAAAAAACCCAAAAAAAACAAAAAAAAAAAATAGTGACCAAAAGTACCTTCAGTTTTCCAATACGTTTCTTCCACGAGAAGACTCCAGACTCCCAAATGGCCCATAATGCCTCGTGGTTGATATTGACGTCATAGCCGTCTGGTGTGACTGTGAAGGAAAAGGCTACAGCCGAGTGGGCCTCCGCCATGTTGAAACAACGATAATATGTACTATATTATATTCACGTCTTCGGGACAAGATTTGGGATGGCCAGGCAGAAAATTCAGGGCAATGTCAACAACGAAATAATCAGGAACTCCTTATCACAGGCAAAATCACAAAACAGAGGTTTATCTGTGTGATAAGGGAAAAAAATAGATACGTTATTAAACATAAAAATTGTAAAACCCATTGAGGATCTGCAAAGATATCTTAAAATCACTTCTGAACTTTGAACATAGTCATTCAAAACCAAAAACAAAATACAGGATAAGAACTTGTTTTAAGACAAGCTTGCATCTTGAAAAAATGTAAACATTAAAACTGCATTGCATGTCTCGTTGACATACATCAAAGATAACCCTTTAAACAAACAAACGAACAAAACTATCTAGCTGCTTTGATAAACTCGTTTATTTTCAATGTCATGTCGACAAAATTTTTGTAAACAGTGAAATCAAACGAGTAAATTTTGGATATAATCTTGAATTATCAGAAGCAATAAATCTGAATGTAGAGCAGTGACATGTCAAGCTCCCTGGGCAAAGGCTATAAAGCACAATTAATTAATGTTAATTAGTTAATTTACATACCCATCTGTATACAATTAATATTCTTTTACGAATTTCATAGAAAAATCTGTATTAATCTGCTCCGTAAAGGAAAAAGAAAAAAAAACCTAAATTTAGCTTTATTTGGCCCTTGAAAAATATATATATTTAATATTTTAAGAGAGATAATATGTGGCAAGTCTGCATTTACATTAATGTTTGTTTGTTTTTAAGTGTTTTACGAAGCTTGCAACACATTTAGGTCATATCAGCGCCAGTAAAAAGGAAGAAAATTGGATAGTAAAAAGATTCTAGAATTACAATTAAAATGACTTGAGGAAAAAGTAAGACAAAGGGGAATTGGTTCAAATAGGGAACAGATGTAGATTCCAAGAGCACAACATCAATGTACTTAGTTTGAGATCACTCAGACACCAGCACAAGTCCCCACTAAGAGGAATACACTCAAATGCTAACATTATACATTCAAAATAACAAATATAACAATACATAACAGAGAGATGATTTACAAGGGGAAAAATATTATCTCCCAAAATAATAACTATGCATTTAACTGTTTCACTCCCAGCCAAGCACTACAGACAGGACAAGGCAAAACTTAGTAATCTCATTCCAAGACAAAGACAGATAGCAAATTGGAAAACAGATAATGGGGATAGAAGACACCGGAAGTGCCACCGTGCCCACTATGGGCGGCCAAGAACCCCATCCAGGCATTTACATTAAAAAATGAATAATATTCATATTAATATCATTAATAATGGGCCATTAACACCAGTAGGTATCTATTTCATCCTGTCAACATGTGGTACTTCAGCCATCCTAATCTATCATAATTAATACTGTAATCTCCCTGTGACTGTCACCAAACACCTACTTAGGCTATTGAACTCACACACGACAAACAGATTATTTTAACACTTAAAATATAAATATAAATATAAATAATGAATGTATATAGCGCCTAAACATCGTGCTCTGCGGCGCTTTACATATATTTTTTTTTAAATCACGACACTACATAATAAGCATGAATACAGAAACAAAATCTAAGCAACATCTATTTCATTTAAAGAAAAAAAATAATTTTAAATGCAATTAAAACTGCAAACCAGTATCCTGGTAGATAAATAGCGTGGGAAAAAATATACATCGTTTAATGGTCGCATACTTAATTAGATCACAAACCTAATGAAGCAAAACGAAAATAATATGCATCACCGAAATCTAGGGATATGATTATCCAAATCCAAATAACGCCGCGAGCATTTGTTTATTTTTTAAAATCCCGACCTATTGATGCTGTGCGTTTAGGTAAAATATTCACATCCACCAGCCAGATTAAACATACAAACACACAAAGTTGTATGTTACCTTTAGCGTTTATAGTCTGATTAAAATAATTTAGTGAGAAATAACCAACATGCCATTTAAAAAACAATAACAAGGAGCTGAGTGGCGTCAACTTATGTCTTTCTATACTATGTAGTATGTGTAAATAAACGGAAATGAAGCCCTCCCCTCCACATACTACTATTACTATGTTAGTGTTACTTACCACTACATCAGTTCTATAATATTATGTAAAAATGATTTTATGACATTTCCTCATTAGCACAAACAACTGGGCAGAAGAATACAAAGAGCTTTAGAAACTGGAAACTACACAATGTATCCAGGGAATAAGCATGAATGAAACTAATGCTTCCCCTGCTTCTGTGTACAATGTGTGTCAGTTCAACCCCCCTGCACTTGAAACTAGAAAACACAGACCGACAACTTTAAATACTACCAAAGAAGGTGACACCGTATTACGCGATATTGGTCAATAGGCGGTCAGTGGCATAGAGAATACAGGACTAGTAGTCTGTGGTCAGTGGGGCATAACAGAACACCTAGTTGTGGTTAGCTCCCACCACAGATAAGTCCGTGGCTCCCACAGCTGGCCAGTAAGTGGTGGTTTGAAACGTGTGACGAATGCATCACCAATTATTAGCAATCATAACCAAACCTATCACAGGCAACATATTATTGCGTGTAATTTAGGGGAACATTCCGAATTCGAAGTCAGAAAAATGTTGTCTAAACTATACGAACTTCACTCTAAAATACTTCAGAACTGATATAATGCAGATAAATTTGGCTATATATCCATCTCTGAGGAAAAAATGCAGTATTTGTCAATACTATTTCTCCAAACTTATGATCAAAAAGCCGAATTGGCAGAAAAAGATTCCAATTCTGGCAACCCCCCTCCCTCTAATATATCATACATTACACATTAAATCTGTATAAACGACAGGTCCGCCTAACAACAACCCAAGCTAACTGTGACGACTCCACTGCATCGAAATGTTAAGGCAGATTTTTGGCTTAACTGATCATTCTGAAACTATTATTCAATTGTCCTCAGAAAAATATTAACATTTTTAATGGAAACCAGTCTGAACATTATCGACTCAGGTGTAAATTAGTATGTGCCTGGCTAAGAGCCATGGCGGATTTTGTTGGAAGTACGAATCCATAATTAAACCGTCTTCAATACGCATCCTAAGTATGGCATGTGGATTGAAATTTTCATTTCATACAGCCAAAGTATAAGTAGCATTGAAAGTCTTTGTGTTTGCGATAGCCCACAGCTGGATACTAATATAATATACAGTGTAATGTGAGGTAATGTGAAAAGTGGGCCTCAGCCGACGTGATTTATTTGCAGGTCTAATATCCAAAAGTGTTGTAATGGAGACACATACTCTCAGCCCGACACAAAATAGTGTCCATTACAACAATGTTAAATCAAGTGGAGACCTGCATTAAATGTGCACGTTGGCCTCAACCATCGGCATCTAGAGATGACCAAAGGTATACGAAGTCCGAGCCATGGACCCAAACCTTTCAACGACGAGACTGAATTATATTCAAATCATGGTTTCTAAACGCAATTGGTTATAATTGCCGACTAACTGTTTTCAGTATCAAACCCCGCTTGGAAAAAGTTAAGTTAGGAAGAAGGAAAACACACACACACACACACACACACAAAAACACACAATTTGTTTTTTTTTAAACAAACAAAATCAATACGCCTGAGCCAGAATTTATGTCAAGTGTCACCCTTCCGTTCACGACCCATGGAAAATGTCACTTGAATTAGGAACAAAACGAGTAACGATACGGACAATGCAATCCGCGTTATTATGGATCTAAAATCGTTAGAAAAAGTAATGCGACATATTTCTGCCCCGGTCAATAGAAAATTATTCAAGCACGGTTAAAGAGAAAGAAAGAGAGAGAGAGAGAGAGAGAGAGAGAGAGAGAGAGAGAGAGAGAGAGAGAGAGAGAGAGAGAGAGAGAGAGAGAGAAGTACTTTCATTAATTTCAGAACCTCTATGAAAAATAAAGATGGGTTAACAACACATGACAAAGACTAAAAGCGCAGAACTAGCAACACTCTGGAGTCATGTGGCGACAAAGACAAAGGAAGACAACAAGAGAATGAAATGTAGCAACAAGTCGACAACAACAGAAATCGACTTATGTGTTCAGCCAATGATGATGCAACTATAGCACCCCAGCCGGCCATGGTCTAGGCCATTATCATCTACTAGAGATGTTAATGGTCTAGCCTAAGGCCACATACAAGTCCAACGCAGGCAACAGTGTGCGATCTTCAAACTTAAGAGAAATGATTTTTTTCTAAAACAAAAAAATAAAACAAAACAAAAACACACAATCATCGACCCCCGAATAAAACTGAAAACATCCCTCGCAGAGAAGTATCCAACCAGGAAAGAAAGACATGAGGAAGAGGATGGGGGGGGGGGGGGGCGGGCGCTAGATGAGGAAATAAAACAGAATTCGGTGTGGATGGGGAATAGGTATGAATCTCACACAACCCTGCAGATGTAAGATAACGACCTAGTCAATCTGATGACATAGAGGAGGTGCTAATCACCCAGTTACAGCATAGAAAACTTGTCGAACTCGTGTGGTGGTCCGTTTACAAGCAAGTTCAAGGGGGGTTGCGGGGGGGGGGGGGGTTTACATGTGTTGCTCAGTGACTTATATAGGTACTCAGTAGACAATGGTGTTGCTACAATCAGATTAGTTAACTATTGTCAACGACAGGAGCTCCCCTTGAAATCAAAAACAAGCAGATGTAGGACAGATTATGAGATTGGGGTGAAATGAAACCACTTTGTATGATATATTGCGTAATCGCAATACGAGATAATGAGCACCGCACACTACTTGAAACCATTGCAAATAGATTTGGGACAGATTGCGAGATAAGGGCGGGTGAAATGAAATGTAAGCACTTCCGCCTTTACACAATCACCAATTTATACACACAATAAAAATACAAATGCCATTACGTGACAAAGCGTCAATATAATATCAGGTAAACATCACTACTAAAAGTTAAAGTACTAGACGTTTATGGGCGTGGATCTTTGAAACGAGTAACTATTAAGCTAACACAAATACACACACGTACACACACACACAAATTATATAAATGTTCAAATACCAATACGTGACAAATCGTCAATATAATATCAGGTAAACATTACCTACTAAAAGTTAGACGTTTATGTATGTGGATCTTTGAAAAGAGCAACTATTAAACTAACACAAACACACATACACACAAAGACAGATCTTGGTTGAATGGTGACGGCCCACCATCTCAAAACGGCATTATGACGGGATGAATCGGATCCCGAAAAGTGAATTTAGAATTGGAACGGGAACAAATACGGACTATCGAGGGCTTTTTTTTTTCCAATGTAACAAATTATTACATTTAATTTCGACTATAACGAATCGAATTTGACTCCACGCTTCATATCAATGACTATAAATAGTATGCAGATGACGTCACTCAGGCCTTTGTTATTGTTTTTGCCATCCGCGTTTGTGAGTTGTTCTCACTAAACTGTATTAACAAGACTATAAAAGTTCATGGTTACACAGAGTTTGTGTGTTGGTCCGTTATACTTCCGGATGGCAATGTTGTGAACTCCTTGGCCAAGCGCATTCTATCTATAAAGTCAAAATTTTCAGTACCTGGGTCATCCCAACATAATTAATACCGCTTCGACCAATATGACCCATATATCACGAAAGCGGTCGTCATATGAACGCTGTCAACATTATTTAATTAAGTCATCCGGCCGAGTCTCATTTTGGTCTATTGAATAAATTAATACGTCCCATTCATGCTGTAATACAGACAAAAAGTGCATGACATTTTTTAAAATCCCCACTAGGGTCAGAGCACGGTGAATAATATTCTACTTCCGGTTAAACATGGCGGAAGTCCCTTTGAGTCTATTATGTCTAAGATAAATTTATGTAATTTCCATCAACCCATCCGCTCGTATCATTTTAGTTTTCGCTATTATTTTTTAGTTTGTTCATCTACTTTTCGTACATTTCATTTCTATGTACACGGTTACGGAAAATGCGGCAAGCAGAAATTCAAAATTATAGAGCATAAACGTTTCGTATTCGCAATGAACTATAATTCTAAAACAAAACAGACTGAACATTTTTGTTTATTCCTAAAAAAAAAAAAGAAAGAAAGAAAGAACGAAAGAAAGAAAGAACGAAAGAAAGAAAATCAAGACAAGTCCAGCCCATCTTAATCGTATGTAGATGGAGCTTTTTCATAATTATGATAAAATATGTTCTGATGTAAAAGGTTAAGATAGGAAGACAGCGTTTCACGTGTTTCAACCTAACAAATTATCAGTAAATATACCAATCAACAGGGAGTCCAGATAGCTCAGTCGGTACAGCACTACCTTCACACGTAAAGGAACAGAGAATCGATCCCGGGTGCAGTCGAGGATTTTTACTGACCGCCCTGTCCACCCAGCAGTGAATGAATAGCTAAGTCTGTTAGATTTGGCGGAAAGTACTTTGCGATAGACTAGCGTCCTATCCAAAGAATAGCAAGCAATTGCTATTGTCCATTTCACGCTATAGAAACCGGGATAAACTCCGGCTCCAAGGGCCGAATGGCTCCAAAGGACTAATTTTCTTTTCTATACAAATCAATGATTCATTTTATTTAATGACACGAAAACAGTGGGTAATTCGATACAAATTATGTCAATGACCCGATCTCATCTGTCACCCATGAAACAAGCTATTTTTATAAACACGACATCTGTTTTAAACATGTATTTGAGCAACAAGGTACGAGGATTGATACGTTTTTGTACTGTGCGACTTGTTATCAAAAATACGAAAGGACACGTCGAATACTTTAACATTTATTAACATCAATGAGCCCAGGATTCGACTCTGTATGAAGTCCCCCTGTCAACGTTAAAATAAAAACAAATATTGCGTTTTTTCGCTCAATGCGTCTCACACTACCATTATTTTAAATAACCTCCCCTCTCCAAAATAAAAGAAAAAATCGGTATATTTTTCGGGGGAAAACCGAATTTCAAGGGGGGGGGGGGGGGGGGGATGTAGATATTGTGTGTAGTGTATGTGATGGGGGAGGGGGGGGGGGAAGAGAAAATCCGAATTCAATCTTTTTTGTAATTTTTTTTTGTAAATCTGTACATGGGGAGTGGGGGGGGGGGGGGGGGGAGGGGGGGGGGGAATCCGTATCAACACAGATGACAATATTTCTACGTCATAACTCTATAAATTATCACATCAAGATACTTTGATATTAATGTTGTATTATTCACTTTGGTCACAAGGCCGATTCTTATTTTAAAAATAGCATCATTTTGAATTTTCCCTTCTAAACATTTGGTAAAAAAAATTCGAATCTGGAAGAAAAACACCGAATGTGGCTAATTTCAATTAAGTCTGTGTCAATGACAGGTCGGTTATAATTGGAGGTAGAGATTGGTTGGGGAAAATGGCTATCGAATCAAAAGACCGGACGGTGTTACGAAACACGTAACCGTCGTGTACTATATCATATATAAATAAAAACACAATGCGCTTCACATTAATAGAGAAAACAATAAATAAATGCAATGAAAAATATAACACAGCAATTCCAAATAGACAAGACATTTGATACATGACAGGTAAAAACTACGAAATAGAAGACGAAAAAAGTGTAAAGTTTTCAATTTAGATATGAAAGCTGATAATGAATCCTGAAAAAAAGACTTCAGATAACTATCAATCTTAAAGACAAAAATAAATGCTGTGTATCATAAAATTTGTTATTTTGTTCATTTATTGTTGTTGTCGTTCTTTTAAGCCAAGCAGATGTTTTGACTGGTTACATAACAGTATCAGCATAAACAAAATATTATCGGTTGTGCAGTGATGTTGAACGAAAAATTAATGATACGCGTTATCTTTCATCCTCTGACCCCTTTATTTTTAGAATCTCGAAAGAAAAAAAGAAAAGAAAACAATTTTAAAATAATATACGTAGTACAAGCTGTTGTACTGATGCGGAGATTGTGTTATCCGTACACAACGTTCTTGACGACCTGTTCTGTGTTCATTTCGATTGTTAACATCAAGATACATTTTTTTTTTAACGTACAAGTACACAGTACACAGTGTGTTCAAATCAGACTTCCGCCTCATACCAGGATAATTCGTAGAAATACGAATTGTTGGCTTCAGTTGCAGAGCCAGATACACATTATATTGAGCTTGTATATAACGCAATGTCCACTAAACGGACTCAAAGCGTTTTACAGGGGGTCCCTGGTCAACAGCAGCATTTAACATGTAAACCCTCTTCCGCACTAGGACAGGACTGTTTATAGTCCTGGGACAGTCCTGTCCCAAATCTGTAACATATAGAATTTAGAGAAATCTTCCGCACCTATTGGGACGGGACAAAACAGTCCCGTTGTGTCCCAAGCCGTTGTGAAATGCTACAAAATCAACGGGACAGGACTGTCCCAGTCCCGTGTTCATATCGTTTGTGATAGTAGAAAAATATAGCAGACTTCCGCACTAGGACAAAAAAGTCCCAGACTTGGCGGCGCCGTGCCAAAATTGAAATGCCTGTCTTTATTTTCTGCATCTCTACTACTACTGCTACTACTACTACTACTACTACTACTACTACTACTACTACTACTACTACTGCTGCTGCTGCTGCTGCTAATGCCACTAATATATTAATACCTACATCCCTTACATTTTGTATTTATTTCCAATTCCATTGTATTTATTTTCCAACAATAGTCCACACTTTATTTTAGTTCAATGTCTTCTATACTGCATTACACAATTCCTACCCGCCTCCCCTCTTTTAACATAATTAAATTAAGTACCCACCTTTTATACATTTCTATTGCTCTGTTTTAATTCGCACTTCCTCACAAAGTAGCATACAATTTCCTGCCCATCAATGTTTTTGTTTATGCATCTTAACAACGCCACTAACACATTATCTCATTCGTCTGTAGTTTTTAATTCATCATGTGTTGTTGATGAAGGGGAAACCCGAAACGTCCATTTTATCTGTTTTCGTATATTAAACTGAAGCTTACATTCAATTTCACAGTTATGATTTATTTATTTATTTCAATTCTGAATATAAAAAAGCAAGAACAATTCAAAAAATAATTCTATGTGATGAAACCACGTACAGAAGGCATAGCAACATAAACATTTTCGGCAATTTAAAAACGTATGTTTATAAATATAATTTAAGAAGTGTCACACTTTGTGACACAGCAGTAACGTGTCTAAAACCGGTCGCACATCTATTCGGTACCTCGTGGGATCAATTATCTTTATCGTTATTTATTTCGGGAATTTTCAATGAAAATATTTTTAAGCCACTTGCACTCATTGTAAGACAAATTAACTCCTTTA
>NC_088362.1:53115138-53210138 GCF_034508935.2 Berghia stephanieae
CTGCCCCAATTTTTCAAATATCGATTAAAATTAAAACCACTCTCGTCTTGCCAAAACCTCTCAAACCTGAGACTTCTCTCAAGCGATATGTAAAGGACGAGCTGGATAAATCTTCTTATTTTAAAAATCGTGTCAACCTATCTTCTGTGCGACAGCACTGACACGATGATTGCATGCGCAAAGTTACAACTGCCAGAACGACACGTGAAATCACCAAGTGGGAATACACGGTTGACATCAGACCCCCAGTCTAATTATTATTAATAATAATAATAATAATAATAATAATAATAATAATAATAATAATAATAATAATAATAATAATAATAATAATAATAATAATAACAATAACAATAATAATAATAATGACAATAACAACAATTTTAAAAGCAAATCAAAATCACGTTGTCATTGATCAATCAGAAGAACCCACTCGAATCTAAATAAAATATTTTAAAAAGTCCCTATGGACAAGACTGACGGCGCGTGGTCAACACTACTGCTCTAAAGGGGCCCGTTGTACCAAATGCATATCATGCTAAGCAATGGATTACGGTTACTATTCTTAATACCGACCCCAGCACTGAGCTGGTACTAATAATAACAATAAATAATATAAAAGCGAATGCATTAATGAACGCGCCCATTTGTGTAGCGCGTGCACGCGTCAATATAATGTCCAAAGCACTTTACAATGCTTTATTAACTCTTAGGCTTGGTCGCATAGAACCAAGACGCTGGTCTGATTAGCTCTTTTTAGCCTCTTAAGTCTTGTAAAAGCTCACTTGCCTTTTCTCTTTCAGTATGAGCTAATATTGGCCTATAACCATAAACTCATCCACACCTGAGTTTGGTAAGGCAATGTACGTAAAATTCCTCGCCCAAGGAAAGAACGCCGAAGTCGGACAAGACAGACTGATGCGATCCCTAACCACTGATAACGTTTTCGTTCGCTTGACTTTCAAACGGGACGAGAAACGAACATTGACGCCACAAAAACTAAATTCAATTATAACAAGAAATCAGAACAGCAAAACGCAAACAATAATTTACCTACGTAAATACACGCAAATACATCTATAACTATAACCATCGCCGAAACGATCTAAGGCCATCGCACTAAATCAGTGTCTACCGGGAGTTTGACACTGCATTGCACTACCTCTGTAACAGCGACTGAACCGGTCAAGTGACAAGCATAACATGACCTGGCCAACCAATAATATTATGAAGGTCAAGACCATGTATTACTATCGCATACAAATAAACGACTTTATTACATTTTGACCAACAAACTCGTACCTCATACTCCTTACTGCCTTACTCTAAAAATACCTACTAAGGATAAATCATTAGAATTTTTGAAATGTCAAAATATGACACTTTAACACACACAGCGTGACTGTATCAGTAACAAACTCCACGGTCACAAAAAGAACAAATAATAATAATAATAATAATAATAATAATAATAATAATAATAATAATAATAATAATAATAATAACAATAATAATAATAATAATAATAATAATAATAATAATAATAATAATAATAATAATAATAATAATAATAATAATAATATAATAATAACAATATTAAATACACAAATAAAATTATAAAAAATGAATACCCTAGACTTAGACATTGATTAAATGACATTGACCTATGCCCTTCCGCCTCTATTCGCTTTCCAACTCTTTTCTTTTAACAAAAGAAAACTATCAATAGCAGGTGACATTGAGGACGTAACAAAAGTACAACGATATCTCTAGACATCTTGCACCGACCAATAATCCAATCATCAACTAATTATAATAATAACCAGTCACTTGACGTTCGTGTGGATCATGACCGAACGCGAACCTCAACTACGAGCAACATCGATCAACATGGAAGCATATCTACATACAGATATGAACCACGTAGTATATGAAGCAACCCATTCAAGAATATTATTATAATGATGTACAAAAAATAATGTACACGCACAAAAAATAAAAACCAAAAAAAAAAAAACACGTATTTTAAATTTGACCAAGAAACCCTTCAAATGACGTTCATCTGGACAAAAGCTCTCAAACTTGGCACAAGGCGAAGTCAGAGATTTGAGAATTATTGCCAAGATGAGGGCCATAATAATCGATCTATAACACTTGAAGGAAGAGTTTTCAAGCCAAATTTTAAAATCTAAATACGCGTTTCTCAGAGCATGACCGTAATACCATATCACCGATTAATAAATAATCCCACAATTGTCGAACATTCACAAACCAAAAACCATTTCAAAATGGTGGCCAAAGAAAAAAAAAAAAAATAAAAGTTAAAAAAAAAAAAAAAAAAACTGTTCGATGAAATGAACCCCAATTTGGCAACAATTCATAAACCCGAGAATTCAATGTAAAAAAAAAAAAAAAAAAAGTCTTTTGTAACTGTCCGGCACGTTACCAATTTCAACAATTCGTCCCGGCACGGCAATAATATAGGTAAGATTTGCCTGGACTTTGGACCTTGGACTGACCAATCACTCAGTGTATTTCTGGTAATGTTAGTTACTTCTTGTCAGCGATTTCATTACTTTTATACTCTACCTCGTACCCCAATTCCGAATTGGGTTACAAATGAAGAATCACGCCGTGACTGTCAGTTCACGTTCGACTGTCAAGAAGGCTGGACGCGTCTTGTTTTGTCTATTTAATGCAAATAATTGTGTTAATTTTTCCTTATCCTTATTGGATTTTTAATCTGTTATTAGACCTGTGACGTACCAATTCCCATTGGAGCATATTATTAACACTGTGAAAGTGGTGCTTAATGATTTAAACTTTTGAAGAAAAATGTTTAAATTACTTCTAATAAACAATGGAGCCAGATAAAGTTGAAGAGTTGAATAGGGAACTTTCTACCCCCGCGGGGGAGAAAACTAAAACAGTTCCCATAACATCTCCCGAGGGAGTGTTAATTCATACAAAAGTATATTATTAACACTGTGAAAGTGGTGCTTAATGATTTAAACATTTGAGGGAAAATGTTTAAATTACTTCTAATAAACAATGGAGCCAGATAAAGTTGAAGATTTGAATAGGGAACTTTCTACCCCCGCGGGGGAGAAAACTAAAACAGTTCCCATAACATCTCCCGAGGGAGTGTTAATTCATACAAAAGTATATTATTAACACTGTGAAAGTGGTGCTTAATGATTTAAACATTTGAGGGAAAATGTTTAAATTACTTCTAATAAACAATGGAGCCAGATAAAGTTGAAGATTTGAATAGGGAACTTTCTACCCCCACGGGGGAGAAAACTAAAACAGTTCCCATAACATCTCCCGAGGGAGTGTTAATTCATACAAAAGTATATTACTAACACTGTGAAAGTGGTGCTTAATGATTTAAACTTTTGAGTAGATAAAGTTGAAGAGTTGAATAAGGAACTTTCTACCCTCGCGGGGGAGAAAACTAAAACAGTTCCCAAATAAATGTGCTCGCTACTCGACCGACTAAACAACCCGACCAACACCAGTGACAACCATCTACACGCTTGTATTATTATATATGAAGGAACTCATACAGGGGGACGCCGAAGAGTTGCCGCCAGATAATATAACACAAAAGAGTAAAGAGAGAAGAAAAAAAAAATGAGAACACGAAAGGGGACAAGCATTATAGTCAGGGAAAGATATAATTTGACCTCCAACTAATTGCAACATAAATTATTTCTTTTACATTTAATTATATACGATTTAATAAGTAAAATAAACCATTGTTTACTTTTATAAAAAGGTGCTAACTATTTTAAAATAATTTTTTAATTTTACAAAAATGTATTACTTTCCAAACTGTGATTCCATAGACCGGCACGCACGAATTGTATCAGTTACCATACCGGGCGGCACATTTTTAACCCCTTACTGATGACACGGTTGATAAACGTTTAGAGCATTGACGGAAACCCGCACAGGTCTATTTCGATAGTTTCTTACGATGGTTAACGCGCTCTGTTTGGGATGTATTTACAAAGTAAGGACTATTAACATTTTCCTCCATAGAATACCCTTATACCTAAAATATATAAGCGTTGTAATTAAATATTTGCTGCAAACAAAAAGTAGATACATCTGTGAAAAGGTAACAATGAATTTTTTTTCGCGAATACATTGACTGTTTAGGCTTATCAAAATGTTGCCAAAGAAGACGCCCCCTCCCCACCCCCACCCCCATCACACACACACACACACACACACACACGCGCGCACACACACACACACACACTATTCGCAATCACAGTCATTTACATGTTGACGAAATCAAATTAAAAAGAAAGAAAAGAATAAAAATAGCTGGGATAGACACCCAGAGTGGTGTTGATGAATTATGCTCAAGAATAGAAACAAATATAAGCCATACTGTGTTAAAATTGGTCGTCTATATCCACATTGCTCTCATCGCTGAAATTCAAGTTCATGTTCTCGGTATTTGAACAAGTCTCTCCAAAACAGCCAGAGCAAGCATGTGTACACTTAAGTCCATGTTTTCTGCAACTACAACGAAGACTGGTACATCCAGATTTAAAGGCACAAGTAACAACAGCTAACAAGGTTTCTGGAGCAGGGGGTAGGTCTGTCATAATTGGTGTCAGACGATTGTTCTTGACGTAATAACCCCAATCTATTGGGTCCAACTGCTGATCAAACTTGCCAAGCCATTGTTGTACCTGGAAATAGACCCGAAGACTATGGAACTTTGCTGCAGCAGAAGTTGGAGGCAGAGTTTGTGGTTCAACATAGACAACAGACTTGGCAACCTTGTCCTTGAAACGTCGAATCCTCGCTTCATTCAGGGACTGGTAATTTAATCCATAGACTAAAACCAAAGCCAAAGCCTTCTCCCCTGCATTGATGATGTCGGCTTTTTGTGACGAACTGCTCAGAAAAATATCTGCGATTGTCTGAAATTCTTCTTTTTTTAGCTTCTTTAAAGCAACAGATTTTCCTATCCCATAGACTCTAGATGTCGTGTCACACCCAAGTAATGCATGTGCAAAAAGTAGTCTACATGAATTGATTCCAAGAGATGCATTTATACTTCGAATACAACACACTCTTACACCTTGTTTGGCTGATGTGAAGTAAACATTTTTAAGACTGGGTCGAAAATGGGCACTCAGAAGGCATAATAGATCTGTGTCTTCTCCAACCACTACAGTGTCTCGTTTTATGCTTTGTTCGAGAGCTGTCATTACGATGTCAACATCCGCATCCTCAATTGCATGTACAGTAAAATGGCCTGATTTTTTTCAAAGCTTCAGAGAGGAAAGTTATAAAACGTCCCTTGTTGCTCTTATGGGCCAGAAACATTTCTTTGCATGTGTGGAGGATAGAATTTAAGTCGAAATTAACTTTTACCCCTGCTCCTCCATTTCGTCTCAAGTGTGTTGTGTCTTTTGTAGAAAGTGAAGAATTGTATCCATCGAAAACAATGTGGGCAGATCTGTATTTAGATGTAACATATGTACAATATTGTGTGATGATGTCATTAATAGTTGAGCCACGATTCCAAGGAATTCTTTGTAAAAGAGAACCACCATCTAAAACAAAACAATAATCTCCATCTGGCAGGCCAGTAATTTCTCCTCCTTCACATTGACTGCACAGAGCATCCCGAAGCGATGGTTTCCTTGCCTCTAGAGGCAAACCTGTCGAATCAAACAGTGCTGGGGGAAAAGAGCAGAGTTCAAAATCAAGAATGTTCTCCTTGTTTTCAATTGTTATTTCAGCAACGCTTGTGAGCCGCTGGAATAGCAGTTTTGAGTCAACATGCAGAGTCTTTTTTTCAACTTGGCATATTGTTTTAGTGGCCATGTTAATGAGTTGTTTTTTTCTTTTAAACGAAAAAATAAGAGCGTTCTCACCAATCATACCAGAGATAATGTTGTCCCCCAATGCCTGAGCAAGGTGAGCATTGACTGATGAGTCAGCAATGTGACCAGTACATATATTACGTAATTCATTTTCCCGACAAAAGGATTTCTCTCATAGAGATATTGAAAGAGTTTCCTAGCATCGTTGTTGTCTCTTTGGCGTCGTGCAAGGCCAATATCTTTATGAAGCTGGTCATTTGGAATTTCATGACCTGCAAATTTGGTCAATGCTGAAGTGATCTCGGCACATGCGGGCATTGACATGATCCACAACGCTCTTTGACTCTCATCCATCCCCCTGCCCCTTGTGAGACCTCCTTGAGACTTTATATTTTTCATTAAACTTTGTTCAATGGCAAGATCTGTGGATAATCCTGTCCAACTGTTGATGTTGCATCTAACCACATGATGACCTGCCATAAATGCATTATAGACATTTGAATGAGATGTTTCTAGGTCAAGCATCGATGTTAAATAGATATACCCTGACTTTAGATAGAGGCTGTGTCCACACGAGGCGAAAAAAGGTAGCATTTTGGAAAGACTTGACAAGTGAAGTCTCCAGTCCCCAGTGCGTTCAGCCCTGATGAAGTCACGCAGGATTCTTACCATGTCCAAATACAGAAACCACAATCGTGCTGTTGTCCTATCTAAAGAAGTTTCCCTTTTGTCTTGTAGCTGTGACATGATGTGTTGAAATACTGGATTAGTTTCAAGGTTATTTATGGCAATGCTTTTGTCCATTATTCCACAGACCAATGAACTAATTTCTTCAAAGCGGGTTTCTCTTGAGCCAGAAGAACTCTCAGGTGTTTTTTGTTTTTTTTGTTTGTTGCTTTAGGTCTCTTCCAACACAATTGAGGTTATATGAGAGACCGCTGAAACAAAAAAACAAGCAATCTAACAAAAATAGTACAAATGTCAATCAAAATCATAACCTAAAGATATCATAAGCTAAATTATAAATAACCAAGAACAAACAGGCAGAGGATTTACAGAAAAAAAAATATCCCCTGTCAAAAATACAATCACAAACCAAAGAAGCAGGATAGGCTAGTAAAGAGAAGAAGAAACGACATCACTATCGGATCGTATACCCATGCGAACATCATAGGTATATGATTCAAGGGTGATGCTCCCATCCAACCACCCGCCACTCTCAGGTGTGGTTTGATCTAAATGATTTTCATAAATAATATCTGAAATCCCTGGCACATCTTTGCTGAATACGTCGGCATTGGCTTCATCTTCAACTGAATGAGTTAAAACTGAAACATTTAGATTGAAAATATCACTGACAATAACAGCATGAAGCGCGGAATCTAAAAAACAATGGGCTCTGACTGCTCTTGAGTAGGCCTTTCCATTCATGATAAAGGGAACAGAATTAGGAGCATATATCACTTTGAGGACATTTTCGATACCCGATCCCTCCATAACCTTTCCAATACAACCAAGAAAACTCATTGCTGTGTGGAATCCACCAAGTCTCAACACGATGTTATGTAGGCTGTCATCATTTCTTGACATTAGCACTTTGGACTTCCAATATAATGGTTGGTCAAAGGTAATGACAGGTGTTGTTTTGCAGTTGTTTGCTTGTGATGACAAGAATTTCAGAGTTGACAATATGCATGATTCATCAGTTGGTTTCAGATCAATGATTGGAAGGAATTCAATACCAGATGTTTCTGTGCAAACTCTATCTCCAACAAGTGCTTGCATGAATCCAGACCACATTGGTCTCCGAGAGTTGAAAATCCAAAAGGTTCTCCATAGAATATCAACACTGGCAAGAGAATCTTGAGAGTTGGGTATTGAATATGGCTTGTAGAGAATGGGAGATGAAGGATCTTTTGGATTAGAAAAATGAATTTTAATTTTCGCTAATTCCCTGATTTCTTCCATTGAAACATCGTCTCTGGGAATTTTTCTCGTAATCGCAGATGGGGGTGAACTTATTGCTATCATTCCCATGCCATGGAATGTGTTGAGACCATCGATTGTTGCAATATTATGATCAACATTGTCAGCTACAAATTGCAAAAATGCGTTATCACATGAAAGGCTTACATCCTTACCAGAATCCAAGGCGGCACTTTTTTCAAATGTTCTCACTTCATTATACGCGCAACAAAAACCAAGCTTGTGCAGAACATCTACAAGGAGCCTCGATCCAGTCTGGTGGTGAATTTGGATACCAAGACCAACTTGAAGTGGCGTGAGCAATGACTTGGGTCTTGCTGCCTGTATCAGTGCCTGGCCCAGAGATGATGTTATGATACTATTTTCCAAGGGCTCAAACAAACTTTTCAGGAATAACTTTAAGCTATAAGGTAAAAATGCGTCATTCGCTTCCTTTGATGAAATAGAATCCACTGTTGGATAAAATGCTTTACTACTCTCTAAGGCCTTGATGTCCGATTTTATCAATTTTGCAGCGGTTTCGATTATCTTTGTTTTTTCATCCTCTGCTGTAGAACATTCTTGAGTTTGGTGAAAAGCATGGATAATCTTTTGAGCATTTTCTCTCAAAGAAATAATATCTGGCAAACCATCTTTTTCATAGATAAAAAGGGTGTCTCCGTAATGGTCTCTTAACTTTTTCTTCAAATAAAATGGAGAATACGCATTTGATCCATACTTCTCCATCTCAGAGATCAGGTGAGATATCGTAACTGTTTCATCCCCAATTTGCTCCAAATAAGTTATGACATGGTCAAATGCCGCTTTACACTCATTGTTTACTGGCCTGCCACGAGATGGATTCTTTTTAACCTCTGCTTGAGTCGCAAATTCTGATGGAACATCTTTGTCTGTCCTAAAATTTACACTACATTGTTGATGATATTTGACTTCTAAGGCATGTAAATCCTGACAGTATTCTAATCTACCTAAAATCATCTGGGACCATTCGTCTTTCCTTTCTTTACACTTACTTTTAATTGAGAGCAAAAATTGTTTTTCAGTCCTAACAGGGAAAACATCAGGGTTCCGTTTTGTTCTCTTAAAGAGATATTGACCGCAAAACATTCATTTCTCACATCAAACGAAGATGTTGATCGTAGTGAGGGTGCTGACTGCTTAGCGTTGTAATGTCTTAGAGCTGCTGTAGCAACATTCTTTTTATTCGTGTAATGTTGCTGACATCGCCGATGTATTTTGGAGCCAGGTATCAGTTTTAGATTGTCGTTTCTCTTAACACTAACTTTATTAATGGTGTCACAGCCCTTTTCCCCAAGAATTGTTATAACATCAGTATTAATGAATTCCTCGTGGCAAATAGGACATTGTTGTTGAATATCAGTCATCTGAAAGTGAAATTTCATTTTGTCTTTAATCAAGCATCGACAAAAAAGGTTTACTAAATAGATACAAATACTGTATGGATGACTATTAATTTAAACGATTTCGAAGGCAACATTAAACATTAAACAACAGATAAAGAAATGAAAATATAATTTATAGAGAGCGGTTAAGTGGCTCAGAGGCAGAGGTATTGTTACAAAAGTCAAGCGTTGTTAAGCATGATCGGTTGTCGGATGAGTGAAAGTGATCGTGGACAATTCTGGTGCCTACGTTCCGTCTTTGGTAAGCAGGCTTCAGGCAGCCCCCACCGCTCTCTACAATTAACACAAACTACCCCACTTGACTAAGGTGTGAACGTGTCCTTGGTTTTAGGCAATTGGTGCTGCATGAAATGGAAATATGGTTCCATTTGGTCAATGGGATAAATTGAAATAACATGAAGCGCATTAAGCATAGTAAATGTTTGGAAATGCGCTAGAAAAACTGTTGTAATTATTTATTTTATGTATCTAAAACATATAAAACATTTGGATAAGCAGTAGATGCTAACACTTTATTCATCGCAACATAGGTCGCCGATAACGCAGTATGTTCTTCAATCTGTAAAGCATGACGCCAACGGGTTTCCATACTTTCATTTTACTTCCATATAACACTGTATAGTATTGTTTAATTCAGCTGTATGTTTATTGAGAGAGTGCTTCAATTGATTAGTTTTGAATTCTAGGTCAGTTATTAAATTGAGAACATTAGATTTAATGAAAAAATAAACATGCTTCTTACCTTGCATTGTACTGAAATAAGTCATTGAATTGATACCACACTTGAGAAAAACAGAAATCCTGAAAACAGACTTAGATTTACATTAAAATGTGCGAGAATGACTTGATAGTCACTATTAACGGACTGGGAGATGGCCAAAAAAAAAATCCATGTGGCCAATCAAAAACATGAAAAATTGACAAATTTAACTTCGCATGACCAATCACTACTAAATCATAACCCTCAGAATAAAACCTCCCAAAAACTCATCCATATGTTTCACAATAAATTGACGAAAATTCAAAGTCTTTATTTTCATTGTCGATAATAAAATAATAATATTAATAATGATAATAATATTTTGTCTATCTTTGTGTAGCCATATTTGGCCACATGCGTGGGATGCGGTAATCCCCCATTGTTCGCGCCTGACGTTGATGGATGAGCCAGAAAGATGGGTAGGGGGAGGGGGGAATGCGGTTTGCTTTTTTAAATTTTATCCATTGTGCAGGTATGTTGCTTCAGTTGTATCAATTTTACCACATTTGCTATTTTTTCAATTTTCAATGTTAAATTTAATTATGTTAGCACCCTTCTATAATGGTAAACAATGGATCATTGCAATCAGTGAATTACATTCTACAATCTGACGCAAAAAATATTTATGTTGCAATTAGTTTGAGGTTCACATAAGAAAAATCAATATCTTTCTCTGACTATTACTGAGTTTGCGCGACAGGGCGCCAACGGGTCCCGTTCGAGATAGAACACAGACTGAACACACAATGTATGTCTTTCACTTCTGGCCAAAGTTGCCTTATTACAACTTAGACTCGAATGATAACAGCGAGTAGGGTGTCAGATTAAACTTCAGTTTTAAAGGTCTAATTCAATTCACACCGTAATAAATCATAATAATGATCATTCTTGATATATTAGAGCATTAAAATATTTAATTCACATTACTATAAATATATTTTAAATATATGTATTTTGTAATTATTTTAGCGACGATACGAACCCTTTTAATCGTCGAGCCGAACGATAGGATGCTAGACGACGATAAGTCTGTGTGTGTGTGTGTGTGTGTGTGTGTGTGTGTGTGTGTGTGTGTGTGTGTGTGTGTGTGTGTGTGTGTGTGTGTGTGTGTGCGTCTACGTGGGAAAGGGTAAGCAAAATTTAACACCTACTCGCTCGCCATCAAGGATTACGTATTCATTTCCTGAGCAGTCAATTGGGTATAAAAAAAAATAATGACAAATAATCTTATCGCGATAAATTTGAAAACCTCATTGTTGGAATCAGCTTGAAAAGTGGAGAAAAATTGTCTTTGTCTCATAAAAATCGGTCTAGAAATGACCTTTTTTTGTAATAGATTTGATTTTGAAAACAGCTTTCTCAAATTTTATAATTTTATGATATATTCCTTGTTTTCCGGTCGATGTTCTTGATTTATATATCGTTTTTCATTTCTCAATGATACGAACGCACTGATGTAACTCGATTGATTCGAGAGTTTAAAACACATATTTCGTGTTTTGATTGTTAATCCGTTCCCTTAATGGAAAAATTGTGCAAATCGTGTAACCAGCATGAAATTTTCACACAAAGTGCAGAATTTTATGAGGATTTCGAAAATAGGTGGCTCCAAGTTGAAATGTAGCTGGAACCAAGAGTTATTGCCCTTTAAAGGTGACAAAATACATTTTTTCAACATTTTATTTTTTTTTCTCAAAAAATTACGGTTTTATAAATATTTTATAATGATGTGGTTATTTTGGTATTCCCTTGCGTACTTTAGACTCAGAAAATATTTTTCCATTTGAATTTTATTGAAATATATAAGAAAATACGGAATTCAATTGGGATTTTTCAGGAAATTAAAAAAAATATATATCTCCTTCCTGGAAACTGTTTAAATGGTTTAGAATATGACATATATTTGAAATGCCATGCATTTCAAAAACATTTTTTAATCTTCACATCCTCTAAAATCAAGCAATATTAATTTGATTAAAAAAAAAACAATAATAGACAATTCAACTGCCAAAGAAAGTACCCCTTCTCCTCCCGACACACACGTACAATCACTCTCAAACATAAGAGTACAATGTATCTCTATCATATAGCAAATAACACGTTTAAATTTATATATTGTACAATACATATTTATGCAATGAAGAATTGAACAATTTAAAACATTTTTTTCTGTGTACATATTTAACAGCAGCATTATTATAGATTTACATCCCTTTTTAATTACATAGTTTGTTGAAAACATACAATTGAAAAACGTGTTTAAAGTCAATCATTGTCTCTAGAACATTGACCATTGCAGGCAGATAACAGAGTACATGGAAGAGATGCCTTAACACAATTGCATCTTTTGGAGCATCCCTTTGATGAACAGTTACATTTAATCAGATTTTGTGAGGCATGTGGAAGGTCAGTCAAAGTGGACCACTTTGGCATCCCATCTTCTTTCAAACCAAAATCTGATTTGGAAGGAAGACTAGGGTCTTTAGCAAGAGAGCGTTTCCATACATAACCAGCTTGGTAAACTGCTCGATTTAAATGCTGTTTGAGAGCTTCACTAGTTGGTGGCATATTGTCTGGAAGGCGTGACTTTTTTGTAAAAAGTTCACGCCGGCATTCATTGACAGCAGATAAGTTGGTTGCTCTGTCAAACAACAAACAGACAATTCTCTGGATGATGTTGAAATACTTGTCTCTTTATAGAACTGGCAAATTCCTTTACTAGTTTCAGCTGTAATATCTTTTACCCTAGCATAGGAAATTGATAAACCCAGAGCAGACAGTTTATCAATAAGACCTTTCTTTCTGGTTTTGGCAAAAACCATGACTCTTAAATAAACGGGGATTGGGGTTTCCTTGGACAACTGTTTTCTAGTGCTACCCGAATTTTGCGGTCTTTTGTTGTTGTGGTTCAACATGATAAGCTGTGAAATTGTCATGGTATGTCGATTCTGATGACCTAAACTTAGCGAACACTGACCACTTCAAATGCCATTCACAATTTTCACTAATTTGTGTGGTACACTATTGACAATGCTATCATGATCTATATTGAGGGGTGATATGAATGTATGATTTCTGATTTCTGCTCTTATAATATCAACTGCTTTTTGTATTGCAAGATCATCATTTGAATCTAAATCGGCAATAGCTGCTTGTGAAATAATATTCCCCTCTTTGAAAGTAAGCAAGACTTCCGCCCATCCCTGTATTCCATTAAAGAAGGAACTCTCGATAGTAAATTTTCTTTGAATCTAGTTTTATGTACATATACATCCGACAAATTTATGGCATTTAATTTTGACAAAAGTAAATTGTAGAGATCACTCAGCTTAAACACAACATTTGTGTCTGTGCGAGCTTGTTGTTGATCAATAAAATTGACAATATCCTGTTTGCATTCTGCAATGTGCGTTTTGTATTTGTTGTCTGAAGTATTTTTACATCTAAAATCGTCTGCTCTTCTGTGGAACAGTATAAGGCAAGGCTTATGATACTTTGCTTCCACCACAATAAGATCACCCTCCGCAAATACTCTAAGAATACTTGTATCTGAAAGAAGGACAGCTTCCTCGTAGACTTTTTGTGAAAGAGCAAGAGTCCGGACCTCAGTCAATTCCCCTTCACAATCCTTACAAAACAAGCAGTGTTTGCTTACATGTGATGGGTTTAATGTGCCTCTTGTATCAGGACTTGCAACTGCTTCACTATTACATTGATTTATCTTCTTTGCAAGCTTTTTGAGTTTTGATTTATGAAACCTGTGTCTGCAACTCTTATGGTAAAGTCCATCATTGTCTCTCAAAAAATTAGCAAGACATTTCACAGGTTGGTTAATATTGAATTTCAATGCTATTGGCAATCTACCTGAGTCATGAAAAAGTTTGATATCCTCAGAAATGGCAACATAAGTGTCTTCAATACAATTTAACTTGGTTGCTTTTTTAGGGTTTGTGAGAGGAGAATTTTCAATGGTTTCTTGACAAAACAGGCACTTCGACCAGTCAATTTCAGGGGAAGCTTGATCGAGTCTTGGAACTTTGTTCAGATTTTTACAGTCGACAATGGATGTCTGCCGCTTCTTTCCTCCTGCCATATTAGCGCATTCTAGGAAGGAAAGAAAAATAAATCAAAACCCCATGGCATACTCAAGAGACAATATTTATAGTTATTTCCTACAAAAGTGTGAATTACGTAGTTTATCAAGTTACAGAAAATGTTACCATCTTAAGGCGATATAGGGTAGCTTGAGAGCTGACAGAATGAACAAGTTTGGGTGCGTGCGAGTGTGTGTGTGTGTGTGTATGCGTGTGAGTGTGTGTTTGCGTGAGAAAGGTTAAACACATATTAGTTGACGGGGCTTGGATAGCTCAGTGGTAAGATTCTCTGCAAAACAACAATAAAACAACACACACAACGAACACATACTTCCAAATACCTGTTAGAATGGAACTTTAGTCCTTGCAATCTTGACCATTCAACAAATCAAACTAGCATTCCAATTTGACGAGGTCCCCAGGCATGATGCTTATTAATTTTAAGGAAACAAAGGACTGTGCGGCTGGCAAGTAGAAATATAACAAACAAGTCAATACACTGTTTTAAAAAACCAAACCTGAACATGCAAAAGGTAAAACAATGTGTGTGAATATTAGCGTGTATTGGTAGAATTGTGTGTGGAGATGTTTTTTTTTTTTTTGATCAACTGAGTTAATAATAAATTAGTTATATGTTCTTTTTTTTTGATCAACTGAGTTAATAATAAATTAGTTATGTTTTTTTCTTTCTCGGTCAGCAGTAATGATAAACACCGTTATTCTATCATCAATCATTGACAGGCTAATCTATATCTAATCGAATCTAAAAGGGTCTAAATTTAGTACTGACATAGCACATGTAACTTATATTATACTAAGATAGAAAAATATGTTCAGATCCAAGAATGGGCCATAATCTTACTCTATCTTTTGCATCCTGGAGGCTTATTGTGTGTGTAGAATCATATGACTGTGACTCAGCTTTTATCTGACCCAATTCTCTTTTTCACAACTCAATTCTTTTGTCATACATTGCGCGATACTTATCGCACTAGCACGCGCATAAAGTAAAATAACATCACGATGATATAAGACATTTATAATAAATGAAAAAGATTGTTCCTTACCTTTTCAATGAATATCGATTGCACAAAATAAAATTGTAGTTTGTTGACATCGTTCAAAGACAAAACTCATTCTCTCAGTTATTTTTTAGACAACACATGATGCCATTGTCGGTAGATGGAGCTGTCGTTATCTCGAAGGGAGAGGCGGTGACAGATGACAAAACCGCATTTCGATTTAGCATTATTGTACTGTACACAATGGTTGAAATAAACCTCTTTAACTGCTTTAAATATTTTTTTTAGTCTCTTGTTGTTGTTTTTTTTTCGTTTACAGGCGCTAAGACATCCTAGTACATACTTAGTAAAGGATAGGTCGACCTAATGACTCATAGTTTTGTTGCATGGGCAAAAAAAAGGACAATTTTCATTGGGTTTTTTTCCGCGGTCAGAAGACAAAAAAAAAATGTTTTAAAATAATTAAAAGCTAGATTTTTGGTAAATAATAATGGAAAACATTAAAACAAACATATGTCCACGATCAAAAACAAATCAAGTTGTTCTTAATGGGTGAGAATGTTTGTTTTTTATACTTTTGTCATCGAGCGCCAAAACGTCACAAAGTGCGCGTTTTCACTAGACTTTACGACGAATTTTAAGGTCTTTTCAATAAAAATTGTATTTGGAGCCACCTATTTTTCGAACCTTCATAATTTTCTGCACCAATTTGTATACTTAGTTTGCTGGTTACAAAAAGTGCACAAAACGCACGGAACTTGCCGCTAAGAAAACGGACTATGCGAGTCCAGCCGTACTAAGAATTCACGAGCGTTGAGATATGACGTAACTATACATACAAGACCTCGTTCTCCACGCCACAGTAGGGCTTCCATTCATCGCTTTCGGTCAACCGTGGTTACACAACATATACCGCCCGTGATGCCTTTACATAAATCAAGGGCTGAGCTGACTCATTTTGACAAGCGAGCTATCAAAAGAGCAATCGTTGATTGGTCAAAAACTCAGAATTTCAAATAAGGACACACGTTCTGGAAAGCGATATCCACCCACCTGTCAGTGGACAGAACTGATATGATGAAATTAGGGCTCCATAAAATGTTATATCATGGTAGGCTCCACCCTCTATTTCTGTTCTGGCGTAGATGTAGAAGGCGATAGCATTTCGGATGTCATAATGACTAGTGGGCAAAGGGTTAAAGCTTCCAAACAATCCCAATCGTCGTCTATCTCTAATCGGCCCCGTTAGCGCCCTGATGCGCAATCTGTCTATTATCTTTTCACCCATGACTATAGGAAAGTAAAGCTGTGAATTCTTTAATAAAAACCATTCGAAAGACGCAAAGTTCTGAACAATTCATTTTGGCGATGCCGTGACTTGTCTAGGCACATAACAACAGAGATTTGACGTCGATATCTGAGAACTTTATGTCTTTTTCTTGTATGAAAAAATATATTTTAAAAATGGCTACATTAAAACCCAAACACTCCAAGAACACCACTAAGAGTCAGACATATTGCATGGTTTATCGTCCTGGGTATGGGACATTATAGGTCATCATGTCGAGTCCAGACAATCTCCAAGTTTATCAGGAGGCAACGTTTGGATAAAAAACAAAATACAAACAAACAAATAATAATAAACACGACTTAATGCGCGCGGGGCGGCGGGGCTGGGAGAATCAATACACAATAATAACTTGTGACAATTTGACACAAACCCATGGACTTAAGCATAATTTAAATTCTCAAAAAGCATATCATTATCAAGAGCTCATTAATTCACCATCAACATGTCAATACACAATATAACTATAACATGTAATAGGGAATGTGAATATATTATGTGAAATAAATATTCAGACAGGCAGATCTTACAGAAACTGTTGAGATAACGTAATCGGACAAAGCACTAATTGACTCATCAAATGGTCAGCTGGATAGTACACCCAAACATAATTAAGTATCTGGCCTCCAGTAGTGCACGTAATCCTAAACCCAATTTCCATACCGAGTGAGTGGTCGGAATAGATAGCATATTAATATCAATATATATAAACCAGCCAAGTCAAACGTTATCTTACCTCATAATATTATCATTCGTATCGCTGCTGACCATAGACACCAGGTCAACGGTAATACGATACTTGTTAACTGAAATTACTCTAGATTAGATTAAGTTACTGACCTAATAAATGAGATTAGATATCCAAACAACCATACAGTCACTGTCAGACGATGACAATATTGCCACACTTTTTCACTGGCAAAAAAAGGTATGATATATTTCTAGAATTTAACTGCGTACGGTATCTACAATGTAATCTTGATAAAACCAACACCGCTGAACCAGAAACATTGGTCGGCTTTATCCAGTGTCAATGAAACACGCTTAGAACAGAAAAATCGGAACCAACAAGGAGCTGACTTTATATGGGAATTCCACTGTTATACAACCACCCAAGAAGCGGCTATGTGGTCTGACACTCGCTTTCGGATCGGAAGGTCCTGGGATCGAGCCTCTCGCTCAATGCATAGTTGAATCCCTGGAAAAGGCTCTTTCCTCACATTCTCTCACCGTACTCAGATGTAAAATGAGTACCTGGCCGTTGACAGCGTTGCTGTTGTCTCTGTCAGAAAAAAAATTGCAATATCGCCTAACAGGCATCATGTTTCGTTCTACATGTCACGAGTTGCTGTTGGTCAGGGACCCCTTGTAAAGCGCTTTGAGCACATTTAGTGGATATTTCGCTACACAAAAGTTTATATAAAAGAAGCATACAACATGGCTCAGCGCATGTCATCAACATGATGGCGTTGGCTGCCCGAACGAAAAAAGGAGAAGAAGAAGACGACACAGGCACGGAATCCCAGCAACACATTTTAAATCTTACAAAACACCAAGACACTAAATAAGTACACATGAGATGAATAACCAGGTTGAAAAAATTACCTCTCCTAACAATAATAATAATACAGAGTGACCTTCAGCTCACGCGGGAAGTCAAGGCACCCCACCTACCACATCATGTATGAACTTAAACGCGCCAGTCAAGAGGAACATGAAAAAATAGTCAAAAGATTCAGATCAAACTTCAAGCAGCAAAGAAAATGTAAGACAAAAAGGACTAGATCAACAGAGATCAGAAGTTGATCCAACACATCATTGTGACTATTCTAAAATCACTTTTTAAAAACTACATGGACACCACTATAGGATCTCACTCAAAAAGAAGAGACTCAAATAGGTACCCACAAAAAAAAAAAAAAGTGTGTATATATATATATATATATATATATATATATATATATATATATATATATATATATATATATATATATAAGTTATTGACCACAGTAGAAATGCACAAATTGTACAAATCGAAATATAACAAGTTACATACCCAACAAATTAGTAAAGTGAAAACATCCAATATTGTAAAGCACATATGCTTAGCAGGTATCATGTGTCTAAACCCCATGAGTTTTGTTATTAACTACACCTGTGCATAAACCAAGATTAAATCTTTCAACTGCTATGGATGTGTAACAGCTTACACGTACACAGGCATGTAATAAACTTGCTTTTGATCCGCTATTATTGTTCGGATCAAAAATATAACGTAGTGGCTATTTTTACAGTCCCGTCAAGACGGTACTCAGATCTATCTTTACAGTTCCATATGAATCAGTACATATGTTGCAAATCGATTCACGCGATTTCTCTTCTCTCTTAATTAAATCAAAACACCTTGGCCCAGGCCACCACACTGAAGTACTGTCTTGCCCCAGAAATGTCAACTTCCAGATCTTAGACCTGCATTGATAGGTCTTTTTCTGAGGCTGGAATTTTAGAGAGGTCTTGGATCCTCACCCGCCATAATCCAGTGCAGAATCATATTATGGAACTGTAAAAATAGATCCTAGTACACACCTTTACAGGATTGTAAAAATAGCCACTGCGAATATATAAACCCAGACAATAGTAATGATTCATATTCACATATCAGTTACGACAAATACATATTACTTTTTCTTTAAACCAAAAAAATTGCACTTTTATAAAGCACAATATCCACTAAATGTACTCAAAGCGCTTTACAAAGGGACGGTGATGGACAACAACACATAACATATAGAACAAGACATGTTGCCTGTTAGTGTTAGGCAATATCATAATTATTAGGACAGACAACGCAGTTAATGCACAGGTACTCATTTTACACCTGAGTATGGTGAGATAATGTGAGTAAAGAGTCTTTTCCAAGGACTCAACTATGAGCTGAGAGAGGCTTGAACCAAGGACCTTCCGATCCGAAAACGAGACCACTAGACAATATAGCCGCACATGTTATATATCACTAACAGTATCTTAATTTTGTGTTAAGAAAACAAACTTAAAAATGCCATACTGGTAACCTTGACTTTTTCTTTCTATTGTTAATAAATATTAATGTTCAGAGCTTATGATATAATGCTTCATCTGTTCATTAAGAAAGTAATATAGTGGCAATTTCAACTACTTGCTAGGCAGAGCACAATGAGTCAGTAAAAGAGTCTGAGATAGCTGGTAAGTACAATGTGCACATTTCAACAAAAGCCATAAACTTCAACTTCAAAAAATAGGCTAAACCATATATCATTATCATTGAGAAAGACATTTCCTCATTTCACACCTGAGTATGGTTAGAAAATCTGAATAGAGAGCCTTTTCCAAGGACTCAACGATGCACCGCTCACTCAGAGTTGAATTCAGGACCTTCCGATCCTTACTATGGCATGGAAAGTGTCATATCAGAAAACCGCATTCATACACATATAGGCTATTCATAAATATTTCTGTAGTATGGCAATGGATGTTTATCCCATTACCATAACTACAACAGCCTTACTTCTAGATAGTACTAGACTAGATAGCTCTATTGAACAGCCTACCCGTCACTTTATTAATCAAGAATTACCATACAATCATATTCATAATTATATATCATATCTATATCTAGATTTTTGTCAATTGTCAAGCTAAAGAGATAAAAATCATATAAATTTCCATAACTTGTTGGCACATATTGAAATTGCTGATAAATTATTCATACCTATGGCCCATACTCTGTAGCTGTAACTGAGGAGATGTCTGATTAGTCGAAGAGATTAATAATAATAATAATGAATTATTTACTATTACTATTACTTATTACTATCTATCTATTACTATTACCTGATTCACAGTGATTCTCTCCCGTCAGACCACTCAAGTAAGACTTATTAAATTCTATCAAATAGTTTTGTAATAAATTAAAAGAGTGTCTTGTTTCAGATATCTTGCACTGACGTGTAGTATGAATACGAAGAATAATTAACGAATATGGGATTCCAGTCACGGAACTGAACACCACAATCCATTGGCCTAGCAACTTCTTATTTTTTCTGTATTGACGACACAACAAGAAAAGTGAAAATTTGTGAAACGACAGTAAATTTAAAGTCTCTAGCCCAGAATATATCACAACATATAATATGAATGAACTCTTATTTCAGATTACCCTATCTCTAGACGCATATAATATACTAGATGGCTCTGGCTTTAGAACCAGACACTATCTTCTAGTTACTACAACACTCCATGAGAATGGACTTTGGACCTCCTCTGAGGGGTTAGATAATATACTTGAAAAAGGAAGTTCGAAGTGGGTAGGAAATAAAAGGAGTTGAGGGGTTCATGAGACAACTTCAAGTCTATCACAAATTTTCTAGACTACTTACCAAATGATAAAGCAGGTGTTGAACTTTAAAATCATATAAGCGTCCTACGAATTCACACTAAAATTAAAAGTCAAAGCCAGTTACCCACTGCCAGTCCAACCATTGCCAAACTGCCAACTAACTACGGCAAACCCACTACTTCCCACCTCGTTCTCCTTTGGTCGTTTTTGGGGTGAGTGGGAGTCGCACCGCACTGTGGTTGTGTAGTGAACACGCAGAGAGAGGGAGGAGGAAATGGATATTCCCGAAGAAATTACGGTATCGGTTTAAAGCTTACACCCATTATAAAAATTCCTATTACACTTCCGTTTTAAATCCTTTTTATTATTTTTTACTCTTCCGAGTCATTTAATCATGTTATTTTTTGACTTATATTTCAAAGTTAAGGTATGCCTTCATAATTAAAGAACATATTATTCATCACACCTCAATGATAAGGATAATAAAAGTTTGTTTTTAAAGTTAAAAATAGAACTTTGGAATTCCACAATAGAAATAGTAACATACTTCAGCAGTCAACATTAGTCAACAGTGAACATAGCTCACACAACTTCGAGGAACAGGGTTCTTATAAAATGCTGCAGGGTTATTAATTGTACATTTTTATCTTGGAAGAAGGAAGGAAACATGGATTTTGCTTCAAAATTTGTTTTAAACAATAAGGAGGTGGAATACGAGTGTATTTCCGATGATGAATTCCATGGAGGAATGGAACTAAGGTAGCCCTAGAATTAGAGTAGACAAGAATTAACAATTTCTCATAGACAGTCATAGTCACAAAGCATTAGTTTAGTCCCTACCTCTAGAATCTGATCATTGTATTTGGGAGGCCTTCCGAAAGCTCCTACACCCCCAGTTTTCTTTTTATTTTATTTTAAATATAATGTTCTAGTAGAGGGTTTGGGAGGGGGGAAACCTTTTTTTTTAAACGTCTCCCCCCTCCCAAACCCCCTACTAGAACATTATATTTTTAAAAAATACTCGGGATGTAGGAGCTTTCGGAAGGCCTCCCTTGTATTTATCTGGAGTACACTTTCAAACGTAGACCAAGCAATAAAATTTTCACTATATCCAGGAACAACCTTTTAGCGAGACATTTTATGATGACAATGAGAAAAATAAATTCTTTGAAATTTGGCCTAGAAATAGAAATAGAAGACAGGTAAATTAACTATAGAATCATATTTATCTATCTAAATCCCCTTTTTTCAATTCAATTCAATTCAATTTTAGATTTGAAATATGTGTTAATTTTTTTTATGCGAAATCGTCATGAAAATATTTTGAGATGTGTGGGGTTTTTTTTTTTTTTGGGATGACACTCGGCTGCTACCTGGCTCCTGGTTCGTCCACTTTTGGAGGCTCACAATTGAGTTTTTTGAGAGGGCTCTTTACTCATATTCTCTCACATTACTGAAGTGAAAATAAAATGAATACCTTCTTAGAAATCCCATGGTAGGTCGAGAGGTCAGGTCGCTATGTCCTCTACCTCCTATATAAATGTTATCCTTTTCCAGGATGCCTTCTGTCCTTGTCTTAGAACTTGGTTTATTTTCTAGTTCTTGGCTGGAGGAGAAACAGTCAAATGTACAGTATTAGTTGTGGGAGAAGATATTTTATCCTTATTAATATTCTATATGCTTCTGTTTTGTTTTTTGTTTTGTTTTTGAGGGGGTTTTTTTGTTTTGCTTTTTATTTTGTCGGGTTTTTTAGTTGTTTGTTTTGTTTTGAATATGTTTTGGTAAAGATTTGATTGTATTCCTCTTCTGGTGGGAAGCTTTATTTGTCTGGATGGGACGTTTAACTGATCTCATACTAAGCACATTGATAGTTTACTCTTGTTATATACTCGCTTTCGGATCGGAATGTTTTGAGTTCGAGCCTCATTTGGCGCATAGTTGAGTCATTGGAAAAGACTCTTTACTCGCATTCTCTCACCATACTCTGGTGTAAAATGAGTACCTGGGCGTTAATAGCATTGTCTTTGTGGGAAAAATTCTAGTATCACCTAACAGGTGTCGTGTCTCATTCTTTGTTATGTCTTGTTGTTGGGCAGGGTCCCTTTGTAAGGTGCTTTGAGCAAGTTTTGTTGATATTGCGATGTATAAAAGTTTTTAATTGTAGATATAGAATTTTTGTCTATCTCAAATTCTCCCTTTTTACCCTGGCTGATAACACATAAAACTGCCCCAAGTGCATTAAAACCAATGAAGACAAAAACATTAAATGAGGAGCTCTCGAAAATAAGATATGAAGAGCACCTAACAGGCATAATTTATTCTCCTACATATTCACTATTTCTGTTTGCTTATGACTCTTTATAAAGCACTTTTGAGTACATAATCTCTTAATATGTTTGGGGGTTTTGATGGGGTTTTTTTTGGAGGGGGGGGGGGTAGAATGGAAGGGGTCTCGCATGGAATTTTTCTATTATTTTTTTTAGAGACTGTAGTGTTATTTACATGATTTGTTGATACAATTGGCACTGATGCTAAGTGCTGTATCTCCCATAGTGGGCAGGTAGGTACTTACTGTGTCTTCTATACCCCTATATCTGTTTTCCAACTAGCTTTCTGTCTTTGTCTTGGAATGAGATTACTTTTTGTCCTTGCCCTGACCTGATACCCTTGGTGAGAGGAAAACAGTCAAATCTATAGTTAGTTTTGGGAGATAATATTTTTTTTCTTTAAATCATCTCTCTGTTATGTAATGTATTATGTTTTGTTTACGTATTATATTATGTTATTTGTAAACATTTTAGTGTATTCCTCTTAGTGGGGACCTGTGCTTGTGACTGGATGAGACTTTTAGGTGATTTCAAACTCAGTACGTTGATAGTGTGCTCTTGGAATCTACATCTGTTCCCTATGTGATCCAATTCCCTTTTGTCTTACTTTCTTACTTTTTCTTGGGTGCTTTAATTGTAATTCTGGAACTTATTACTATCCCATTTTCTTCCTTCTTACTGGCGCTGATATGACCTTAAGGTGTTGCAAGCGCCATAAAACCCTTAAAAATAAAAACATAAGTGCTGTATTTTTCAAAGCACACAGTGTGATTTAAAGGGAAACTATGGTATTACATATATTAAAGTCTTCAATGTCAATTCAAAGTGTTGTTTATGTTAACTTATATTTATTAGTTTTGTCACATACCTGTAGCAATATGATTGCTGTACTGTGTACTAATGATAGTTATTATTTTTCTTTTCTGTCCAGTGACTCGTCTTCAGGGGATGAATCTGGAGGTAAACATATTACACGAAATATTGTACTGATCTAAACAGATATGTAACCACCCCCAATCTTCTTCATGCCTCAAAATTGATTACAATTAAGAAACAAGTTTAGGAAACAACATTCGTTGTCCAAAATGAAAGCAAATAAGATATAGTCCCATATCGATTACAAAGCAAAAAAAATCTGAAAATTGCATTGCAGACATTATATCATGGATAGAAAGAAGTCATTGAAAATTAAATGATGCAAAGACAGACATTTTGTTGGAAGTAAAAGAATAAGGCCTGTGGAAGGGGAATGAATGAAAACAGTTTTGCATCCTGTTATCAGTCGTGACTTTGCGCTTACATATAGTGTAAAGTCCTTTTTATACAATTCTAGTTTACATTTTCAAGAGGAAAAAAGTTAATTTTCATGTTTGCATACAGTAGTCAATTACTTTAAATAGGGATTTATTCTCTGGAATTTTCAATCAGCAGATTTTAATTCATAGCTAGTCACTCGCGTTTAGTTATGAAGATAAAATTAATCTTTATATTGATTGATATTAATTTATTTTGCTTACCTTATTTTTTTTTTTTTAATATAAATGCAGATGACACACCTTCTAGTAGGCTCAGGTCTCTCTTCCAGTCAAGGACCAAGTCTCAACATCACTGGAGACAGAATAAAAAGCTACCCCTTAAAAGTATGAACGTTTTTAGTACCGTGGAGTATTTAGATACATTTGCACTGATTATCTTTTAATCATTAAGTTTAAGCTGTTTTTACCATTGGTAAATGGTGAGAAAAATCAACAAAGTGTTTGTACACTTTAATTTTAGCAAAGCAGGAAGATTTTGAGTTTTAAAACGTTATTTGTGACTATGAAAGTGTCGATTGGAGATGGGGAAATTTTAAGATTATGTTTTATTTACTTTTTAATGATTTGTTATGTCGGTAATGTGTTATTGTATCAATTGTGCAAGTTGATTTTCTAGTGAGATAGTGAGATTGGAGGCAGCAAGCTGAGTATTTATTTCCTTCTCATGTGTCCATAGTCACCCAATTAATGTCTAAAGCTTTACGTTATTCTTCATTTTGTAATGGGGAGAGAAGTTAAATTCCTCATAAGCATGCAGATATATACAGTTTAGATTACTTATCTAATTGTCTGAATTTTTAATAAATGTGCGCTTACTATTAATATTTTTAAATCATGATGTTACGGTCAACTGAAGTAATTTGTGAATTTGGAGCAGTTTGAGTAATCTCAACTTTGTTGCAGATATTTTTTTTTCCTGTTAAAAAGTTTTGACTTTTAATCAAAGGAAATAATTGCCACAAAATTGTATATGCTTTAATTGGACCAAAATTAAAGAGGCAAACTTTCCCATAGAGCGAAGTTACCCCAGTTGATGGTATTATAAATACTTACACCATATATCTTGTTTGACCCTATTTTATATCTTTTGAAAATGAAATTTCAGACACAGATGAAGCACCTGCTAAACGATGGTTTCGAAGAGCTGATACAAATGTGGTTTCTGTCAGTTTTGACACCCTTATGTCCCCTTGCAGCATGCATGCCGGTGATCCAGTCATCTGTACAACTTGTCATGCAATTTTGTCTCATATCAGTAAACCCTCAGGGGAAGGCGACAACTTGGTCAGTGGGAAGTTTGGGGGGGGGTTTTTTGCTGTTTTTTAAAATTCATTTAATAATTACTGCATAATCCTAACTAACCACTTTATGTACTTAGAAAAATGCTGCCAGTAGTATAAAAAAAAAAGAATCTAAAAAAGTCGTTGCCTTGAGAAAAAATTAATCAGCACATTAAGTTGTTATAAGCTGGCAATCATAAGGTCATCATTGAAATTACTAGCTGATCACAACAAAAGCACAAAAATGAAAAAAAAACTATTTAATGAATTGACAAAAAAAAAAACCAACTTCCAACCATGAGAGTCCTAATCAAGGGCAAAGGGTTTAGACTTAGCGAATCTTTGGGTGTGGTAAATTGCTGTCTGCCTTACACTCTGATATGGTGTCCATTGTCCGTATTAGCAAATTGTTCAGCTGGTAAATGATTAATAAAGGGGGGTAAATTGACATTGTCATTGGGACTGCTCAATGCCCTTCATACACAGTTGTCTGCCTTACATGGATGTCCACTTACACAGATTTGACTGCATTAAGGTGACTCCTTCAAAATGCAAAGAATTGTTCATTGATCAATCTACGCAGACCATGAACTAATTAAATTAAATGACCTGTTTCTCATTCACTGTACTTATATGATAGCAGCTTTAAACATTTCAATGTGTCTCCTTAAGACATATCTTCTAAGAAAGTGTTGCAATTTTTTATTTTTCTCGTATGAACCTATATATTTTTTTTCCATTTAAGATTTGTTTAAAAGGCAATAAGGAAATGTCCTGGAGGCTTTTCTCAACTCAATATTAAATACATGACAAAAATTCATCTTGTAGATTTGGAAATGTGAGTTCTGTGGCAATTCCATGGACATTGACATTGTTCCAGAGGAAATCCCATCATCAGAGGAGGTGACGTTTCTGATGGAGCCTGGGAAGGCAACAGCAGCCTCCAGTATGTCGGGTCGTGATGAATCACTGGTTGTTTTTTGTGTTGATACATCTGGCAGCATGTGTGTAACATCAGAGGTATATTAAGACATTTTGTTTATTATTAAGTTTTGCTTATCTTCTAATTGGCTAAAAACGTTAATTAATCAACTTTTGTAATATTGCTTGGGATTTCAAGTATATGAATTACAACTTTAGCTTTGTTCAATGCACATTACATTGTTAATCGATACTTAATCACACATTCATACCAGAACATTTGATTTTTTTAATGCCTTTGCTTTTGGCCAGGCATTAAAACAAATTTAGGCAGTGTTTTTTAAAAATCTTTTATATTCTTGAAATGATCACTAAACGATTACTTGTGAGGAATGAAAGTTAAATGCATAAACTTTTCTTTCAGGTGGATGGTAAGGTTAATCTACGTGGCAACAAGCATTTGCAACGATTGGACAGCTTTAACACTGATGGAGATGATCAATACTTGCCATCACAGAGGAACCATAATGTTACTTACGTTTCACGTCTCCAAGCCATGCAAGCTGCAGTAGAGCACCAATTAGGAGAGATGGCTAAAAACTTCCCACATAGAAGAGTCGCCCTTGTCACTTTCAGCAGTGATGTAAGAAACTATTTAGTGCTTTAAAATATTTAGTATTATGAATATCTTTGATTTGAGTGGGGGAGGGGAGGAAATGATTTTGAAATTGTTAAGCATCATAATGTTACGATGTTCGACACTTGTAAAAAGTGTTATTGAGACAATTGAATTATCATCATTATTAGTCCTCTTCGTTCTTCTACAATATAAAGCTGTAGCATCTCAGTTAATTGTCTAATGTCAATTTGGTAATTGATATTATTTATAAATCAGAAAATTGTAATTGTTAGTTAATATGTGCTTTAAGGCATTATATTTAGTTAGTAATAGTACAAATACATTTTCATTCATGACAAAGATCCAGGTGAGGGGTTGATTTTTGTATCAGATTAGATACAAGAGTTATATTATTTTTTGGTTATCTACTTCTGTTCTCCCTTTTATCTAAGCTTGTTGTCTTACTTTTCCTGGTACTTAAATACCCAATGTGTGTGTGTGTATGTGTGTGTGTGTGTGTTGCAAGCCCGCTAAAACTTCTCAAAAACAACAAAAGGCAATTAAGCTCAAACAAAGCTACTCCAAACATCCCTGTTTTGGTGTTTTCAACTCATTTCATTTGAAAAAAAGTTGTTGATGTATTTGTTGTAATTATGCCAAAACAATACATTTTTTAGAGTAACCACCCCTATCTTTTCGGTTCAGATTTTTTAGACACTCGGATTGCAAATTAAAGTGTGGATTATTGAGACATGTCATTTAAATACATCAAAAACTATAAATACAACATTAATATATGAAATGGGACCTTGCATTTTCATCATATGAATAGTTTGGTTACATCTTTCTGAACTGTTAATAAAACAGTACCGTTTTAATCATTTTAATTGTCTGTTGCCTGAACAAGGATTTTGAGACCAAATGATATTCCTTGTTTAGTATTTTGTTCTCTTCCGAACTTGTTCCATTCATTTTTACTTAACGCTTAAATATCATTTTTAGGTGTCAATAATTGGTGATGGTTACCAAGAGGAGATTACTGTGGCAGGAGACAAATTGCTGAACATGGATCAGCTCTCTGAGATAGGATCAAAAGTCACATCACTGCAGGCCATCCAGAAAACTTGTAAAAAGCTTGGAGATAAAATATACAAGTATGTCATTTGCTTTGGATATTCAAAGAGCTTACATGAGTATAAGAAAAATTTTCCTAGGGATATTTAATGTTCGAATTTTCTTTCAATCAGGTAAATTTGTGCTTCATCTGCCTTAGGAGATTTTTCTGGGTGTATAAAAAAATATTTTAAAATGTATTTTGTCGGGGTTTTTATTTGTTTCGTTTATTTATCAAATTTATTTATTATTCCAGTTGTGAAATTAATCAGCACAGCATATCATTCAGTGTTACATTTTCAATTTCAAGTCATGTTTCTCCATAATTCCAGGCTTGAAGAAGGTGGAGCTACAGCACTAGGTCCCGCCCTTGTTATTGCAGTGAATATTGCCTCCTCACACCCAGGTTCAAAGGTAATTGTTTGCACTGATGGGAAGGCTAACATCGGTCTTGGTAACCTTGAGGACGACGTTGACAACGAAATAGGAAATGAATTTTATTCCAACATTGGAAATGAAGCTCTCAGCAAAGGGTAAGGGTTGTAAGTTTTAAAAGAAATAGTTGTATCATATGAAAATAGTCAAATGGAAACTTGTTTTTTGTTGTTTTTTTATTTGTTTTTTTTTTTTTAAATTATGTTGTCCAATATTAATTTCAGTCGAATCCTCATAAAGTCAAATTTTGCTTAAAATCACACCTTGTTGGTTCAAATTTTCTTTTCTTTATCTAAGTGTGTTCGATTCATAATGGATAAAGTTAACCAATCTCTCTGGTCTGGCATTATCAGGATTTTACTGTATTTATTGATTAATTGGACCACAAACTTTTAATTATTATTGTGTCTTGGGTCATTGATAAGTTTCATAACTAATATATGGGAAAATGTTCATGAATTATGCTTGTGAAATTTTTTTATACAACGTTAAGCCATAATTAATAAGTGGTTTCTGTCACACAATTGCTCGCTGGTTTCTACATAAGACACTAGTTTATCACTATTAACTGCTTTCTGCCAGCTCTTGTATTAGACCTAGGTGTCCCATCTATGTTCTGTGGACAGAGCGATCAGGAAAAAATAAAAAACAGGCAATGTGTGATCAAACCAGAGTTGCTTGCGACCAATTGAACTTCCTAAAAAAATTGTCGCAAGATGAGTTGTATTCGTGGCCGAGTGGCACAGTCTTGTATTTTACAGAGTCAAAAGATCTTAAGCATGGTCTTGATGGTCAGACAATGATCTCAAAACTCATTACCCTATTTGATCCTTGTGTGAATTAGTCCCTGACTGTGAGCAATGGCAATATCTTATCAGTGTTAATACAATAGGCGTGGCGAACAGATGATTTGTATCAAATGAAATAGAAAGTTGGTTCTTCGTAGACTGCTGTGAAAATGATTGAAACATTCTGAAGCCTATTAAGCTTAATATGTAAAACTGATAACGCACAAAATAAATCTGCATATTTATAAAAGGATCGTATGTCTTCAATTCCTCCATTTCATTCCTCTTGTTCTTTATCCTTACCTTTCATTACCTAATTATATTATTTTCCTGACAGCTCATGATAAAAATTGAGGGACTGTAAATCTTTTTTAGAATTCATTCCATTTTTTTTCAACAATTTTGACTCTATGCCTTGTTAAATGCTGATTTTATTTTTTGGTTTTAGTAAATTTATAATCATGGTGTGAAAGGAAGTGTCATATAGTTTTCAGTTGCCAATACAGATCACAAATTAAATGCCAAAAAAAAATCAAAATAAGCTTGTGATGATGACGATGACGATAACTACTAATAATGATGATGATGATATCAATTTAGCATTGCATGTCTCGTTTCTATTTTGCTTGGACATCCATTCCAGAGTGTCTGTGTCAGTGACTACGATTCAAGGAACAGATTGTAAGTTGGTACACTTAGGACAGCTGGCAGACAAAACTGGAGGTCAGGTTAGTAAATTGCTGTAACGTTGGTGGCAAAATAAAAAAGCTGTTGCCTATGATGTTGTGTCATTGAAAGGTTTTATTTATTAGTATTTAAGGTAGATCAATGGATTATGCCTTTTATAACAAGTATGAAGTAAAATCAAAAACAGTCATCAATATATACATTTCATAGCTTTGAATTCCAAAAAGAAATGTACCAGACAGGGGTACATTGGCATCAAGCAGTTGTTTCAATTCTTTCTTTTCAAACGGTCCAGAACTGTATGAAATTGAAATTTGGTTCCAAACCAAATGGAGATAAATGAAACACTATGAAGGCATTTTTATATGGTTTGTCAGATGTATAAAAATGGTGTTTCGTAATGCTAACATATATGTCTGGAAATTAAGCACCCTTGAGTTTCAATATTTAGCCAATAAAATATTTATCTTTTACCCTATCTGCCTTTTTATGGCACTCAACGAGTATCATGCTCAACTTTAGATTTTTTTCTTATTGCAGACAAGACTATAAAATGCAAAAACAACTTACTGCAATGAACTGAAATGATGTAATTATTTGTGATTCCTCATCAGGTTAATATTGTGGACCCACTCAATTTGACAAAGGAGTTTGGAAATATTCTAGCTGATCAGATTATTGCAACTAACGTCAAATCAAAGTTCTTGGTGCATAAAGCTCTGTGAGTATAAAATATTGTACTTATGATAAGAATATATTCTTCATTTGTAAGAAGGCTGAACAGTGATTGGGTCAGTGTCCGGTAGACATGAAGATTGCAAGACAAGACCAGGCAGGGTGATGTTTTACCTGTTGACTTCGATGTGTAAAAGACTTCAAATTGGGCTATCATGTGATACACCAACTTTTGGATATAATTAGATTTAAGTGGCCTTTCTGTGATAGGGTCACCATCTTAAAAACAATAGCATTGAATATTGCGTTCATTGATGGTGCTGACATTTCACAGCAAAGAAGAAAATTGTATTTCCAAATTTGTGTTTACAGATTTGAACAAAATATTTTTTGATTCACAAGTTATGTCCATTGCCCGCTTTCTTTGGACCACCCTCATATATTTAAATGTTTTACATGCACGACTAATCTTTTGGCTACCACAAAGTTTAAATTTTAACAAAGTTGATAGGCTTTCATAATTTAAAAATTTCATAATGTTGCAAAGCATGTCGATAAAGATATTGATTGTTATCACAAATGCTAATATATTGTGTCTAATGATTTTGCTTCTATCTAGCTACATAGTGGATGAGAAGGACATGAGCAGCAGACAGTATTGTGCTGAATTCAACCCTGGCAATGTCCAAACAAGTACTACTATTACGTTTGAATTTGCAAGGAAAGATGCTACAGATAAAGGTATTGTTGTTATTATTTTAGGCATTGTTATCATCATCATCACATCATCATCATTATTATTTTTATCATTATTATTATTATTATCATCATCATCATCATCATCATCATCATCATCATCATCATAATTACTACTGCTGTTATTATTATTATTATTATTATTATTATATTATTATTATTATTATTATTATTATTATTATTATTATTATTATTATTTTTATTTACATCTATTAAAAGTACCACAACATTATAGATAATACTCAAATTGCATGAATGTCAACTGGCAGGCATATGCTATATGAATTTCAAAGCTCTCAGAATACAATTCATGAGAGATATCAATTCAAAAGTTTTCACAGTTTAACATTTTAAACGGTGAAATTTTGCTCAAGTGCATTGATTTACCCAGTGAGACCTTTGAAATGAGATCACTGTTTTGCTATGAGTATTCTCACTCTTCTTTGGGTTTTCTGTCTTTTCTCAAACAGATCCTAAAGCTCCAAAGCCTTCGAAGGATGACGAAAAAACTGATGGTGTGACCGAGACTGTCTACGACAACACTAAAGAGATTGATGTAGAATATGATAATACTGAAAAGGTTTGCTTATGCTTCCTCGCCCAGTTTAGTCTTAACTCTTGATAGCTCAGTTAGTAGAGCACTCTCTTCACTTGTAAAGGGACTGAGATTAATCTGTCAGAATTTTTTTTCTGTTCACCCAGAAGTCTGATAGATCTGGTAGAAAGTACTCTACAAATAGACTAGCATCCTATCCACTATCCTATATCATCCTATATTCACGCTATAGAAACCGGGATAAACTCCTGCTCCATGGGTCTAATGGCTCTGAAGGACTACCTTACTCTTAGCAAGAGAAAAACTCAGTGGTCCTGGTTATTATGTTATCACAATATTTTGTTGAGTGGATCTGCATGCGCATTGACAAATTAGAAAGCAAGAACTGGTGTAAGATAAACTTGAGCTTGAGCTTTTATAAACTTGAGCTTTTATATAGCACAATATCCACTAAACGTGCTCAAAGCACTTTACAAAGGGTCCCTGACCAACAGCAACACGTAATAGAACGAAACAGATGCCTGTTACGCGATATTGCAAATTTTTTTTTCCGACAAGGACAATGCTGTTAACGACCAGGTACTCATTTTAAACCCAAGTACGGTGAGAGAATGTGAGTAAAGAGCCTTTTCCAAGGTCTCAACTATGCACCGAGCGAGGCTCGAACTCAAGATCTTCCAATCCGAAAGCAGTTGTCATACCAGAAGACCACATAGCCACATAAAAATATTAAAAAGGTATGTATGAGGACAGTGCCAGACAAAGCAGACAGAAAAATACGAGGATATATCAGTCTGCCCTGACTGGGGATCAAACCTCAGACTTCTACATTCAATGTATGAGACTTTATTGCAGTGCACAATGCAATATTTGTGTGTGGAAAAGCAAACAATTGGATGGTAATGATTTTACAAATCGTTCTTTCCCTGTATTAAGCATCAAACTTTGATATGCCATTTTCATTGATATAATGATAATTTCATCAAAATCTATGATCTTGACTTAATAATCAATCTGAGTATCTTTTCCTCCCCAAGATAATACTAGATTTAACCCTCTCCTTACCAACACAAAGAAAATCGTCATATTCGTTACGATGCAACCAAGTTTTATCATTCTGATTTCTTTTGTAAATTACAAAATTTTAAGAACATTTTAAAATTATGGCTATAAAACTTGACAATGATAGGAGAGCCCATTTTGTTGAACAATACCATGTATAGAATGTACTTGTAGATTTTCTGTTTGATTAAGAAATATCCATTTTTGTGTTGGGTGGGTGTGGATATTTGGGGAAAATTCTGAAAATGGCTGGTAAGGAGAGTTAAGTAATGATTTTTAGTTGAGAAAGATTTTGAACCCAAAAACAGTCTGTGTTACCCATTTCATTTTTTTAAAGGCATTGACTCATTTTTATTCAATGAGTTGTAGTTGTAGCAGTATTGTTATGAAATTTTTTAAAATATTTCTTTAAAACCCAGAAAATGGAGGCATCAACCAGTCATCAGGAAGAACAAGGTGCCTGTGCCATAGTTATCCACCCACCTGAGGACAACACGGAGGATGTGTTAGAATTCCCGTTCCAATTGCAGATTGAATACACAGACACAGAAGGGACCAAGGCACTCAGGGTCATTACTCGATCTCTGCCTGCAACTGCCGATAGGCAACAGGCTGAATCAAGTAGGTATTTGGTTAACTCAAAAGCTCGAGGCGCCTAAATGAGCCAATAAGATGAAGGGGAAAAGAAAATGAGTAAAAGGATATAAAAGGAGACAACACAAACCATGAGTCACATTTACTCCTTTCATTTTTCTCTCCATGTTTGGTAAATTCAATGGTTTTGAATATTGACCTATTGATACATGAATTAAAATAAATATCCATCTTTATATAGCGCTTTTCCACAAGTTTCAAGCAGTAAGGAACCAATTTTTCTTTCTCCTCAATACAAAGCTGATTTTGATATTTGATGATGATAATCATGTTACGAGGGCTCTTTCATAATTAACCGAAAAATGCCTGTAAAATCCGCGTTTTTTATGCTATCAACAAAATTCTTGCACGTGTTCATACCTTGACTTGTCCTTCATTTCTCTACGTAACAGCCAAGTCTGTCGACACACTTCTGCCAACGCCGCACCATGGAATAGATACCCTCTCGGAAGAAATTTCCGTCAAGGTTTTGTAGCCATTTCCGCACATGGTCAACAAGCTCTTCATCGACATCAAAGCGCTTTCCTGCCAGCTCACGTTTCAGTGGCCCAAAGAGGTGATAATCAGATGGTGCGAGGTCTGGACTGTGTGGTGGGTGTGGCAAAATCTCCCATCCATATTTCTCTAGCCAACCTTGCGTCACTCGTGCTGTGTGGGGTGTAGCGTTGTCGTGTTGCAAAATGACCCCGTTGGTCAACTGCCCTGGGCGCTTTCTGCGAATGGCCTCCCTAAGCTTGTCAAGAGTTTGGCAGTACCTTGCAGCATTGATTGTTTCTCCAGGTTGTAAGGTTTCGAACAGAATAACACCACGACTGTCCCAGAAAACAGTTCCCATTATTTTCTTTGCTGACCGCATGACTTTGAATTTCTTTGCGACAGGTGAGGATGGATGTTTCCATGTCATCGAATCTTGCTTTGTTTCTGGGGTGCAATGGTGCAACCAAGTCTCATCACCGGTGAATATGCTGTCAAGAAAAGTCACATCGTACCCTAGAAAGTCTCCGCCGGCGTTGGCAGTATGCCCGTGAACCCTGCGTGAGCTCTTGCTTCTTTTCAAAAGTTCCCAGCAAATGTCCAATCTTTGTTCTTTATGATTGTCTGTCAATTGATTAGGAACCCATCTTGCGCTGACTTTTCTGTAGCCAAGTTCATCAAATACAATTCTATGGGCAGAAGTTTCCGAAATTTCAAGACTGCTTGCGATTTCATGAAGTTTCAACCTCCTGTCTTGACGAATAAGCTCATCAACTCGCTTCACATTGTCTTCTGACGTCGCAGTTATCGAACGCCCTCTCCCTTCCCTGTCTGTCAAGTCGGAATGGCCGGCTTCAAACAAATTACACCAGTGATAGACTTGTGTACGGCTTATAACATGCTCACCATATACACTCTGAAGTTCTTTATGAATTTCGGTAGGATTCAGACTTTTGGCGTTCAAAAAACGTATGACAGCTCTGATTTCCTCCTTTGACCATGTTTCAAGGTGGGCCGCCATCTTTAAAATCGTCTAGAAATTCATTGTGCAAAATTATGCACTTCATAATTTCTGGGAATATCCGTAAGGAAATAAGGAATATCATGTCGTTTACAGAATTAAAAAATCTCCACTGGTTGCTGAGCAATGGGCATTTTTCGGTTATTTCTGAAAGAGCCCTCGTAATAATAATAATAATAATAATAAAAATAATAATAATAATATTAATAATAATAATAATAATATTAATAATAATGATAATAATAATAAAAATAATAATAATAATAATAATAATAATAATAATAATAATAATGCTCTCTCTGATCCATCAAATTGTTAACAACGCCACATTATCTCATTTTACTGTAGTGTTCCATTCATCTTGTTTTGTTAATAAAGGGGAAACCTGAAACGTCCATTTTATCTGTTTCTGTATATTAAATTGAAGCTTACATTCAATTTCACATTGTTATTTATTTAGTCGAGCTTTGAGCAGCACCATTTACATAACACTAATTCTCCTTCCACCATTACTCAGATGCCAACCTGGAAGTGTTAGGGGCTCATGCAGCCAAGTCGTCTGCTGACCTGGCCCTCCAAGGAGAGTACAGCCGATCTAGAGGGAAAGCACTTATGAATCAACGTCTGGCATGGAGGTCAAGGTTAGTTTAAAAGGCCTCATTTGATCAATACAATATTCTCAAGACACAAATTGTTAATTCTTAAATTTTATTTTGTTTTCAGATTAACTGCTTAGTTTCATTTGTTTTTGTTTTGAACTAATAGATATGAGCATTTATTTAGCACATTTCCTCGAATTTAGAATGCTGAATGCACTAAACACTGTTCATTTATTCCTACTGCAGACCATTTGGAACCCTATATCCACTTCATACAGCACCATTTGCCTGATAGGCATCTTTTTGTCTATAGCCAAATACTCATTCACACCTGAGTTGAGTGGGGTAATGTGTGATAAATGCCTCACACGAGAACACAACATCAGGACCAGAATTTTCAACAATCACTATTACCCATCCAGCCATTGACCACAGTTGACATCGCTTTACCTTGTGACAGACTAGACATCATACCTTTGAATCACAGAGCAACACTGTAAAATTCCCATTTTGATTTTGATTTTGTTTCCACAGCACCAGGCAGAGTCGCGTCACAACAAACACCTATAACTTTAGTCTATTACAGTCTTTATTAAAATAAACTTTTTTTTATTTTTAAAGGCCAGAAATCTCGTCCAATCTTACTGACATCTCTGACTTGCATAATTTTAGAACATATTATATACATCTCAATTATGGACTGCCTGGAAGAAAACATCCTCACTGACTCTCAACATGACATGGATTTCGAGCTGGATGATCGTATGAAACACAGCTGCTATCAACTTCCTTTGACTTTCTGCAAACATTGGAAAATCGAGGAGAGATGGATGCAATCCTATTGGACCTCTCAAAAGCTTTCGACAAAGTCCATCACAGAAGTCTGCTTCTTGAAGTCGAACAGTACAGGATTGCTAACAATGCCATCAGCTAGATTGAATCCTTTCTGAGTGACAGAGTAATTTTCAAAGATAAAGAGTCAAACACGACAAAAGTTGAATCAGGAGTACCCAGAGGCACTGTTCTCAGGCCACTCCTCTTTCTCATTTACATCAATGGCATGTCAGAAGGACTACATCTGGTGTCCATGTTGAAATTGTTTGCAGATGGCAACCTCTCGTACAGAGAACTAAAAGAGGACGATACTGTCATACTACAGCAAGATCTAAATAAATTGCAGTGGTGGGAGGCAAGTTGGAAAATGGAATTCCACCCCAAAAAGTGCCATGTCCTCAGGGTGACGAACAAAAAGAAAAACAATCAATTCCCAATATGAAATCCATAATGAAGCCCTACAATATGTGGAGAATGCAAAGTACCTCGGCGTGACCCTGGACAGTAGTATGAAGTGGGAGAGGTATATTGCTAATACAGCTACTAAGGCCACTGCCACCAATCTGTGAAAAAGAAATGCTATGAAGCATATGTCAGGCCCATACTGGAATATAGTAGCTCAGTGTGGGACCCACACACCTCACAAGAAATTAACGAGCAAGAAAAAGTCATCTGGCCTCCAGAGTTGTCACTGGAATCTATGAGCAGGATACAAGCGTAACTTAGCTCATAAATGATCTCCAATGGAAACCACTACATGAAAGAAGATCCATCAACAAACTCCTCGTATTCCACAAAGCACATAAAATAAAACTCGAAATTCCAACTAACAATTTGGAACGGAACAATTTTGAAATTCCCCAATCAAGAACTAACCATCATCTTTACCTACCAACCACTTGTAAACAAGGCCTTTTGACTGATAACTGAAAATCGCTCCCTGCTTCCCTCTAAAACCCCTGTTGCTGAAAAGACGATGCATAATCTTCAGCCTGATCGTCCTTCAGAGCCATTAGGCCCATGGAGCCAGAGTTTATACTGGTTTCTATAGCAGGGATTCCGATAGCTCAGTTGGTAGAGCACTCGCTTCACACTCAAAGGGACCAAGATCGATCCCAGGTTGAGTCGAGATTTTTTCTGATTCCCCCCAGTCCACCCAGCAGGGAATGGGTAGCTGCATCTGGTGGAAAGTACTTTGCGATATAGCAGCCAATTGATATTGTCCGTTTCACCCTATAGAAACAATGGCTCTGAAGGACTATAGCATGAAATAGACAATATAAATTGCTCCCTACCCCTTGGATAGGGTGCCAATTTATTGCTAGCAGACTCAGCTGGCGAGGGGAGTCAGAGAAATTTTTTGACTTCACCGGGATTGATCTTGGTCCCTTTGCATGTGAAATCGAGTGCTCTACTAACTGAGCTATTGCAACACCCAAGTATCAACTTAGTTTAGTTTTTTTTTGTTTTCTTTCTTTTCAGCCACACAGATGAAGCCTCCTCTGACAAGAAATCACAGTACAGACAGATTTACTCTAAACTAAAAGTTATGGAGAATCACCTTCAACGGAAGCAGACAGTAAGTTGAGAGACATTTAATATTCTTTTCCCTCCTTACTACTACTACTACGACTACTACTACTACTACTACTACTACTACTACTACTACTATTCTTCTTCTTCTTCTTCTTCTTCTTCTTCTTCTTCTTCTTCTTCTCTTCTTCTTCTTCTTCCCTTTTTCTTCTTCTTCTTCTTCTTCTTCTTCGTCTTCTTCTTCTTCGTCTTCTTCTTCTTCGTCTTCTTCTCTTTCTTCTCTTTCTTCTCTTTCTTCTCTTTCTTCTCTTTCTTCTCTTCTTCTCTTTCTTCTCTTTCTTCTCTTTCTTCTCTTTCTTCTCTTTCTTCTCTTTCTTCTCTTTCTTCTCTTTCTTCTCTTTCTTCTCTTTCTTTCTTCTTCTCTTTCTTCTCTTTCTTCTCTTTCTTCTCTTTCTTCTCTTTCTTCTCTTTCTTCTCTTTCTTCTTCTTCTCTTTCTTCTTCTTCTCTTTCTTCTTCTTCTTCTTCTCCTCCTCTTTCTTCTTCTTCTTCTTCTCCTCCTCTTCTTCTTCTCTTCTTCTTCTTCTTCCTCTTCTTTCTTCTTCTTCTCTTCTTCTTCTCTCTTCTTCTTCTTCTTCTCTTTCTTCTTCTTCTTCTTCTCTTTCTTCTTCTTCTTCTTCTCTTTCTTCCTCTTCTTCTTCTCTTTCTTCTTCTTCTTCTTCCTCTTTCTTCTCTCTTCTTCTCTTTCTTCCTCTTCTTCCTTCTCTTCTCTTCCTCTTCTTCTTCTCTTTCTCTCCTCTTCTCTTCTCCTCTTTCTTCCTCTTCTTTCTCCTCTTTCTTCCTCTTCTTTCTCCTCTTTCTTCCTCTTCTTTCTCCTCTTTCTTCTCTCTTCTCTCTTTTTTCTTTCTCTCTTTCTTCCTCTTCTTCTCTTCCTTCTTTCTTTCCTCTTCTTTCTTCCTCTTCTCTCTTCTTCTTCCTCTTTTTCCTCTTCTTTCTTCCTCTTCTTCCTCTTCTTTTCCTCTTTCTTCCCTCTTCTCTTCTTCCTCTTCTCTTTCTTCCTCTTTCTTTCTTCTCTCTTTCTTCCTCTTCTTCTCCTTCCTCTTTCTTCCTCTTCTTTCTCCTCTTTCTTCCTCTTCTTTCTCCTCTTCTCTCCTCTTCTTCTCCTCTTTCTTCCTCTTCTTTCTCCTCTTCTTCCTCTTCTTCTCCTCTTTCTTCCTCTTCTTTCTCCTCTTTCTTCCTCTTCTTTCTCTCTCTCTCTTTCTCCTCTTCTTCTCTTTCTTCCTCTTTCTTCCTCTTCTTTCTCCTCTTTCTTCCTTCTTTTCCTCTTTCTTCTCTTCTTTCTCCTCTTCTTCCTCTCTTTCTTTTCTCTCTTCTTTCTTTCCCTCTTCTTTCTCCTCTTCTTCCTCTTCTTTTTCCTCCTCCTCTTCTTTCTCCTCCTCCTCTTCTTTCTCCTCCTCCTCTTCTCTCTTCTTTCTCCTCCTCCTCTTCTTCCTCCTCTTGTTCCTTGCCCTCTTCCCCTTCCTCCTCACTGGTGATTGAGACCCCTTCGTTGAGACTTACCTCATTTTTTGATCTATAATATCGGATTTGAAACTGGTCTATTTACTTGTGTTTAGTCTTTTTTTTTTAAATTTATTTATTTTAATTTTATTTGCTTTGGTTTATTATTGATTTTGCCTATTTTAATTTGTTAACTGACTGGCAATTGCCTAAAAATAAACATTTGAAACTGAATACAGGATTGGCCAAAAAACTGAAGAATTTAATTTTATTCTTTACCTTCATTTAACAGATTGAGATCCAAAGCCGTGGACACACATACAGTGACGATGAAGATGTTTGTGAAGAAAGTGAGCCTGTGAGAGGGAAAGCTAGGAAGATGAGACCGTTGATGTCGAAGGTAACAAATTCAAATATCATGTTTGTTATTTAGCCCATCAAGAGTTTAATGGTACAAACACGTCTCTCTTGACTGGGGATCGAACCTCAGACCTTATGATTACTTGTCAGATGTGCTCCCATTACAGCACAGAAGTTTCCTGATTGTTGAGGCAGGCTGATTTTTTTTTTTGTGACTTTTTTTTCTTATATCTTTCTTTCTTGCTTTGTCTGGCTGTTTCATACACACACTTTTTCAGATCGTTATCCTATACATGTGTCTGATCCTCGATTTATGGGAACAAAACTGAAACAATATAGTTATTTCATCTACTGTAATATTGGATGGAATTCCTTGAGAGAGTGCACATGCCGCGGCAGATCACTTTGTGCCTTGCTTCCGGCAACTAATTGGTCGTAGATGTTGATTCTTAATTTTTTGTGCTTTTTAATTGATTTCAATCGGACTATTCATTAGTTTATTTTGTGTAATTTGGATTCCTATTCATGTGATATTTCGTGTTAATAACTTTCAATTTCTATTCTGTGGATTTACCCAATAATTTAACGATGAATTCTGCTTTTGTCGCTGACCCACCTTGTGCTAGTTCTACTAACAATGGTGAGGGTGAAACAATCAGTGAAACGAAAGTAAACAATACCCCTGTGTCGCCAAAAAAGAAAATTGACAAAGGAGAAGGAAAAGGGAAAAGTTTCAGAGCAAAAACGCTGGAGGGTGCCTTCAAGTGATAAGGACTTGCTAGATATCAAAAAACAATTAAATGTTTTGATAGGATTAGTGCCCATCGTGACCCAATTAAAGGATGCCTATGACACCTTTAATGAGGTCAGTGACACTAACAACACCAATGCCTCGGCCATTGGTAATGAAAATGTTGGCATGCCTTCTCAAGTCAACGCCTCGGCCGTTGACCGCTGTGAGGATAGTGATAGTGTTGTTGTGCCAACTGCTAGCACCTCGGCTGCCAGGATGTCACAGGGACAGTCGAGGTTCCACAAAAATCAATTTCTGACAATATTGCGATGGGGATGGAAAAAACACTGTCTGAGGGGATGTCTAATGGAAAATGGGTGGAGATAGCCGGTAAATATAATACCCCTTCTAACTGTGCTAGGTTGGCTGTGATCCCTTGCAATGAGGAAATTTTTAAGACCTCCTCTGCCTCGAGCAGATTTCGTGACACTTCCCTCCAGAAGATTCAATCGATGTTAACAAAAGGGTTGACGGCTGTTTCTTTTGCCATGGATGCCATGTTGAAGAATGTAATGTTCATGTTCACATTCTGGAGGATATAATGATGTCCTTTGCGGATGATATAGACGCCTTGGTGGAAGACCTCATGAAGCTAAGCAAGTTTACCAACATGGTACTGCAGTGGATTCCAGGACACTGTGGGATACTTGGAAATCAGATCGCTGACCAACTAGCAAAGGCAGGCAGTCGCATGCAGCAACCCTCCCCAATGTACTCAACAGGAGAAATTAACAAAATGGCCAAATTTATCCAGTCTCAGAGATGGAGAGAGAAGCACCCAGAATACAACATGAATGACCCAATCAAGGTGCTCGACAGAAAGGAACAGGTCTTCATCTTCAGACTGAGAACTGGACACAACCAGTTAAAGGAACATATGTGGAGGATGTCCAGAGCAGGTGCCTCTGGACAATGTGACTGCGGACTTGAAAATGAAAATGGACATCATGTCCTAATGGAATGTCCAAAGTACAACCAGTTGAGAAGGAACTTCTGGCCTGACCCAACCCCATACTCAAAGAAGCTGTACGGAAGTGAGGACGACCTCAGGACCACTGTGGGCTTCATTCACCAGACCGGACTGACCATGTGACGTGACGGGAACGAAGAAGAAGAAGAAGAAGAAGAAGAAGAAGAATGTAGATAGTAATAACTCTGTTCTGGAACCAATTTCAGACGGCATTGTTATGCTTGCCAACGCTTCGCTTAACCTTGACTTATTTCGTCGTCAAGCTTTATACCAGATCTTAGAGATGACCTTAGTGCCCTATGCTCCCCATCATTGCCTGTTTCGGGTAAATTTTTCGGAGACAATGTTAAGGAACGAGTTAAGGAAATCTCCGACACCTTGTCCCTTAGTCGATCCACTCGTCGATTTCAACCGTATAATGTAAACTCCAACAAGAAATTTCCTTTTTTAGGCAAAAGCCCCTACTAGAGAAACCGGGGAGGAGGGCAGTCTCAGTCACACCGTCATCAACAAAACAACAAACAAAACAACTTCAATCGTCAACAAAATCAGCCGAGGAGGAAGTAGATAATAGTAATAAGGTAATGTTGTCAGGAGGAAAATTTAAATTATGTATTGATGCATGGAGACAATTTACTTTTGATAAATTCATACTTCAGTGTATTTCTGGTTGTGTAATTGATTTTTTATCCACCCCTTGTCAAGTGTCTTTACCACATATAATCGTATACAACACAGTTGAAAAATTAGCGTTAGATTCCATGATGAAAGAATTTCTTAAAGAAGGTGTTATTGTTAAATGTGCTAGAGAAGAGAATGACTAGATTAATAATGTTTTTTTACGCGAGAAACATTCGCTTGATGGTGGTGCTAAGAAATTCAGAATGATTTTGAATATAAAAAAGCTTAATACTCATGTTAGATATGTCCACTTCAAAATGGATTCATTTCAAACTTGCTTTGACTTAGTGGATCCTTGTTGTTTTATGGCGTCTTTAGACTTGGCCAATGCTTATCATTCTGTCCCTATTCACCCTGACTGTATGAAATTCTTTAAGTTTGTTTATGACAATGAATTTTACAAATATCTCGTGTTACCCCAAGGCTTTAGAGATAGTCCCAGAATCTTCACAAAGATCATGAAGCCTATTTTGGTTTTTCTACATAGCAAGGGCATTATATGTAGCCTCTATATTGATGATTTCTTCATTCTTGGATCTAGTTGGGAAGAATTTCACTTAAATGTGAAATTTGTTGTTAACTTGGTATCATCATTGGGATTTTATATTTCTGATAAATCGAATTTTATTTCTTCTCAAACTATTGAGCATAAGGGATTTGTTATTAACTCAGTTTCTTTATCGGTTTGTTTGTCTAATAGGAAGAAAGAACATATTGCCTCCGTTCTTAACATCAATCACTCCATGTCAGTTAGGAGTCTGGCCAGTATCATTGGTATGTTAGTCACTTGCTTTCCTGCAGTTGAATACGGTCCATTATTCTACAGACATCTTGAAGTTCTCAAGATAAAGGCTTTGCATAAAGAGTATAATTTTGATAGTTATTCAGCTCTCTGATATTTCATGGTGGATTTGGGAAGGCCTTCATAGTTCTAAGCTACTTAGTCATGGAGCACCATTATACATTATTAGGACTGATTCCTCTAGTTTTGCTTGGGGAGCTACTATGAATGATATTGTTACTAATTGTATGTGGTCGGATGAGGAACGTAATCATCATATCAATGTCCTAGAACTCAAGGCGGCTCTCTTAGGTATTAAATCTTTATGTAAAGGTCTTTCTCGTTGCCATCTTCGTATTGAACTTGATAATACAACTGCTGTGGCTTATATTAACCACATGGGGGGTACCCATTCTCATCAATGCAATTCTATTACTAAAGAGCTTATTCTATGGTGCAAGAACAAATTTATTTGGCTGTCGGCTAGCCATATTCCGGTTGTCCTTAATACTGATGCGGATATTGTGAGCAGAAAAATTTCTGTCGATACTGAATGGACCTTAAATTAGAACTGTTTTGATAAGTTGTGCTCTTCATTCGGTAAGCCTGAGATTGATTTATTTGCATCTAGAGTCAACTTCCTTCTTCCAAAATATATGTCTTTATACCCTGATCCTGATGCTGTTGGCATTGATAGTTTTCTTCACTTGTGGAGAGGTTATGTTTATATTTTTCCCCCTTTTAATTTAATCTCTAGGGTCCTTCAGAAGATAATTATGGACAAAATGGAAAATGTTCTGTTACCCATTTGGCCAACTCAGTCCTGGTTCCCAAAGTTAATGAAAATGAAAAAAGGAGATCCTGTTTATCTCCCAAAGTCAAAAAGTTTACTCACGCTTCCATCCGACAAAACGGCGATTCATCCTCTTTTTCCAAAACTAAGGCTGATGGCTTGCAGCTTATCAGGTGCAACCTAAAACATCAGGGGATTCGTAGTGTGTCACGCAAGATTATTATGAGCAGTTGGAGGAAGGGTACCTTTAAACAATATAACATTTATTTACGAAAATTCATTGTGTTTTGTGAGAATAAGAAATTAGATCCATCGACTGTTAACTCAAACATTGCAGTTGAATATTTAACAGATTTATATCAAAGTGGTTGTGGATACAGTGCTATTAACACGGCCAGATCTGCCCTTTCTTCATTCAGTGGAATAGGATCAGACCAATTTATGAAAGGAGTGTTCAATCTACGCCCAACTAGACCTAGATATTCGTCTGTATGGGATATTTCTTTAGTATTAGATTATCTTCATGCATGCTCTCCTGCCGGAACTCAACTTATTGATGTTGGGTGCGAAACTTGTAATGTTTTTGGCCCTTGTGACAGGCATAGATGCCAAACTTTACATGCTTTATCCATCGATAAAGATTCTATGAGCATTTCTGTGAACCATGCAAAGTTTCGAATTGCTAACTTACTGAAACACAATACACCTATAATAATATTCATCTTTATTCATTAATGAGGACAGGAGGATTTGTGTTTTAACATACCTAAAAGCTTACATTAAGCTACAAGGAACTTGAGATCTAGTAATGATCTTTTTATAAGTACTCAATTTCCCCATTCGGGGGTATCTAAAGAATCCCTCTCGCGATGGATTTGGCTCATTTTGAACAAATCTGGAATAGACACCAGAATTTATAAAGCTCATAGTACCAGAGCAGCCTCATGTTCTTCAGCGGCTAAGAAATGATTATGGCAGATGTACGGACGCTGTTGAAAGTATACTTTCGCGCTTACATAGATTGAGCTCACATGACTCGATCTTGCAGTCTGTTGCTCAAATCTGTCACTCAAAGTCTCTAAGATCCTCAATGTACAGTAGAGAAATATTAAAATTACGAGATTACTTAAGTGGTATGATGTGAATTATTCACTTGTATATTGGAGGATTACTTGCCTCGCGTGTGGATGGAGCATCACCCTTAAATCATACCTAATGCAGGGTGTACGATCCGATAGAGAGTCGTTTCTTTCTCTTACACCTATCTGCTTTTTTGGGTTGATATTTACGGTTTTTTTCCTGAACTCTGCCGTTGTCTGGTATTTATCAATTAGCTTATATCTTAGTTATGCTTGATTGACATTGTACTATTTGTTAGATTGCTTTATTTGTTTCAGCGGTCTCTCCATATAAGCTCAATATGTGTGGAAGAGCAAAAATAAAAGAAAAAAATAAACTTGCCCTCCCACCCTTTCCCTTATATATATTGGAATCGTGTTGTGCATATTGCGTATATATTGGGATCGTATTGTAAATATTGTGAATATGCTAGTATTAATATGGTGTGTAAATTTCACTAACCATTAATCTGTCTATGAATATGTATTGAGTTGGAAAAGTATCATTCTGTGTTAATACTATCATTCGGATTGGAAGTGGAATACGAGGAGTATGAGCATCCTCTATAATGTAGGAACAGCTTTGTCGGAGTTGAATAGTGATCTGCCTGGGCATGCGCACTCTCTCAAATAATTCCTCCAATATTACAAAATGAAATAATTCACATCACACTTCACCTTACAGGTAAGTCTCAGATAATTTTTTAACTGGGTGGGGATCCCGACCATCCATAGTGGGCAGGGAGGTACATGCTGTCTTCTATCCCCCCATACCTGTTTTCCAATTGTTTCCTGTCGTTGTCTTGGAATGAAATTACTTAGTGACCCTCGCCGGAGTTCCTTGGCTGGGAGGGAAACAATCGAATGTATAGTTATAGTTTTGGGAGGTGATAATTTTTTCCTTGTAAATCATCTCTCTGTTATGCATTGTATTATGTTTAGTTTACATATTATATAATATGCTTTGTAAACATTTGAGTGTATTCCTCTTAGTTGGGACCTGTGCTTGTGTCTGGATGAGACTTTTAGGTGATCTCAAACTAAGTACTTTGACGGTGTGCTCTTGGAATCTACATCTGTTCCCTATTTGAACCAATTCCCCTTTATCTCACCTTTTCTTTTGTGCTTTAATTGTAATTCTAGAACTTTTTACTATCCCATTTTCTTCCTTTTTACTGGCGCTGATATGACCTTAATGTGTTGCAAGCGCCGTAAAACCCTTAAAGACAAAACAATTTAGTTAAAATTGGTGTGCTCTGTATATTAGTATTAGCTCATTGTTTGTTGTTTGAAGATGGTTATTTTCTCCCATACACATGCACAGTGGCTTGGCAATCATACCTCTTTTTTTTTTCTTAAAGCCAGAGTGTGGTCTTCTGACTTTCCACAGTGGGCAGAGAGTTTCACTTTTGCTATTTCTAGTCCCCTTTATTTGTTTCCCACCTTTCCATTTTGATCCATGATTTTTTTGGGTATATTTTTGGCATTTTTGCTTATTTATCTTCTTTTAAGTTTTTTTTTGTTTTTTTTTTTTTTTTTTTTTTTTTTTTTTTTTTTTTTTTTTTTTTTTTTGTTTTGGGGGTTGTTTTTTTTTGTTTTTTTAAATTATTTTGTTGTTGGGAGCAGGAAGTATTTTTTAAAACTTGAAGTTCATTTTTTCCCCACACCCTCATACATCCTTTCTTTGCCTCCCTACATCCGGTCACAGAAGCAGTCAGAGAGAAGCGAGGAGATGGAGGACACGATGGCCAACATGATTTACGAGTTTAGGCGTGCCAGTCATCAAAATGTGTCTGTCAGGACGCCACCAGATGATTCCACTAGTCGTTTTCATGCTCCTCCTGCTCATTCCATGCCAGAAAGACCTAATCCCATACCAGAAAGACCTCCTCCCATACCAGAAAGACCTGGCTGCAGAAAGGAAAAGTGATAGTCCAAAAAAGTGATCACCATTAGAAGGACAGGCCTATGACAAATATCCAATGCAATGACTTTTCAAAGTCTTCCCTGATATAGATATTTCTTTCTCCCCTTCTCCTTCTTCGTCTTTTTCTTTCATTTTTTTCTTCTATTCCTTTCTTCTTCTTCTTCTTCTTCTTCTTCTTCTTCTTCTTCTTCTTCTTCTTCTTCTTCTTCTTCTTCTTCTTCTCTTCTTCTTCTTCTTCTTCTTCTTCTTCTTCTTCTTCTTCTTCTTCTTCTTCTTCTTCTTCTTCCTCTTCTTCTCTTCTTCCTCTTCCTCATCTTCCTCCTCTCTCCTCCTCTCCTCCTTCCTCCTCCTCCTCCTCCTTCCTTCTTCTCTCTTCTTCTTCTTCCTTCTTCTTTCTTCTTCTCTTCTTCTTCTTCTTCTTCTCTTCTCTTCTTCTTCTTCTTTCTTCTTCTTCTTCTTCTCTTCTTCTTCTCTTCTTCTTCTTTTCTTCTTCTTCTTCTTCTTCTTCTTCTTCTTCTTCTTCTTCTTCTTCTTCTTCTTCTTCTTCTCTTCTTCTTCTTCTCTTCTTCTTCTTCTCTCTTCTTCTTCTTCTTCTTCTTCTTCTTCTCTTCTTCTTCTCTTCTTCTTCTTCTTCTTCTTCTTCTTCTTCTTCTTCTTCTTCTTCTTCTTCTTCTTCTTCTTCTTCTTCTTCTTCTTCTTCTTCTTCTTCTTCTTCTTCTCTCTCTCTCTCTCGATCAGAGCTCTTTCTCTCTCTCTCATATACGAGGGCTCTTTCATAATTAACCGAAAAATGCCTGTAAAATCAGCGTTTTTTATGCTATCAACAAAATTCTTGCACGTGTTCATACCTTGACTCGTCCTTCATTTCTCTACGTAACAGCCAAGTCTGTCGACACTTTTCTGCCAACGCCGCACCATGGAATAGATACCCTCTCGGAAGAAATTTCCGTCAAGGTTTTGTAGCCATTTCCGCACATGGTCAACAAGCTCTTCATCAACATCAAAGCGCTTTCCTGCTAGCTCACGTTTCAGTGGCCCAAAGAGGTGATAATCAGATGGTGCGAGTCTGGACTGTGTGGTGGGTGTGGCAAAATCTCCCATCCATATTTCTCTAGCCAACCTTGCGTCACTCGTGCTGTGTGGGGTGTAGCGTTGTCGTGTTCCCTGCAGATGTCCAATCTTTGTTCTTTATGATTGTCTGTCAATTGCTTAGGAACCCATCTTGCGCTGACTTTTCTGTAGCCAAGTTCATCAAATACAATTCTATGGGCAGAAGTTTCCGAAATTTCAAGACTGCTTGCAATTTCACGAAGTTTCAACCTCCTGTCTTGACGAATAAGCTCATCAACTCGCTTCACATTGTCTTCTGACTTCGCAGTTATCGAACGCCCTCTCCCACCCTGTCTGTCAAGTCGGAATGGCCGGCTTCAAACAAATTACACCAGTGATAGACTTGTGTACGGCTTATAACATGCTCACCATATACACTCTGAAGTTCTTTATGAATTTCGGTAGGATTCAGACTTTTGGCATTCAAAAAACGTATGACAGCTCTGATTTCCTCCTTTGACCAAGTTTCAAGGTGGGCCGCCATCTTTAAAATCGTCTAGAAATTCATTGTGCAAAATGATGCACTTCATAATTTCTGGGAATATCCGTAAGGAAATAAGGAATATCATGTCGTTTACAGAATTAAAAAAAATCTCCACTGGTTGCTGAGCATGGGCATTTTTCGGTTATTTCTGAAAGAGCCCTCGTATATATATATATATATATATATATATATATATATATATATATATATTATATATATATATATATATATATCTTTTTCATCAATTTATATTATATATCTATATATCTAGCCAGCTAAATGTGTATATAATTATATTTATTCTCCCAATATTATGTTTTCTCTTTTGCATTTATTTTGTCAATAATAAAAGAAACCTGTTGAATAAATGGCAGCGAATTATTTTTAACTGAAAGGTTTGCAGGCCATCTGTAAATTATTTTTCATTTTAAGATGCATGTTTTTGTTAATTTTTTTTTAAAATCAACAAATGAGATTTGAATAAGTTATCTTTAATGTAGAAGCAGGAACTGAAAAATCAATCAAAGAATTTACAGGAGAATTTCAAGAGAAAAGTTTCCTCTTTTTCCTCACCTCTCCCTTCCTCATAAAAAAAAAAGATTGGGATGACAAGGCTTAATTGTAAACACCTATTGATTTGCATTAAAATAATAGCATAATAAATGAAAATATAGTCACATGCATTCACAGAACGTTTGAAATAGAATGTTGGTTCCATTTGACCTGCTGAGGGAATAAACAATGCATTGTGATGAGAATTTTGGAAATGCGCTTGGTTAAGTTTATTCCATTACTTGGGACAACAGAGAATGGTAAACAGAGCTACAATTCAACAAAGTAATCTTTTGCAAGTATTTTTGAGAGGACATAAAATATGTGAGGCTGGCTAAGAAAACCCTGAAGAATGTGGCAAGCTTCGATTCGAAATTGAAAAATTGAAGATATAATTTTACCAAATTTGAGATTTTTGTGAATTATCCTTCTTAAACCATGTAATAAAGCTTGGAAATAAAAGTAAATGTGTTTGTTTTTTGATTTTGTAAGACATATCCGTCGCAAAATTCTGATTAAATACCTCCATGTTTACACACTCAACCCTATCATGTTACACACTAAAATAAATGATTTACACACGGCTTTCCATTCATTACCGATGTGCATGTACATAGCACACCATAAACAAGCTAGAGCGTCTACACATGTGTCTAGATTTGAAGAATTTAGACGGGTGGTTAAATCGTACCTCGTTTTCTTTGCTATTTGTAATTTCTTCTTTCCTCTCAACCCTACCTATCTGAATGTATTTACAATCTTATTGACTATTAACTTTTACAGATTGTTAATATACATTATTTATTGCACTGGAAGATTTACAATCGGCTCGGTCCATGCGATCTGGAGAATCTTGCTCCAAAATTTTATCTCAGTCTATCACAATATATTGAATATAATCTGTATTTGTCTCTTAAATGTAAATCTTAATATTACGAAACGCTTCAAATACAAGTTTGAATAATTTGTCAAATCATGTTTTCAATACTCTGACCTTCCTCAACTGCTTGTCGACTTGTTCAATTGTTTTAGGTTACTTTTAATTATATTTTCGCCAATGATTAATGAACTATACCATAATTATGCTATCTGGGTAAACATTGTATAAAAGAGTTACGTATTAGTTCATTCATTATGCTGTGTACAAAATATCTTGAAAACTTTAAAAATTAAAAATATTTTTCTTATTTTGTCGGATCTCGACCCAGAACGAGGAAAAATCTGAATATTTGTATCTGAAATTTAAGCAAAAAAATACTTTCTTTCAAGAAAAAATACTTTATTTTACATTATCTTTCATCTAGAGTGTCTATTCTATCTGATAATGTAAAAAAAAAAAACGTTATCTGACAATCATGTTTCCCATAACAAATTTTATTCAGAAAAAATTTCGTAACTTCTGTTCTAATCGACATAGAAAGAAAATTTAAAGTGATAAATGAGCGGGAAATTGTGGTCTACACTACTACATACATAACTCAATTTATGAAATTTGGTAAATTTTCCGGGTTTTCTCGCCAGCCATGCATATTATAATGTTATGTAACAATTTCATAATAAATTTTAAAAAGAATTTGCATGCTATTTTACCCACACGATTTATTATTTATTTTAACACACACACACGTCTGTACATAAATTTCCTTTTATTGGGATGAATTTGTTGTTGTGGTTATTATTATTATTATCATCACAGTCTACGCCGAATAATCGCAACACCTTGTGATCAGCGATAATGTTGCGATTAACTGAAATTGGGTTTCTTCTCTACTATTGCATGGGTGGGGATCCTGACCTCCCATAGTGGGCAGGGAGGTACATACTGTGTCTTCTATCTCCTTATATCTGTTTTCCAACATGCTTTCTGTCTTTGTCTTGGAATGAGGTTACTTGGTTTTGCCCTGGCCCTTTCCGGAGTCCTGGCTGGGAGGGAAACAGTCAAATGCATAGTTATTGTTTTGGGAGATGATATTTTTTTCCTTGTAAATCATCTCTCTGTTATTCATTGTATTATGTTTAGTTTGCATATTATATTATATGATTGGTAAACATTTGAGTGTATTCCTCTTAGTTGGGACCTTTGCTTGTGTCTGGATGAGACTTTTAGGTGATCTCAAATTAAGTACATTGGTGGTATGCTCTTGGAATCTACATCTGATCCCCATTTGTTCCCAGTTCCCCTTTGTCTTACTTTCTCTTGGGTGCTTTAATTGTAATTCTAGGACTTTTTACTATCCCATTTTCTTCCTTTTTACTGGCGCTGATATAACCTTAACGTGTTGCAAGCGCCGTAAAACCCTTAAAAACAAAAAACAATCTCTACTATTGCAACATTTTACACATATATGGTAAATTCAAACCAGTTGTTGTAAACATTGTTTTTAGTCCACCACAGACAGCAATTTGATTGAGACAAAAACCATATGGCAGTCCTGTATAGATTTTGACAAGCAAAAACAACTTTAATGAAAGTCATCTTATTCAGACTGGATTAACTTTAACTCTTTTGTTCTTATTGTAAGAGTCAAGAGATTAGCCATGATGAGAGACCATCAGCTCTCACCACACTAATTGGTCACAATGCACAGTCAATCCTAAAACAAAAAATATCGCTCAGTCTCTCCTTACAACTGTCACTGTCGAAATGTTGTCAAGACTATGCCCAGCCCCCTCGCTTCCTATTTAATGGCCACAGATATCACAAATCATACTGCAAAGCCCTGCCCTCCTTTGTCTCTAATTGAGTGGTAACACTATTGTAGCATTAAATCCTGCTCACTCTCGATTTCACCCATAATAAAATTGATATCTTGTTTGATTGATTTCTTGAATTTACCACTTTTTGAGGTCGAAAATTTGTTGCGATTAACTGAAGTTTGTTGCAATTAACCAGTGACTTTTATATAGAATTAATTCAGTTTCTTGGGAAATGTTGCAATTAATTTTTTTTTTTACTGCATTTAGTATGCATTTCTTTTCTTTTTTAAAAATTATTCTTTATTGGTTTTATTCATTTATGTATGTGTTTGGAGGGGGTGCGCCTGAATTTGTGTTTACGTGTATTGCTGTCAGTTGATTAATAATTGGATTTTAACATGATGAGAATAAAATAACGATAAATCAAAAGTGAAAAGTCTAAATCCAACACAAGTTGTCAAATAGGTGGTCAAGTGTAAAGAACAAGAACTATTTGGTATATTCATGTGCATCCACCAATGCATACACACACACACACACACACACAGAGAGACGGAGACAGACAGACACGTTTACCCAACACGTACAAATGAATCTATCATTGCTCAGGATTTATAATCGCACATTCACACACACTCTCATAGCAATTACATAAAGAATATAGCAATGTTAAGAATGAAAGTCAAGATAAATCGTATCACTTTCCATAAAACATCACACCACTGGATTGTTTTTGCATTGTAGATTATGCGATGTGCCCATTATATGCATAGTCGATTTGAGGTCAGTTGGGGCTATTAATTTGTAAGCTATAGATGGAATGAAATTGACAGCACTCAGCTCTTTGTTATTGTTTTTAGACAGCCATTTTAATTATTAATTCTCACTTAATTATATTGATTAAAAAGAAAAAAGTTTTTATATAAGCAATATCCACTAAACGTGCTCGAAGTGCTTTACAAGGTGTCCCCGACCAACAGCAGCACATAACAAGTAGAGAAAAACATGATGCCTGTTAGGCACAATTTTTTTCCAACAGAGACAACACTAAACGACTAGGTACTCATTTTACGCCTGAGTACAGTGAGAGAATGTGAGTAAAGAGCCTTTTCGGTGGGCGAGGCTCGAACCCAGAACCTTCTTATTCGAAAGCGAGTGTCATACCACAAGACCACTAATGAAAACAAAAACTGAATTAAAATGAATACAAGTGAGCTATGATAGGACGTTTGAAAGTGGAAACTCATAATTGCATCTTTTTTTTTCCATCCTGTGTTGCAATCCTTCATCAATTTTTAAACAGTGTTTAAAATCAAAATCATTTCAATCTTTCTGAAAGTTGTGAATCCTATTGCCTTACAGAAATGTATTATTAAATTGACTGATATGTGTAGGCTATGTATGCTTTCCAAAACCAACAGATCCTGTACAATGTATCATTTTTGTATCATATTATATATCTTTCTTTAATTATTTAAAAATTTTATTTTGGGTGGGGTTTTTTGACCTCCCAAAGTTGGCAGAAATCTCACTTGCTATTTCTTACAACCTCCCATATGTTTTCCAACTTGCTTTCTGTCTTTGTCTTGGAATGAGATTACTTGGTCTTGTCCAGATGTATTTTTCCACGTAAATCATCTCTCTTTTATGTACTGCAATATTTTTGTTTGTTTTGAACACAACGTTTTGTAAGCATTTGAGTGCGTTTCTCTTGGTGGGATCCTATTCTTGTGTCTGGATGGGACTCTTCGGTGATCTAGAATAAACCACATTGATAGTTTTCTCTAGGAATCTGCATTTACTTGTTCCCTATTTTCTGGGTGGGGTTCCTACCTCCCATAGTGGGCAGGGAGGTACTTATTCTGTCTTCTATCCCCCTATATCTGTTTTCCAACTTGCATTCTGTCTTTGTCTTGGAATGAGATTGCTTGGTTTTGTCCTGGCCCTGGTCAGGGTCCTGGCTGGGAGGGAAACAGTCGAATGCATAGTTATTGTTTCTGGAGGTGATATTTTTTTCCTTGTAAATCATCTCTCTGTTATGTATTATTATATTTGTTCTAATTTATATTGTAAGCATTTGAGTGTATTCCTCTTAGTGGGGGCCGTGCTTGTCTCCGGATGAGACTTATTGGTGATCTCAAACTAAGAACATTGATGGTACGCTCTTGGAATCTACATCTGATCCCTATTTGTTCCCAGTTCCCCTTTGTCTTACTTTTTCTTGGATGCTTTAATTGTAATTCTAGAACTTTTTACTGTCCCATTTTCTTCCTTTTTACTGGCGCTGATATAACCTAAATGTGTTGCAAGCGCCATAACACCCTTAAAAACAAAAAAACAAGTTCCCTATTTGAACCACACTTACCACTCCCCGCTTTATCTTACCTTTTCTCAGGTATTTTTTTAATTGTAGATCTAGATTGATTTGATTTATTATCCCATCTTCCTCCTTTTTACTGGTGCTGGAATGGCCTAAAAGTGTTTGCCAGAAAACCCTTTGATAAGTTTTTGTTATTATTTTTTGTTTGTTATGTTGCCTTTTGCTCAGTTTCCTTTTGAATTCAATGCTTGATCTCAACTGGGATAAACCCATGTCTTCCTTTTTTTTTTTGTGACAAGTAAAACTCAAGACCCTTGCAGGCCTCTGGCGAAATAAATATAAATTAGACGGTTCCATAATTGAAGAATTCTGTCCCTTTATTAGAAAAAATAATTTTACCTGGATTATATTTTGGTGTCATTTACGCCAAAGTGGAAACAAAATTTGGATGGGATCTTTTGACCTCCAATGGTGGGCAAGGTAGTCTTTTGCTGTGTCTGGGTGGGGTTCCTGACCTCCCATAGTGGGCAGAGAGGTACATAGTGTGTCTTCTATCCCTTTATATATGTTTTCCAACATGCTTTCTGTCTTTGTCTTGGAATGAGATTACTTGGTTTTGTCCTGGCCCTGGCCGGAGGGGAAACAGTCAAATGCATAATTATTGTTTTGGGAGATGATATTTTTTTTCCTTGTAAATCATCTCTCTGTTATGTATTATTATATTTGTTATTTTGAACGTATAATGTAAGCATGTGAGTGTATTCCTCTTTTTATTGGATTTTGTGCTTGTGTCTGGATGAGACTTATAGGTGATCTCAAACTAAGTACATTGATGGTATGATCTTGAAATCTACATCTAATTGTTTTAATTGTAATTCTAGAACTTTTTACTATCTCATTTTCTTCCTTTTTACTGGCGCTGATATGACCTTTATGTGTTGCAAGCGCCGTTAAACGCTTAAAAACAAAACAAAAAAACTTTTGCTGTGTCTTTTCTTCCCCACATCACCTTTCCCTTTCCATGTTGCTTTCTTTGTTTGTTTTAAGATTGCTGGGGCTTATTCCTGATCCCGTCGGGGATCTTTTGCTTGGATGGGGGGGGGGGGGGGTTCCGACCTCCCATAGTGGGCAGGGTGGTAATTACTGTGTCTTCTATCCCCTTATATCTGTTCTCCAATTTGCTTTCTGTCTTTGTCTTGGAATGAGATTACGAAGTTTTGCCTTGTCCTGGCTGTAGTGCTTGGCTGGGAGGGAAACAGTCAAATGCATAGTTATTGTTTTGGGAGATGATATTTTTTTCCTTGTAAATCATCTCTCTGTTATGTATTGTTATATTTGTTATTTTGAACGTATAATGTAAGCATTTGAGTGTATTCCTCTTTGTTGGATTTTGTGCTTGTACTTGTGTCCGGATGAGACTTATAGGTGATCTCAAACTAAGTACATTGGTGATATGCTCTTGGAATCTACATCTGATCCCTATTTGTTCCCAGTTCCCCTCTGTCTTACTTTCTCTTGGGTGCTTTAATTGTAATTCTAGAACTTTTTACTATCCCCTTTTCTTCCTTTTTACTGACGCTGATAAATGTGTTGCAAGCGCCGTAAATCCCTTAAAAACAAAAACAAACAAAAAAAAACTATCCAATTTTCTTACTTTTTACTGGCGCTGATATGACCTAAATGTGTTGCAAGCGCTGTAAAACCCTTAAAAACATAAACAGTTATCGTTATCTAGAAATGCTACGTTGACAGGATTGTGGTGTTCCACAAAAAATTCGATCATTTTTATCTTTTTTTTTTTTTTACTTTATCACCTTAAAATGTCACATCAACCATGTAACTTCTGAAAACAAAACAAAGCTTACAAAGAAAATAAATTTTATTATCCTCTATGGTTACAAAATAAAAGTTATGGTACATATCCACATATACATTGGTTTCTTTGTGTGATTGCTTTTTAAAGTTATTTGATTGTCTGATAATATCATGTAAAAACGTTGTCTTTTTTCAAACCTAATCAAATATCAAACAAATACAAATAACAAACATATCATTTGTACAGATTAGTTCCGATCATAATTATCATAAATAATATTTATCCGAATCGTACCATCCATTTGAAAATCAAACCACATCAAAATTGGTTTATTTTTATCCAAGCATGAAGCAGAAAATATTAAAATTCCAATTCCAGTTGAAATTGATGAGAAGAAAGCCAGCCCCCCCCCCCCCCCCCCTCCTCCTCCTCCTTCTTTAAAAAAATTTTAATTATTTTTAAAATATAAAACTTGATAATATCTCAATGACCACACTGCAAAAGGCTGACAGAAATTTTATCTCGAAATTGTGGGTGGGGTCTTCTGACCTCCCATGGTGGACAAAGAAGTCACTTGTTGTACCTTCTATCCCCTGTTGTATGTTTTCCCTTTCTGTGTTGCTCTCTGTCTTTGTTCTGGATTGATTTTGCTCAGATTTTCCTGGTCCTGGCGGGGATCCTTAGCTGAGAGGGCTGTTATGTTCTTTTATAAACATTTGGATGTATCCTACATAACGGGATCCTTGATGGTTCCTGGATGGGACTTCAAATAACAAACTTACCATATTTCTTAATGGGATATATGAGACAACCAGAATATCATCCGAATACTTTCAAAAGTATAGGACATCAATAGAAGCATTATATTCTAATTTTACTCTCCCTCAATCACAAACGAGCATCTTTACTCTTTATATCCTTCAACCGTAAGACTCTGGAATAATCTGCCCAAGCTACTTAAACCAGTCAAATAAAACAATTTTGTGAATCACAGCAATAAATCGACCACACTATCCTTCATAGACATAAACTTTGGTTGTAACAGAAGATGCAAAAAAAAAGAAGAGTATGAATGAAAAAGGATTACAAAGTTTTACGCATTACAGAATTACAGATTAGGGAAATGCATCTACATCTAATTCAGAATTCAAACTGCATCCTTGTATCGCAGAATAAATAAGATAGGAAAAAAAAAAAGAAATTTATTTGAGCACTTTGAGCAATTTGTTTTGAAATAAAAAATGGAAATATTGAGCGAAGCTTTGGGGTTTTCTAGCGGCAGATAACTCTAATATATGTAAATATTATTCATGAATTTTCAATAAATAGAATTCAAAGCGCACATCTAAAATGAATAATATCATGCTCCACTCTTAAAACTGAAATGCTGAAATGGGGATTGATTAAGGAATAGGTGGAGATTCCATTCAACTTTACTTGCCCAAATATATTTTGAACATTTTAATGCTGCTATCATTAAAGTGAAAAGTGTTCTTTTATTGTAACAATTAATTCTAAAAGACGTCTTTGACAGTTTAATTGGGGCAATATGCCAATTGAGATTGTTTGCCTGTGTGACACATCAAATACCCCCCCCCCCCCCCCCCTTGCTTACCCATCATTTACCCAAATAAGCAAGGGCCTTGTTCGTTGTTCATTAGGATTATCTATCCAGCAATAATGCTTATTTGTAGCGAATACTGTTTTGTAGTCCTCATGGGTATTTTAATCGCTCTAATCAACACCCTCTCTTATAGCTCCTAACCTTAATCAGCCTTCTCATTCATCCTATTTGTCAGGGAAATGTAAATAATAAAGCAAATTGCTGACTTTAGGAGTGGTGTGAACCGATAACTTTTAAAAAACCCAGACTACTAAAATTTCGGCGTATAATTGAGTCCTTGGAAAAGACTCTTTACTCACATTCTCTCACTGTACTCAGGTGTAAAGTGAGTACCTGGCCGTTAACAGCGTTTTCTCTGTCCAAAAAAATATTGCAATATCGCCTAACAGGTGTCATGTCTCGTTCTACATGTTAAGTGTTGCTGTTGGCTAGTGACACCTAGTAAAGCGTTAACAGCGTTTTCTCTCCGAAAAAATATTGCAATATCGCCTAACAGGCGTCATGTCTCGTTCTACATGTTAAGTGTTGCTGTTGGTTAGGGACCCCTTGTAAAGCGCTTCGAGCACATTTAGTGGATAATGCACTATATAAAAGCTCAAGTTTTAAAGAATTTAGAAACATCCATAATAATGGCACTATGGTTTAATAGAAACCCAATGTACTCTTTTGTCATAGATAGATTTCTTATTCAAGACAACACAATAATTTACAAGCAATCCACTTAAGTGTTTCAGAGCCAATGTCTGACAATTGTATGATACTTTTTTTTTTTAATGATTTTTTTTTCAAATTAATATTATAATGCCTGTGTTGGCAGAATGCCCAATATTTAAAACTGCTGTCAAAGCTGTTGTTTTTTTAAAATTAATTAATTGGTCATCACTATATACATGTGATAATTCAAAAATAGAATCGATTCATCACAAAATTAATTCGGTCAATCAAGTATTGCATGTAAAGGTTTGGCTACTCTTTGGTGAAAGTCTTTCTTGCTATTATTTAGCTTTAACATTTTAACATGGTAACATTTCAATATCATAGAATATATTGTGACAAAAGTAGGCGAATAACACATTTGACTCATATATAAGAGACGGGAATCTCAAATGAACCAAAGCTGTTTTTAGACAAGAATGTCATGAGACGAATGAACATTTTAAAAGCTCGACAAAATAAGAGAGAATGAACAGTGAAAAGATCACATAATCACCATCTGGTTTTGAGTCAAATCCATCATCGCCAACACTGTTAATTACAGGGGAAACTCCAAACAACCACATCATTTGTTTTTGTAATCTAAATTTGAACTGATATTCATCTTTATCATTCTCTTTTAACCGATTACATCCTTCACTCAAAGAGTTCAAGAATCGTAGTTGAACTGTTTTCAATTTTTTTTGTCTAATCAAATGTGTTAATTACACACAATTGTTTTGAAAATCTTGAGTTATGGAAAAATCTTTAAATCGCAACTAGTTAGTTGATTTTAATTAATTAATTTAGAAATATAAACTTGATTAGTTTAAATATTCTTTGAATTCTAAGTGGCAAAATGAATTGACATTTGCCAAAGTCACAAGACATTCATTAATCACATTCTATTCATGACTTCCTTAAGGTCAAAGTTCATCATAGTTTTCCGTTTCGTTTGCTGTCATCTCCCAGGGAGATTTTCCTGCCTTCAGGTAGTTGGTCCACAGGGAACTCAAGGTCTTTGATTCCTGATGATAATGACAAAGAAATCATAAAATAATTTTTTAAAATTAAAAAATTGAGCTTTATATAGCGCAATATCCACTAAATGTGCTCAAAGCGCTTTACAAGAGGTCCCTGACTAACAGCAACACCTAACATTTAGAACGAAACATGATGCCTGTTAGGCGATATTACAATTTTTTTCTGAAAGAGAGAATGCTGTCTACGGCCAGGTACTCATTTTACACCTGAGTACAGTGAGAGAATGTGGATAAGCCTTTTCTGAAGATTCAACATGCGTCGGTGAAGGCTTGAATCCACAAGACCACATAGCTGCACAAATAATTTGTGACCCACCATTTCAAATTGGTATTGTGATGGGATGAACAAAGTGCTTTACTGTCATGAGTATTTCCAATTCGGGAAAAATGGTACGTTGAAAATTAATAATAGATTTATTGATAATATATCAATCATATCAAATGTATATTTCAGGTCATTGGCCAATAGTCAAAACATCTCTCTGAACAAATTATTCTAACAATTATAAAAATAAAAAAGGGATAACATTGCTTTTAGTAATCGTTTATAATCAAAACGATGACAGGCCACTTACCTTAATGTTACACTTCTCTGTGATTTCACCAATAGTGAGTGGTAATGGTGGAGGTGCCATTTTCTCTTCGTCGTCTTTGTCCTCACTCCTAAAAAAAACAAAACAAAAAAAAAAAACTTGAGCTTTTATATAGTGCGATTTATTTGCTCAAAGCGCTTTATAAGGGGTCTCTGACCAACAGCAGCATGTAACATGTAGAACGAGACATGTTGCCTGTTAGGCGATATTACAATTTTTTTCTGAGAGAAACAACACTGTTAACGTCCAGGTACTCATTTTACACCTGAGTACGGTGAAAGAATGTGAGAAAAGAGCCCTTTCCAAGGACTCAACAATGCGATGAGTGAGGCTCGAACTCAGGACCTTCCAATCTGAAAGCAAGTGTCATACCACTAGACCACATAGCCGCACTCCTATGAGAAAATAATATTATGGATATTGTGACCCCAAAGGAATACACTTAAAGAGAAGGAAATAGGTACTCTCAGACACAGTAAGAAATACAAATTCTTACAACCACACTTTATATTGCCTACAAATGCGAAAACGAAGAAGAAGAAGATATGCCTATGAATTATAGGTAATGACAGATATTGGAATGTATTACCCAACCAAAATCCCAGCACAAATTTTATAATCTTCAAAATATTTTTAGAAGAGAATTTACAGACTTTTATTCTCTTTTTATTTCTGGTTTTTACTGCATTCAGTTTCCATCCAGGGTTGAGTTGAGTTTTGGGGGGTTATTTTTTGTTGTTTTTTTTTGTTGCTTTTGTTTGTTTTTTTTTTAGAGGGGGGGGGGGGGTTCTCAGTTCTCACCCCTATGACCCCCGGTAGAGACTGGTTAGCTGAATCTGTTATATCTGATGGAAAGTACTTTGCAAAAGAGACTAGCATCATATCCAAAGGACAGAAAGCAATGTTTACGATCTATTTAAAAATACAGAAATCGGAATAACCTCCAGCTCTACTTTTTTTTTAAATGTCATCCAGATCAAATTTCATATCCACACAAACTTAGACATTTACTTGTCTATAAAATCTCCATCACGGTTCTCAATATCTAGGCCATCAATATTTTAAAATATTATTATCATCTTAATCACCATCATCATCACCACCATCATCATCATCATCATCATCATCATCATCATCATCATCATCATCATCATCATCATCATCATCATCATCATCATCACCACCATCATTATCATCATCATCATCATCATCATCATCATCATCATCATCATCATCATCATAATCATCATCATCATCATAATCATCATCATCATCATCATCATCATCATCATCATCATCATCATCATCATCACCACCATCATTATCATCATCATCATCATCATCATCATCATCATAATCATCGAATCATCATCATCATCATCATCATCATCATCATCAACATCATCATCACCATGTTGTAACCCAAAAAATACTTTAGTACAATCTTTGCATATCTTTTTTTATTCACAACGAGGCAAACCTTCTAGATTTAGCAGAGCTTCTTCTTGAACTCTTCTTGCTAGAGATGGCGCTGCCTTTTCTGCTGGAGGAACCAGAGGTGGATCCCTGGATTTGTCTGGGCTCTGATTCGCTCTGGATCTCTGCCGGGACCTCGTCGGGACTCTCTTGAGCTTCAATTTGATTGGCATCTCCCATTTGTGCCAGATCCATTTCTGTCAAGCCATAGGCACGCATCCAGTGTTCATCAGAAATCTGAATAATCAATGATGTATCATTTTTCATTCTCAAATGTCGCCAAAAAAACAAAAAATATGAAGCAAACTGGGATTGGTGCATCCATGGAAATTATCTATATATATATATAAATAGGCAAATACTGCAGCTATACAGCACTTATCCACTATTACTACTATCACTATGCTTTTCTAAATGCTTATCAGTACCTATTTATTCTTTCTAAGAGGGCAATAAACAGTTTACATATTGTTACCCGACATCTCAGTGTACTTTTGGAATCTACATCTGCTTCCTATTTGAACCAATTCCACTTTGTCTTACTTTTTCTTGGGTGCTTTAACTGTAATTCTAGAGATTTTTACAATCCCATTTTCTTCCTTTTTACTGGCACTGATTTGGCCTTAATGAGTTGCAAGTGCCGTAAAACCCTTAAAACAAAAACAACAATCAAAACAATACCATGGCAGGATGAACAAAACCCTTGAAAATGAATTTGTAATTATATTGTTAAGGAATATGAACGTTGAGGTCTTTGCAATGTACCAAATTATATTATTTCTCAATAATAATAAAATAATAAAGTGTTCTTTTATAGCGCTAAATACCGAAGCCTCAAAGCGCTTTACAATATACTTGTCAAACCATAAACACACTCATACCGAGCCAAACAGACATACACAACAGTCGCACACACTAACTATGCAAGTTTTCCAAAATAAAATTGACATTCAACAAAATGGAATCAAAAAATAAAACGTATAATTTACTCATCAAGAAGAAAATGCCTATGATAAAAATTTCTGGAAAAGATGAGTTTTCAGATTTTTCTTTAAATTTTCTGCACTGCCCGAGAGCCTTACTGACAAAAGAAGTGAGTTTCAAATGGTAGGTCCTGCTTTGTAGAAAGATCTAGATTTAGTAAGCGTGTTTCAACTACAACGAATGTCATTTAACCTCAAGTTTCATCTTTCACAGGACAATATTTCAAAGCAAATTCAATGTTTATGACACCAGGCAAAGCCTTTTAATTTTACACTCAGGCATTAAAAATTTAAGATCATAAAAAAAAATGTGAAAAGCTTAAAGTCAGGTGCCTGGATTGGAGTTGGAACTCAGGACCAACGCAATAAGACCAATTTAAGTCACACACACATTACTAAGAAAACGCAGTAACATTTTCTGTAAAACTTAAAATCTATGTATTCAGTTATTATTACCACATCACAAAGGTCAGGTCCATGCAAAACAAAATCCATGTCATCATGTGTCTCCATTATCCTGAAAAGTCAAGAATTTTTTTTAAAATAATGATACAATCCTACTGTACTGATGATTTAATTATACACTCATGAATTTGAGGTGTTTTTTTAATGTATATCACAATATCCACTAAATGTGCTCAAAGTGTTTTACAAGGGGTTCAAAGCCAACAGCAACATTTAACATGAAATAGGAGACATGCTGCCTACAAGGCGCTATTTTCTTTTTTTCTTTTTTTTTTGGGACAAGTATCATAAATAATGGTCAGGTACTCATTTTTACTTGAGTATAGTAGGCGAATGTGAGTAAAAAGACTTTTTTTAAGGACTCAACATTGAGCTGTCAGATGGATTTAGACCATGGACTTACATATAAGAAGGCGAGTGTTACACTGCAAGAGTACAAAGCCACATTTGTCTTTCAAATTGGAGCAATAATATTTTGAACATTCGTCTTAAGTAGTTATATTATAATTAAGATAATTTGCTAGAAATGAAGGTGTTCAGATCACATGGACACATGACTCAATCATTGACCTGTTGGTGCTTTGATTGTTCAGTAAAGTGGAATCCTAATAAAGCCAACACGGCAAGACCAGAAAGTTTGGTGGACTTTTATTCATTATCAATGGAACACGCTTAGATAAAAAAAAAAGAGCTTGTTGAATTTAAAGAGAGGTTGACTTTAAGAGTTTTTGTCTATATGCAGATTCCATTGTACAGTTATCAACAGTATTTGATCATTTGTTAGAATAGAAAAACTTGAGCTTTTATATAGTGCAATATCCACTAAACGTGCTCAAAGTGATTAACAATGGGTCCCTAGCCAACAGCAACACTTAACATGTAGAATGAGACATGACGCCTGTTAGGCGAAATTACAAAAAGAAATTTCGAACAGAGACAACACTGTTAACGACTAGGTACTCATTTTAAACCTGAGTCCAGTGAGAGAATATGAGTAAAGAGTCTTTTCCAAGGACTCAACTATGTGCTGAGTGAGGCTGAACCCAGGACCTTCTGATCCGAAAGCGAGTGTCATACAAGACCACATAGCTGCACATAGTCAATATCAGGGCACCAAAACAGGCTGTTCAATTTGTAGAATTGTTTCTTATAATTGTAGATAATATGCAAAAGATGTTGTATGAAGTTTGCTAAAGTAAATATCAATGATGAATACAAAATTCAAATGATGAAGATGTTTCAGATTTCTGCTTACCTAACAAAGTTCAAGCAAATGATGAATTAGACATAAAATCCAAATAATAATCATCACTCTAGAAATGGTTACAAACAAAATGGATAACGTGGACCAAATAATAATCATCACTCTAAAAATGGTTACAAACAAAATGGATAACGTGGACCAAATAATAATCATCACTCTAGAAATGGTTACAAACAAAATGGATAATATGGACTAACCTTGCTGTGGCAGCAGCGTTGCTCATGGCCAGTTGGTACATCTTCGTATATGTCCTACCCGCCTGTTTTCGTGACTTTTCTCTAGCTTTCAACTCTGCTTTCAGTCGAGTCTGATTACATAAAGATTACAAATAATTTTTAAGAAGTGGTGCCTTAAATATAGAATTTAAAATAATGAAATGAAGATCAACATTCCCTTCCACCTAAAAGGAACGAAAAACAAATCATGAGATAATTGGGGGGGGGGGGGGGGGGGGGGTCCTCCCCTTTAAATTTTCCTGGCACTGTTCTGGCATTTAGGATCTAACACTTCAAGATTGTATTATTTGATGTGAAGCAGGCAATAAAGATTGAATTTCGAGCCTTTAACGTAAAATATTATTTAAATGTATGTACATATGTTTTGAGAAAAAAATAGGTAGTTTCATAGACCAATTTTTTAAATCTTACATTTTTGTAACTGATTACTTTTACATTAAATTCCATTTTTTTTGGTAGCTGATGCAACCGATGGGGAAAAAAACAGATTAAGATAGATTGGGGTAGGGGTGGGAGTATATTTCTAGTGTCTAGCATTTTACATAAACGAATTGACAATAGCAGGGAGTGTTTCATGACATTAAAATAAGAAGTTTGTTTTGTTTAGTATTTTTTTGTTGGTTAGCATTTGACATTTTCTGTCATTTGCTTTAGACAAAAAAAAAAAGTTACTACTTGCCACCCGCTATTTCCATTTCATTTGCAATTTAGAATTTAATTACGTGTCATTGATAAACTATTTGCTAACAAAGTTGAGGATTCAAAACAACCTTAATGTGACTCTGCAGAATTATTTAAAACCCTCTTTTATACTAAGCAATTAGCGTGTGCCTTAATTAGACCTGACAAATAAAAACTTCATGAGAGACCAGTGTTGTAATTTACTGTCCAACCAGCAGTGATTGGATCTATTAGACCTGGTGGAAAATTCTTCACAATCCTATCCAAAAGGTAACAAGGAATTATTGCTGTCCATTAAAAACTGCAGAAACCGATATCGATATTGGGCTTGGGACTTGAGGGCACGAAGAATTACATACCTCCTCTGGATCTGGTGGTTTCTTGGCCAAATTCAGTGTAAAGCAATGAAGTTTGGGCATCTCTAGCTGCATAAAATAAAACAGAAAAAAATATGAATTTAGTATGATATATTATATTATGTAAATTAGGAATCTGAATAATTTAAGCACAGACAATAACTAAAATTACAGAATGACAATTTATAGAAATATGGAAAACATTTACACATGCTCAATATCCTAGTAGGTGTGATGTATGGTCAAGACACAATGTACAAGATATAATGTAAGAATCAGCAAAGTGTAAAGCACGTAATCTGGCATAAACTCGTCTCACTCAGCATGGTATTGGTAATGCCATCAAACCAGCTAATTGTTGATCCTCTTTAATTAAGAATCGGATTATAAAGTACAATATTTGAGACTGACAGTCGACTGTTCATGTCTCCCCTTTCATAATTCGTTGACGTAAATGAAAGCCCTTGAGTAGCGTTTCTACTAACTTTACTCTCAGATTGCACTTAGAAGGGACAATGATTTTGAATTTGAATTCTTGTCAAATTATTGAAGTGATGAATTTGATCAGAGAAAAAAAAGATCTCATAAAGAAGATAAACTATCAAAGAATTTTGAGTCTAGAGGACCAAAAAAATCCACTAGAATAGTGAAAAGCGATTTGTTCTTATTTACAGGTCTGATAACCCAAATTGTTATGGGCTCATTGTTGTAAGGGAAATATTCTCAACCCAAAGCAAAAGGATGTCCATTACATCTATGTTAAATCAAGCCCATAAATGCATTCTGTTATCAGACCTGCAAATATGTGGATGTAGCATTTGAGCAAATTGCTAATGAGGTTGGTGTGGTTAACAGGCATAAACCGGTAAATTATAAGTAAGGTAACTTTGCATTCTTTACACCAAGCGGACATAACAAACACAAAAGCAGATCCACAACAACCAAATACACTACAATAAATAAAGACTTCAAGCACATCAATGACATACAAGAACTGAGATGCGAAAAGGATATAGAACACCCAAGATCCATCGCATGCGCAGAAGACCGTCATCAGTGGAAAGAACTCACTCAACAAATCAGAAAAGCTGCTAAAGCGTCCCAGTCCGAAGATTAAGAGGCGATCAGCAATAAGTCAAGTAAGTGTCAAGTAACTTTGCATTATGCTTGTTGTTACAACAAATATTGAAGTAAGATTCAAACCACATCATAAATTTGAGTAAAATTTACCTTGGGAAATCTTTTTTCCAAATCAGAGAGCTGGTCAGCCTTGGGTACTTTGGCCGGTTGTGTGGCACCAGTAATACTCCTTCGAGTCTGAGAGAAATTTTAAAGAATAAATTTAATTTGCTGCGATTTTAATATTGTTGAACTCACTATGGTACCAGTAAAGATATGATATTAACGTTAGATATATCAATTTGTGAGTAAGTGCTTCAGTAGTACAGATCTGGTCTTGTTCAAAACATTCATCATTGTTAAGCGTAGTCAGTTTCTAGCTGAGTAACAATGCCAAAAAGCAGTTAAAACAACAATAACAACTAAACATAAATAAATAAAAAAGAGAAACCCCCAAAAATTAGCCGTCCTTGACTAAAGTCAAGAAATACTGGTTTAAATGGAGATAGCTTATCATGTTTTGTTTGCTTTGTTTGTTTGGGGGGGGGGGTATTTTCATTCTACTTTGTCTAGAGCTGTACCATACACAACTTTTCAGATTTTTACCTTGAACAAGTGTCTACAATCCAATTTTTTATCATCATAATTTCATAGAAGCTTTGATTGATATCGCAATCTTCACACAACTCACCCTATACTGAGCAGGAAATTGTTGAGTGATGGCCCAATTTTCTGCCCTGGAGGTTGGCCTTGAGTTTTCTCTTGATTCTGATATCCGACTTAAAGATCGCATCTGCTGCTCTTGTTGACGAATTAAATGTTGTTGAATGGGATCTGGTTTTGGCGCCATCTCAAACATGATGTCGCTTGACTCTCCCCGGCTGTATGATGATAACCCATCACCAGAGATGTCGGAATATGGAGTCATATCTTTGAGAACAATAAAAAAAAAAGAAAGAAAGTAAGAAAGAAAGAAAATTCATATTAATTTTTTAAATATATTATTATTATTATTATTATTATTATTATTATTATTATTATTATTATTATTATTATTATTATTATTATTATTATTATTATTATTATTATATTATTATTATTATTATTATTATTATTATATTAGTATTATTATTATTATTATTATTATTATTATTATTATTATTATTATTATTATTATTATTATTATTATTATTATTATTATCATTATTATTACTATCACCATAAAAACGGCAATAACAACATCATTGTTATTTTATCTCATTCTATAAACATAATTTCTTAATAAATAAATAATTAAATAAATAATAATAAATCTAAACAACTTTCTACAATATACGAATATCTAAATCAAACACTATTTAAAACATGTCAAATCCGATGCCTTACCTGAATTTTTCCGAACTTTAAAATGTGAGTAAAAAATGTGTGGCTGTTGAATTTCAGCATGAAAGTTTTGAAAATCTGATGGAGTTTTTAATTTTCCTTCCCGACGAAGTTTATCCTCTAAACCAATAATCTGAAAGGGGCAAAAGTCACAATTACAATTCAAGCATCTTTACTTCTTGTCAAAAAAGAAAGAAATTGAATACTTATACTTAAAATACATTTTTTTAGACATTTAAAAACAGCATCCTTTATTAAAGTAAAATAGTCCTTCACAGCCATTGGGCCCATGGAGCCGGAGTTTATCCCGGTTTCTATAGCATGAAATAGACAATAGCAATTGCTTGCTATCCTTTAGATAGAACACTAGTCTATCTTGTCTGCACCCGGGATCGATCTTGGTCCCTTTGCATGTGAAGCGAGTGCTCTACCAACTGAACTATAAGGACCCACATCCCTTACTAAACTCTATCAAAATTTGTTTGAATCCCTTGAGGAAAACATGAGAGCTGGTGTTAAAATAAAGCACCTTAATTTGATAGATTATCTGCTACGGGAGCATATAGACCAAAATATGGTTTAAAAATCCAATAGGGATAGCGACAGAAATTGTGATTTTTCAACAAAGAAGCAATGATACACAATAATGTCACCTTATCATTCAAGTCTCTATTAGTTATAATAATTGATAAACGACCAAAAATAAAACTTTAACTACTTTTTATTTTCACCATGTTCTTAAGACAACACCATAAATAAAATCACGCACTATCAACTTACCTCTTTTTCATACAATCGTAATAGAATTTTTTAGCGTGGTTGCATTTCAAATATAATCATTGCATGATTTGCCTAAAATAAACCAACATGTTGCTATAACTGTCATAACCCAAATCCAAAAGGATGAAAACTCACATGGTATAAATCTGTCTTCGGGACTGTCATTGTTGAGGGAGTTGTTGCCAAAGTGTGACGTTCAAGTCTCTTTTTGACGGTATGACTGGCCTTTTTCTAATCAAATATAGAAAAACAGAAAAAAATATTATGTATAAATGAGAGCAAATACCTGGCTGATCTTTTTTTCTTTTCTTTTTCTTTTTCTTTTCTTTTTCTGTTCCTTTTTTTTTATTTTTTTTTATTTTTTTTTTTTTTTTGGTTTGTTTGTTTGGGGTTTGTATGTTTTGTTTCTTTTGTTTATCAGTTTATCAATAATCAAATCCTCATGATTTTGAAACTTTGAATCATAGATCTTGAAAACAATTTTCAGCAAATTAATTTTAAATTATCGTGTTTAAACACCAATGCATAGCCTCCTAGTAGTTCAAAAGTAGCAAATAAGAAAATATTTATAAAACATGAATGATGCTCATGTCTATTTTACACAACATTTGAGGCAACTGAGATATTTGGGGGAAAAAAATTAACAGTAAAGATAATGTTTTAGCAGAAAACAATTTATGACCATAACTGAATCCTGTGATAAGCTAAACAACACAAGTAAAAATAAAAAAGACAAGCTTTAATAGAGCACAGTACTTATTTTATGAGCTCAGAATGATTTAAAAGGGGTATAATAAATTAATAAACAAAATTAAATATAACGGGAAAAAAATACCAAACACTCTGCATTTCGGGCTCAAAATCTTTTTTCAGTCAATCACAAAAAACAGTAAAAACATTACTCCATCACTGAAAATAGATTATCAAAGGAAAAAGATCGCTTTTCTTGATTTTTTAACAGTCAATAAAGAAAAGATTAACTCTAAATTCAAAAATAGACACTTCATTACATGAAGTTTAATGATTTGTTGTTGTTTTGTTTTTGTTTTTTGTTTTTTGTTTTTTTTTTTCTATTTTTTTGTTTTGTTTTGTTTTTTTTTTAAACATACCTCATCTTCCTCTTTCCTTTGTTTCTCAAGGCTCAGTTTGGCATCTTTCTGTCGGATCTCTCTTCTTTGCTTATCAATTTTATCAGAGAGCAGTCTTGAATATTCATTGTAATAGTAGTCTCGAAGGTGATACATATCTTTCACCAATTTGAGATAGTGCTAAAATAAAAATGTGTAAAGTTGCTGTTTACACCATTCAACAAAGCAGTGAAAGAGATAAAATATTTATAATCGTGAGATACATTTTATAAAACAAAAATAAGAAATAAAAATATAAATAATTTGACACAATCGGTCATACAAATGTATTTATCAAGTGGCATAAGTGGCCAATTGGCGTGAATAAAGCATATAGGGGCTAGTATTAAACTGATGTTTAGTAACATAAATGGCATTATCTTCTTGATCAGTGCCTCTTTTTTTTAAAATTAAATCTTTATAGGGTGGATTTTTTAAAAAGACAAAACTATATGGATAAATTGTGCATTTAAAAAATGACAAAATTGTTTATTTTGGTGCGATGAAAAAATAAAGAAGAAATAAAATAAAAATAAAAATAGGCTATACTATAATGGCAAACAAATATGGTGCAATAATATGTAGCAGCATATCTAATGCATTCACATTAGCTGTACTTCTTGGTAAATGCCCTTTTAAAAATAAAAATTTATATTGGGTGGTAAAAAAAATACAGAAAAATACATGGATGGACTGTGCATTTTAATAAAATTAATAAGTTTTGATTTTTCTTTATTTTGGTGAGATGCTATAAAAATAAATAATATGATGGCAAACAACTATGGTGCAACTATGGTGCAATATGGCGCAACATATCTAGTGTTATTCACAATAGAGGAACAGTAAAGACAATTTGAGAACAAAAGTTTTTATACCAAGAGTCAAATATTTCTTTATTTTTCTATTGAATTATAATTCTCACCTCATCCATTTCCCTTTGCTTGTCAAGATCTTTCTCCTCCGCAAAACTTTCACCTTTTCTTTTTTCTTTCTTTTCTGCTCTCCTGCGTTCCCTCTCCTCTTCTTTTTTCTGATAGACATTTAAGGGAAAAAGAAAGAAAGAAAATCAGGACAGGATTCCATCATTGTGAGTCAGAAAAATAAAATTTATATTTTATCCTTGTTATTTACCATTAAAGCCAATTTAACAGGACTGAAAGGATTGAGTTATTTTTGTTTCAGGTTCTTCAAATCTAGGATATGATCATTGGTAATAGCGACAAGGGACACATTGGCCTCAGTGCACGTTGCTCACCTCTTTCATCATTTTTATTTGTGTTCAACAATTTACAATTCCTCCCCCCCCCCCCCCCACCCCAGGCCCTTTTTAAATCAACAGCCACTGACACACACACACACACACACACACACACATGCACACACAACACATACACGTGTACATTTTATACACAACACATACTCAAACACACACACACACACACAAACAAACACAAACGCAAGCATGCAAACAAACATTTACACACAAAAACAAAAAAATTAAAACAAAATAAATAAAAAACAAAGAAATATATACACACGCAAGCATTGCAATATTTTCTTTTAATGGTCGCTTTTTTCCTGGTCAATGTTCAACCACTGCAAATACTTTTGATCTTGGATAAAATAGAGTATACTTTATCTTTGGATAATTTTAAAAATTCGAAATTTGTAAATAAAAATTTCAGTGAGGGCTGGAGAGATTAAACATCTTAACTTTTTAATAAAAATAAATTCAGTGCAAAGTTGTATACCGCATCCCTGAAATTTTCCCCAGTAAAATCCTTATCCCATTTTAGTTTTGAAATCCAAATGGTGGTTACTACCGGAAATAACAGTTTCAGGTCACAAAGTCCGTCAGTAAATAACAAAGGCAAAGAGGAGAACATTTTTCAGCGTTTAAACTAAAATAACTTATCTTCAAAACAACAAAAGTAACAAAATTAGAAGGGGGGTACGAAACAATCTTTGAAGCCGGAGATGACCTGACATCATGGATCGACAAACATAATTTGGAGGTGTAGCCATACGCTACTACTACTACTACTACTACTACTACTACTACTACTACTACTACTACTACTACTACTACTACTACTACTACTACTACTACTACTTTTCTTTTTTAAAAGCACGTTATAATGATATAGATAGGTTTCATTGAGCTCAAGCCAATTTTAATATATTTTTTTCCAAATTACATATGATGGTTGTTTATAGTTATAACTCTAGATCTATAACGATGATGATGATGATGATGATGATGATGATGATGATGACGATAATGATGATGACGATGGTGATGATAATTATAATTATTGTAAGCAAAAATTGCATCATTATTTACCTTTTTCATTCGTTCCTTCAAAGCATCCTCAAAACCATACTCATTTAAAAGATGAGGGAGAGTGGGTTGTTTATGGTAGGAGGGCACCATTTTAGCCTCCACGGTTTTCAGTCCGCCTTCCCCTTTAGGCCCCATTGTTAAAACTCACCAAAACAATACCTGATAATATGGTGAAAAGGTACACTGAAAAACGATTACACATATTCACTTCTATTACTTGATACTACTTCATCCATTTCCACTATTTCAGTGTCCAAAGTAAAGCATCATCAGCCATTGGCATAGCGACGACGAAGGGAGGCTACTCCCAAAAGCTTGTTTTGCTTATAGCGAACATGTCGTTTAAAAAGCTACATCCTATTTCTCTCTCTCTCTCTCTCTCTCTCTCTCTCTCTCTCTCTCTCTCTCTCTCTCCACTGATTTACTTCATGGAATAACCAATGTTTGAATGATTGAGTCAATGGTTTGAACAGCTTTAAGATTGCAGATTCAGAGGGGACGGTGTTCTGATGTTTCTATCTGTAATATTATGGTATGGTGTCTTTATCAAGCAATGTTGATCATAAACTTAACCATGAGGTTATGTTTTGTTTCTTCTTTCTTTGTGGATTTATTTTTCTGTTGTTGTGGGGGGGGGGGTTGGGTTTCTTTTTTTGGGGGGGGGGGCATTAGACATTGCTTGCTACCCTCTGGAGAGGACGCAAGTCTATCACAAAGTACTTTCCGCCAGGTATAACAGACCCAGCTACCCAATCACTGCTGGGTGGGCAAGGGGGTCAGAAAAAATCTCGACTGCACCCGAGATCGATCTCGGTCCCTTTGCGTGTAAAGCGAGTACTCTACCAACTGAGTTATAGGGATCCCCCAAAGATGCCAATATCACACTGGTTAAATTGTTGATGTCGGTATAACTATCACTGCAACAACCGGATAAAGGAGATGGTGCCCAATGAGAAGTTGGATATTAAAAATAAAAACATAACGTGTACAGTCCTTTTGATAAAGTGATGTATAGCACTGCACTGTATGCGCTAGCATAAAACCTACTGCACCCCAGCCACGATAACACGGTTAAAAACGATTTAGAGTTAGAGGTAAAGAATAGATAGCAAGACTGTGGGCCCCAAGAGACTCCAAAATCGTTCCCCGCCGCTCACTCAGACAAAAATAGAAATCCACAGATAACCGGACTACAGATTAAGAGAAGAACCTATCAATGATTGGGTAGCTGGGTCTGGTAGCTCTGGTGGAAAGTAGTTTGTGAGACTAGCGTCCTATCCAAAGGATAAGCGATTGCTATTTTCCGTGTCATACTAAATGTTCCTTTAAAGTACAAAACAATGATACAGGTAGGCTACTCAGAATATATCCCTCACATTGGTTTTTCTCTACGCAAAAGCTTCCAGACACTAACTCAATCCTCTCCGGACCTGCTGGCACTCGAGGCGATGCAAGGGATTTCCACCTGGTCCTGTCAGCAGCTCTTCTTGGGGCCATCTCCAGGGACAGACCTCTCTGCTTTAGGTCCCTCTCCGAGTCTCCTTGGGACGGCCTCTTTTCCTCATTCCTTTGGATGTCCATGTCCATCGCAGAGCCTTCCTTATCAGTTTCATCAGATCTGCGACAGACATGCTCCAACCATTGTGCCATCTCATTTGAGACTTTCCACTTCAGTTCTCGCTCTCAGGTCCTCATTTGAGGTTGTGTTTGGCCAGAATATCACGGCCCGGGCAAAACTGAATGCTCCCATTCCAGATTAATGATACAAAGCCACAAAAGATAGGCATAGGATCGTGAAGTAACCCCAACGCCCTCTCCGCCCCAGAAGGCCAAAGTTACACCGCTCTATTATACAGAGAATTCGTCTCACCTGAGCGTTAACAAGACTTGAACCCTCCCCGCGCCCATAAGGAAATCAAGGGCCACTGCGACAGAGTTAGGTCATTTCAGCGTCAGTAAAAAGGAAGAATATGGGATAGTGAAAAAATTCTAAAATTACAGTTGAGGTACCCAAGAAAATGAGACTGGTTCAAATAGGGAACAGATGTAGATTCCAAGAGCACACTATTAGTGTACTTAGTTTGAGGTCACCTAAAAGGAAAAGTCTCATCCAGACACCAGCACAGGATCCCACCCAGATGAATATACTCAAATTAAATGTTTGAATATGTCAACAACAAAAAAAGAAAACAACAAATAATACATAACAGAGATTATGTTTTTAAGCGTTTTACGGCGCTTGCAACACATTTAGGTCATATCAGCTCCAGTAAAAAGGAATAAAATGGGAAAGTAAAGCCCCAAAGAAAAAGGGAAGACAAAGGGGAATTGGTTCAAATAGGAAACAGATGTAGATTCCAAGAGCACACTATCAAAGTACTTAGATAAAGCAATTCGGAAAACAGATATATGAGGATAGAAGACACAGCAAGTGACCAAGGCCCACCAGATGTGCTAAATAAATAATGAATAAAGGTAAAAGAAACATTTTTGGAGATAAATGATTTATTTCAAGACCTGATTTTAAGTAGAAAATATGTGAAATTTTTCTTTCTTGGTAGTAATTGCATTTCTATGTGTATTCTGTATGAAAATAGTATGCTGACATTAACAATACTAAAAAGAGCAAATTACATTTCTCCAATACATTTTATTCAGTAACGGACCAAAGCATTATATTCTTTAAAAAATAATAAACAAAACAAAAACAATAAACGCACAATCAGAAATAACGAAACACGAAACGCATTTTACTACCTATTAAAAACATCTGGTATCATGTCTGAAAAAGAATGATTGTAAAATCGTCAGTTTCAGATCAAAACTGATTCCCTAGATCCATAAATGCTAAAAAATTTTGTATAAGACCTATGTGACGAGTACATATATTTTTTTTATTATAGATACGCAAGATGAGTAGTCGTGACATTACTTATTACTTAAATGATCAATTGAAAATGAAAAACTATTCTAAACCACTCCCATGCACACTGCAAAAATTGTGTATGTCATTACCAAGGGAGAGCTGAGGTACCCTATTACAAATTTATAACCATGTTCCTCTTTGAAAAAAAAAAAAAGGGTGTTGGAGAAGAGAATCAAAACAATTTTTTTAAGTATGCTGTTATGCATGGACATCTTCTGCCTTCGCTTTGCCATGGGGGTTAAAAAAAACAAAAAAACAGTAAGATTTTGGCAGTTTTGGAACATCAGTACAAAATGCAGTTTGAAAATCATTGCCTTAATTCCAATATTTATAAAATTGGTGTCACTAAACTTTCAATGACAACAAAATAACTCTTGTCAATGCTCAATCAACCCAAGGCCTGAAAAATTTGTCAATGTCATGCATATATACAAACAACTCTATACAAACAATGATTGTTTAAACCCATAACAAGCCATATACTGATTGAACACGCTTGTCCTTTAGAAAAGGCAGGAAGACAAAAACTACTTTCGCACTGACGTTCTCACATTTGCTCGCACAAATATTTGACAAGGTAGTATAAATAATAATAATGATGATTAATATGATAGACACGTTCACAGTCAAAACAAGGCCCCTGACCTCTTCCTTCCTCTGCTCTGGAATAGTGTATAACGTGAGAATGTTTTCCTAAAGGTAACTTGCATCATCGGTATAGTGGTAGTAGTAATAAAATATATAAATAGTAATTATTATATATAAGGTGGATGAGTGGATTGATTAACAATGCAGTAGTGAAATAAAGTTCCCCATTCAGGTATATGTACAAGTTAAGGCGCACCAGATGATTGTTTCATTAACAAAAACAAAACAAAAAGTAAAAATAATAAAACTCATCAGTTAACAATACTATGATGCATGTCCCACCCACAACACAATAGAGACGCCACAATGCTGACAAGAAATGAGTCGCATTTAACCACCAAAGATGGATTCAAATAACGACAATGGCAAGAAAAATCAGCACACATAACAAAGAAACTGTGCACCTATTTTTTTTTTTTTAAAGACAAGTGGAAATTAAAAGGAAATATTTCAATTTTTAAAGGTGATATATATAAACATCCCAAAAAGAAAAGATTATAAATGGCCTTGTGGGTAAATAAATAAAATGATAGACAAACTCATAAAGAATGTTCCCACCAATCTTGCTGGTCTATTTGATTTAATATTCGCACATTGCTCCTTGCTCTCCTCTCCAAAGGGATGGTAACAAGAAGGCATGGTGGCAAGTGAGAGGAAAAGACTGATAAAAAGAATACTTAACAGACATACAAAATTCGTATAATATAGCAACAGCACACTATACATATCAGCATAGGAATGAAATATTTAATCAACAACTGCAACAGATGCATAACAATGATACCCAGGATATTCATACAAAAGAACAAGGTTGTCATTCAGCAAGACCTAATCACCGTCATGGCTCTGTCGAGTCAGTGGACCATGCGTGGTGACTTAACATTAGTCCTGGAATTTATTTCATGACATGCAAAGAAGACAAAATGTCTTATGACCACCTCCATGACAAATCCCACAATCAATATGACGTAAATTTTCAAAACATCTCTTAACTTCCAAGACTTTGCATGCAAACCCTGTAACAACAAGGGTGAAAAATGCCAACAAACGATTATGAAAATATTGCCATTCAGTAACAAAACAAGATGATATACAATTATATCATCGTGAATTTACCATTATTCTTCAAATCACACAAGACAGTTACACTGGAAGAAGTATGTGCAAATTTTTTTCCTCTGCACAAATGACAACTATAACAATCATGAAATGTAACATGCAGGCAATTATCTATCTAGTACATCAGAGCTCGCATTCATGATCCTTAATATATAATCTGTCTTTCTTTTCAAGATGCAAGACATGGTAACATCAGTATTCACATCATAATTTAGTAGAAAAACAAAGAGTTCAATAACCAGCCGACCACATCCAATCCCATACAATCATGCCAAGAGAGTTGTTTTGTAAAGAAATATCTGAACTTCATAACCAATGCAACATATGATCTGATGAGTCGCCAATCACCATAGACATGAAAAGTTCCCAAAAGAACAGCCTTTTTAGTCTTTTATCATCAATGTGCTAGTAATCAAAGAGCATTATCACATTGTGATCCTCTCATTTCCCTAATACCCGACAGATGTTCTCTATTTTCCAAACATCCCGCTCTCACACATGCACACGCTCTTCCTCTCAAAACCTACAGCTTATGTCCAAACGTCATGCATACCAAAGAAAACTTTCAATTGGATAAAGAAGACTGCTAATCTAGTCCAAAATTGTCCATTAATTTACATGGATTCAAATTCATCCACTCTCTGCTTGGTGTTGCCTGATCTGATCTGTTTCAGAGTCTTGTATTTGTCCCGACCCTGTTTAACGTTTTCATTATGGATTAAGTCATTTGAGGTGGTCGCTGTCTGTACATCTTGTAATTCACCTTTGAGAACCTGTTGAGATAGAATAATTATGAGAATTTAACTTATGGTTTCAAAAATAACATCAATGGAACAAAAGGAATTTTTTAAAATTAAAAAATTAAAATGGCTGTAGATGAGTGAAAGTGATTACAAATACCCGTTCTTTGGAACAAGTAAAGAGGAGAGAGAAAGATAATTCCACAAAAATGTTGTGAAATGATAGCTTTCCTATTAAATATATATTGGATTCGGATTACAAGAGCTACCTACTTGATTGATGTCAGGTATGTAAAAGATCTTTTGTTGAAATAAAAGTGCACAAGAATCTATTCCTGTGAGAATTTCTAAAATTGCAAACCTAATTATCAACCAGCCTCTCTTCTCTCTTTAGGAGAATGTGATACTTTCAGAACTGATTTGAAGAAATTTTCAAAAAAAAAAAGTTTATCTGACCAACAAAACAACTGACATAAAATGAAAACTCACAGTAAGTCTGCCTTGAAGCACGTGGTTCTTCTCCCATTCTGTAACTCTCTCTTCTTCAGATCGTGCTAAGTCACAAGACTCATCATGAACAAAGTCTGCATCTGTTAGATAGGTAAAAATATAAAAAATAAGTGAATAATTTCAGTTATTGCGATTGCATGCGGATCACATTCAAATGTAACATCACATGCCTCACTCAATAAAATATATAAGTCAGCCCCAATCTATTCTTGTCATATAATTTTATTTCTTAACAACTTAAATGTGATGCGGATGAAATATCCGCAGTTGGCTGAATGCAATGCAGACGAATTAAGTCCTCTGTTTTGAGTCATTTTTCTTTGCAGTTGTTCAAATTTAAAACAATTGGTAATTCTCATTTGCAAAATGGCAACCTCGCCTATTCAAACAGATGTATGAAACGAATTAACAGTAAAATGAGAGGTTTTGAAGATGAAATAAGCCAGTAAAATGACAAGTCATGTGTAAATTTCCTCTCCAAGATAAAAGAATATAAATAATTACTTTCAAGTTATATTTTCAACGTGAGAAAAGTGAGTGGAGCAGGCACTTTTGTTGGTAACAACAAGATATGAAGTGAATAGAAAAGTGCCAGAAGACAATAGAGAATGAAAATTTTTCGCGGCGGTGGTGGGGTTTGAACCTGCGACCTTATTGGTACGACAACTCCGCCTGGCAGGTGAGAGCGTGGCTCTACCGTGTGAGCTATCAATGAACACAAAAATATTCGTTTCAAACTCAAAGTCATTACTAGATCCCTCTCTCACCCACTTCTTGAGACCGCCGATTCGTTCGTACACCACCATCGCGAATAATTTTGACCAGCAGTTAAGCTTAATAGCCAATATTCTCAACACAAACATATAACATAGAAACGATTGAGACATTGAGTATGCTCCGGTGTATGGGGTGAATTTTTAATTCAGAAAAGTGAGTGGAGCAGGCACTTTTGTTGGTAACAACAAGATATGAAGTGAATAGAAAAGTGCCAGAAGACAATAGAGAATGAAAATTTTTCGCGGCGGTGGTGGGGTTTGAACCTGCGACCTTATTGGTACGACAACTCCGCCTGGCAGGTGAGAGCGTGGCTCTACCGTGTGAGCTATCAACGAACACAAAAATATTCGTTTCAAACTCAAAGTCATTACTAGATCCCTCTCTCACCCACTTCTTGAGACCGCCGATTCGTTCGTACACCACCATCGCGAATAATTTTGACCAGCAGTTAAGCTTAATAGCCAATATTCTCAACACAAACATATAACATAGAAACGATTGAGTATGCTCCGGTGTATGGGGTGAATTTTTAATTCAGAAAAGTGAGTGGAGCAGGCACTTTTGTTGTTACCAGGTTCAAACCCCACCACCGCCGCGAAAAATTTTCATTCTCTATTGTCTTCTGGCACTTTTCTATTCACTTCATATCTTGTTGTTACCAACAAAAGTGCCTGCTCCACTCACTTTTCTGAATTAAAAATTCACCCCATACACCGGAGCATACTCAATGTCTCAATCGTTTCTATGTTATATGTTTGTGTTGAGAATATTGGCTATTAAGCTTAACTGCTGGTCAAAATTATTCGCGATGGTGGTGTACGAACGAATCGGCGGTCTCAAGAAGTGGGTGAGAGAGGGATCTAGTAATGACTTTGAGTTTGAAACGAATATTTTTGTGTTCGTTGATAGCTCACACGGTAGAGCCACGCTCTCACCTGCCAGGCGGAGTTGTCGTACCAATAAGGTCGCAGGTTCAAGCCCCACCACCGCCGCGAAAAATTTTCATTCTCTATTGTCTTCTGGCACTTTTCTATTCACTTCATATCTTGTTGTTACCAACAAAAGTGCCTGCTCCACTCACTTTTCTGAATTAAAAATTCACCCCATACACCGGAGCATACTCAATGTCTCAATCGTTTCTATGTTATATGTTTGTGTTGAGAATATTGGCTATTAAGCTTAACTGCTGGTCAAAATTATTCGCGATGGTGGTGTACGAACGAATCGGCGGTCTCAAGAAGTGGGTGAGAGAGGGATCTAGTAATGACTTTGAGTTTGAAACGAATATTTTTGTGTTCGTTGATAGCTCACACGGTAGAGCCACGCTCTCACCTGCCAGGCGGAGTTGTCGTACCAATAAGGTCGCAGGTTCAAACCCCACCACCGCCGCGAAAAATTTTCATTCTCTATTGTCTTCTGGCACTTTTCTATTCACTTCATATCTTGTTGTTACCAACAAAAGTGCCTGCTCCACTCACTTTTCTGAATTAAAAATTCACCCATACACCGGAGCATACTCAATGTCTCAATCGTTTCTATGTTATATGTTTGTGTTGAGAATATTGGCTATTAAGCTTAACTGCTGGTCAAAATTATTCGCGATGGTGGTGTACGAACGAATCGGCGGTCTCAAGAAGTGGGTGAGAGAGGGATCTAGTAATGACTTTGAGTTTGAAACGAATATTTTTGTGTTCGTTGATAGCTCACACGGTAGAGCCACGCTCTCACCTGCCAGGCGGAGTTGTCGTACCAATAAGGTCGCAGGTTCAAACCCCACCACCGCCGCGAAAAATTTTCATTCTCTATTGTCTTCTGGCACTTTTCTATTCACTTCATATCTTGTTATTTTCAACGTGGCAGTTTTCTCACTAACAATTAAGATGAGGTGTGACTCTTTTAAGTCAAATTAATTATTTTTTTAATCATGAAAATGAAGTGAGTTTTATGGCTTGCCAACACTTCATAGGCACATAGCATCCCATCGTTTCATGATTCGCACATTCCATTAAAAATTTCTTGAAATCTATCTTTTCCTCTTTCTAAATATGTACAGGTTTAAGGCATTCTGATTGTTAATTTCGGAGATGTAGCAAAAAAAAAAAAAAAGTTTATCCAGGCTTTGCACCATTGTAGTCTCCATCCTGATGCAATTCAAATTTAACTCAGCACTCAAGTGGTTATACTAATGATTAAAGAGAAGAAAGATTGTGAGAGCAACAGAAATAGAAAAGAACTCACTATATTCAGTAACTTCTCCACCATGTTCCTCACTTTCGTCGTGGTTGGACTTAAATTCTGACTGCACCATCAATTTCTGCTGTTCTTCCAATCTTTGTTCATTCTCAATCATGACTGATCTCAGCTGCAGCTCCTTTTCTTCAGCTGTCTGTCTGGCCTCCTCAAGATCAGTATGAAGCTTGTTAACAACAGTTTCCTTCTCCTCAATGTCTGTGATACGGCTTTCTAGATTAGCTTGGGTTTCTTCCAATTGTCTCATCTGTTTTAGATAAAATAAAAGGTTAATAATCAATATGACAAATCAATTTCATATTAAACGACATGCTTGCCTTGAATTAATGACATAACAATTAACTCACCTTCAGAATTATATACTCGGTAATAATGTAACTTCATAATTCTACAGAACTAATGCAACGTAGCCAACATTGCTGACATATCCATTTTCAAATGAAATTACTGATATAATATCAATATATTACTCTTCCTAAAAATTGGTAAAAAAGCCCAAAATATCAAGGACTAAACCTTCCAAATTAAAAAAAAAAATATCTGTATACAGAGAATAAAAAATGTTAAAATCCAGCCACTTGTATGTCGGAACTTGAACCAAGCCATAGCATACCATTGTGAGAGAAAAGACATACATGTCAACAGTATTTATAACAACAGAAAACAAGAAAGAACGTAATCAACCAATTTCTTACCAGCTTCTCTCTCTCTTCATGCTCCATCTCCTGAGACTTTGCATACTCGGCTTGGAGAGCTTGGGCCTTCTCTTTCTCCTCGTCCAATAAAGCCCTTAACTGGCTGAGTTCATCAAGTTTGGATTCCCTTTCTTTAATCTTGCCCTGCATATCTAGTAGCTCTGGAAAATCGATAAGCAAGTTACTAGATCACTCAATCACTTTTTTTTTTCTGGTCTAAATACTCATTTTCAAATGTCTATCAGTCACCAACAAAGTGCTTTTATAGACAATTTGAATAATGTCATGCATAGTTGTGCATTAAGGTAAGTCTATGAATGCGCAGCATCAAACTGGGAAATAATATAATCATTTTCAGCTAGTAAGATCAGAAGAAATGAGCTGCAAGCAATATCCAAATCCATGAAAATAGTGAAAGTATTTCACAAAAGACAATAAACACAACAGGGCTCTTGAAAGCCATCATTTGAATCTGATCAAAAATTAGAAAATATTTACAAATATAAAAGGGTAAATATTGACGATATAAAATTCTTATGATGTAAAATGCTGAATAGTGTGCAATCAAAATACCTTTCATCCTGGCTTGACCCTCTTCTTCTGCTATTCTCAACCTCTCTTCCAAATCCTTGCGGTTCTTCTCTGACTCTTCCTGTTCCAACTTGAGACGAGCTAACTGAGCCCTGAAAAGGGTATCAAAAGATTATCATTTAAACTTATAACAAAAACACTTTTGCCTCCTTGGCTTATGCACATAAAATAATAATAGTCAACACATTTTTATGGACTTGTTTTTAATATTTGAGAGAAGAGAAATACTGTAAAGACATAACATGTCAAGAAAACATCTTTACACCATAGGTTAACATTTAAGAAAATGTACTTTTGACTCTAGTGAGCATAAATTCCTATCTAGGACTTAGCAAAAAAAACAAAAAAACAAACCGACAACACTCTCTACTAAGAGGTCTTTACAATCAGCCAACCAAAACAAAAATTAAAATACCGCTTAAAGTATGTAGCCTGTTAAAACTTTACTTCCATTTCTAATTTTCATATTCATAAAAACGTTCTTTTGTAACATTTACAGTCACATATTGAAATAGGTTCAAATGTCAAAAAATCCTTTCATAAATAAACAACTTCTGTCTAATGAAAGCAGTTCAGTTCAAACTGTAACTGATTTATTTTAACCACCAGACTGATCCAGGCAATAATATCAACTTACTATTAGTCATCGTAACCTAATAAGGGGATAATAATTTACCTCTCTTGTTGACGAGCCAGTTTGTCCTCTCTAGCCTGTGCCTTCATCTGTTGCACTTCAATGGTATCTGGCTTTCTTCTTCGCATATATAATTCATGGTTACCCATACATAATGCCAAAATTCGCTTGTTGATTCGCAATCGAGGAGCATAAAAGACGAAGTCCTACAATAAAGAAAAATGAAAAAGTAATTAACTATTTTAAAATATGTCAATAGATTAAATGTGATGTTCAAGGTAAAGTTGTCAGAAACAAATTGTCACCACCAGAAACAATTTTCACCTCTGAACTTGATCAAATTAGATCACATTCATTGTTTTTGTGCTTTGAAGACCAAAACATGTGCATCACTTTTAGGCAAATGAAGAAAAAGTTGAAAAGACTGAAAGATCTGAACTTATAAGCACCCTAAGCACCCAGTTGAGACAGAAAACATAAGACCAAACCCATCTTCTATCCATTCTGAAACCACCTGTAAGTCACCCAGGCAATAGCACAGGACCCTACCAAGAGGTGCATAATCAAATGCACGTCAGTAAATAAACATACTATATAGTGACGACTGCTAGAACATATTTGTTTAACCTCTGTAGTTTTAGGGAAAATCTAATTTTATTATGGTGTAATAGCAAAAACATAACACGGCTTCTCTATTATCCTTTGCAAAAAAATAATGTAGCAGTCCAATAATTTTCCCCTCTCAGATTTCTGGTTTTACGAAAAAGATTTTGACGCGTAATGATATCCAAATTACAATGATAATTCTTAATGTCAAATTGTACAAGAATACATTTTGACAAACAATATAGGTGGGGTCATTGCGGGGGGTATCATTTTAGAACCAAAAAACAAAGCCATGGATAAGGACAAATAATACTGTTTGATAGAAAAGAGAGTAAGGTTATGACCAATGAAACACATACGAGTCCAAAACAGCCATTGTTGCCCCCACAGTGATTAGATCTCAGACAAAAATATGATCCCACCACATGGCACTAATACAGTAGCAAAAAAAACTTTGCAAATGGCAGTCTGTTTTTGTTTGTTTTTAAGGGTTTTACGGCGCTTGCAACACATTTAGGTTATATCAGCGCCAGTAAAAAGGAAGAAAATGGGATAGTAAAAGTTCTAGAATGACAATTAAAGCACCAAACAAAAAGTAAGACAAAGGGGAACTGAGAACAAATGGGGATCAGATGTAGATTCCAAGAGCATACCATCAATGTACTTAGTTTGAAATCACCTACAAGTCTCATCCAGACACAAGCACAAAATCCAACAAAGAGGAACACACTCAAATGCTTACATTATACATTAAAAATAAAAATAATAATACATAACAGAGAGATGATTTACAAGGAAAAAAATATCTCCCAAAACAATAACTATGCATTTGACTGTTTCCCTCCCAGGCCAGGAAAAAACCCAAGTAATCTCATTCCAAGACAAAGGCAGAAAGCATGTTGGAAAACAGATATACGGGCATAAAAGACACAGTATGTACCTCCCTGCCCGCTATGGGCAAATGGCAGTTTACGAATGTTCCTAATAGACATTAAATGCACAATATCGTTCTGTCTTTTCTTCCCCAAAGAGTAAGGAATTTCAAGTGGAAAAAATTGCAATCAATTGAGGGAGAGGTATTCATTAAATAAGATCTAACACAAGACTGTAACTATCTGAAAAAGCACAAATCGTGAACAGAGACCCCAAATCATTGAAAGGATTATGTAAACCATTGATCACCTTGTAAGATTTGCAAAGAACCACGACATCCCATAACCAATAATAATAATAACAACAATATAATTTTAATTAATAGGAACAGATGGCCGCCTAACAAAACAAAAGTATAAAAGGTCAAATCAAATCCAAGGAATTAACTTATTTACTCACGGGAGCTTTTTTATCTATAGGTTTGATGACAAACTTTTTATCGTTAAAAGAGATATTCCTAATCTCACTCCATGGAAATCCTATCCTCGGTGTCAACCTGTCAATAAAAGTTAAGGAAGATAGGTTAAAATATAAATCACATAAAATTCAAGTGGAAACTTCTTTCATTTAATTCTTGTTTGTCCGTGCGATTGTGTGTGTGTGTGTGTGAGAGAGAGAGTGAGAGAGAGAGAGAGAGAGGGAGAGAGAGAGAGAGAGAGAGAGAGAGAGAGAGAGAGAGAGAGAGAGAGGGAGAGAGAGAGAGAGAGAGAGAGTCGCCTACATACTTGCTTCATTAGACATGGTATTTCATAATTTCTACTGAAATGTCTTTAACCTTTAAAAATCAATACAGTAGATTGTTTAAAGAATTAGAACTTACCTGTCATCTTTTTCATAGACGTTGAGGCCTAAGGCGTCAACCCCTAATAAAAGTTCTGTTCCCTTTTTGTTCTTGATTTCAAAATAATTCACACCATACATCTCAAGATCCTGTGCAATCTTCAGATACTCTATCATAGCATCCTCTCTGGAATGTCATCAAAGAAAACAAAATATTAGTAATGAATTATGTCGGCTTGATAAAGTTATCTCAAAATAGCTATCTTTCCCCTAATTTTTTTTTTAAAGCCATGCAGGGGACATTGGTAAAATATTATAATTGTAGTTGAATTTCTCGTTTCAAAACTTGATTCATATATACATCTCAATATTTATTATCTCATTATTTGCCGGGGTAAATAATGAAAATTAAAATAATGTGTAACTATTAATTGCATGTTTATGGTTTTAATGATAATACAATTGTGAGATATGGATGCTGGAAATAATTTCCTAAACATTCTTGGCAAAGCTCACCGTAACATTCCTTTGTGTTCTGCAAACCATCCAGTAATTCTCTCCAACCACTGTTCTTTCTTGAGTTGATGTTGATCATACACTCTGTAAGAGACATAACGAAAATGCTTAGAGAATAGAAGATCATTGGTTCAATGATAGAAAAAATGTTTATACAGAACAGACCTCGTGCAAACTCGATTAGATTTATGTGAAGCAGTGTAATACTATCATTTTACATCACCTTTTGCATACTATTTGATTTCTTTCACACATGTGATTCAGGTTACCTTAGTTATATTCCAATACACATGCCTAGGGATCTAAATTTTCTTTTTTTTTTGGGGGGGGGGGGGGGGGGGGGGGGAAACAAAGCATTACTATCACAACAAAAGGATAATAATCACTATTAACATTATCATCGAGACATCACAACAGGTAAGCACATATGTGATATCGTTTCAATTGGCAAGACCAACTTTATTCAATGGTTAAATGCAATGCTACATAACTGTACAATTTCTGTGAAATGTTACTGCTCCAAATAAGCAGGTCTGATTGTATTAAAATGAATTATATAAACATCTTTCTATTTTCTGATAATAGTTTCATCATATTATTCATAAGCAAACAGTCATCAGAGATGCCAAATAACTTTTGGAAAAAATACCCGAAAATGAAAGGAACGTTGTATCTCACCTAAAACAAACCTTGTAAAGGTTGAAATGAACAAACAAAACATTTCTCTTAGCTCTCACCTCACAATACAAAAAAAAAAAAGTGGAAAAAGCCAGAAGAAAATGGGAATAAGAAATCCCCAAATAAAGACAAAAATTGAGGATTTAGGAATTTACAAGTGAAATTCACAACTGAACTACTTAAATTCAGTTTCATGAGGATATTGATATCATAAATTCATTGTAAACATAAAATCTATTGTTTTCTCAGTTTGCATTCTCAGAGTCAAGTAATGACAGAAGTTAGGCAAAAATTGAAGAATTAGCCCTTTGCAAGTAAGATTCACTTCTTAAATTCAGTATCAATGAGGAAATCAATACCATATTTACATTTTATACATACCTTTCGGGTAACAATTTGTCGTTTTCTAAGTTTGCATTCTTTGCACTCTCACTTGTTGAATCTCCATATTTGGCTTGACAAGCATAGGAGGCAAGAAGGACAGCTGTTTCTGGGGGGCAATACACTTCATCATTCAAGATTGATTCTTTCACTTGGAGGAAGAACATCCTCTGTGTGATGTCTTGAATAAGTTCTTCTGATACATCTTCTGGGTAAAACTTTGCCCTGAATTTGAACTGCAGAGGGACCTCTTTTTTCACATCTTGGCTCATTACTTTTTTGTTCAGTTTCAACCAGGTGGCATATTTTTTGCTATCGATATACTGGAGTCCAAAGAACCATATTTCCCTCAGACCAATTGTTTTGACGACCTAAGGAGCATTCAAAAAGGTAAAATATGCATAATTGAGAACCAATAATGATAGATGAAATGCATGCAACTTATTTCACCTATATTGAAGCACACAAAAAAACTATGTAATTTCATTTAAAGATATTTTTTTTAAATAACTGTAAAAATCTAAAACAAAGGATTCAACCCTTCGGAAATTAGATTGAACTTTAGAAACTTAACAAAAGATAATATGTAACTATTCAATTTGGACACTAATCTGTTGTGGTGAAGGGGGGGGGGGAATGGAGTAATAATCTAGATTTTGAAGGAAAATATAGCTGAAATTCGACAATATCATCCTGCTCGATTCATCAATATATGTGGTAGGTTGAATAACGGAGTAGTTTTTAAATGCTAAAAATTTAACAATTTCCAACAATTCAAATCATGCAATTTGCATGGTATTGATGGCAGAGTGGAAAAGGAAATAAGTCTAGGTTTTCAACAACGTTGTATGTGATCAGTGAGTGGTAAGATAGGAGGCAATGATTCCTAAGACTGATTGACACGACAATGACTCCGTCTTTGGCTAAATCATACTGGGGTAAGTCCATAAAAAACCATCATTAAGGTCAAAAAATAAATCTGTTAACTGGTGATCTTACTTGTACTTTTTACCATCCAGGATAGTTGATTTTTTAATTTTCTAAAAAAAAACAAAAAAACGGAGCTATCCTACTGTTTTCATCTCCAAAAATACAATGAATGTGGAGCAGACATTAAAGTACGAGGGCTCTTTCATAACTAACCGAAAAATGCCTGTAAAATCCGCGTTTTTTATGCTATCAACAAAATTCTTGCACATGTTCATACCTTGACTCGTCCTTCATTTCTCTACGTGACAGCCAAGTCTGTCGACACACTTCTGCCAACGCCGCACCATGGAATAGATACCCTCTCGGAAGAAATTTCCGTCAAGGTTTTGTAGCCATTTCCGCACATGGTCAACAAGCTCTTCATCGACATCAAAGCGCTTTCCTGCCAGCTCACGTTTCAGTGGCCCAAAGAGGTGATAATCAGATGGTGCGAGGTCTGGACTGAATGGTGGGTGTGGCAAAATCTCCCATCCATATTTCTCTAGCCAACCTTGCGTCACTCGTGCTGTGTGGGGTGTAGCGTTGTCGTGTTGCAAAATGACCCGTTGGTCAACTGCCCTGGGCGCTTTCTGCGAATGGCCTCCCTAAGCTTGTCAAGAGTTTGGCAGTGCCTTGCAGCATTGATTGTTTCTCCAATTTGTAAGGTTTCGAACAGAATAACACCACGACTGTCCCAGAAAACAGTTCCCATTATTTTCTTTGCTGACCGCATGACTTTGAATTTCTTCGCGACAGGTGAGGATGGATGTTTCCATGTCATCGAATCTTGCTTTGTTTCTGGAGTGCAATGGTGCAACCAAGTCTCATCACCGGTGACTATGCTGTCAAGAAAAGTCACATCGTACCCTAGAAAGTCTCCGCCGGCGTTGGCAGTATGCCCGTGAACCCTGCGTGAGCTCTTGCTTCTTCTCAAAAGTTCCTGCAGATGTCCAATCTTTGTTCTTTATGATTGTCTGTCAATTGCTAAGGAACCCATCTTGCGCTGACTTTTCTGTAGCCAAGTTCATCAAATACAATTCTATGGGCAGAAGTTTCCGAAATTTCAAGACTGCTTGCGATTTCATGAAGTTTCAACATCCTGTCTTCACGAATAAGCTCATCAACTCGCTTCACATTGTCTTCTGACATTGCAGTTATCGAACGCCCTCTCCCTTCCCTGTCTGTCAAGTCGGAATGGCCGGCTTCAAACAAATTACACCAGTGATAGACTTGTGTACGGCTTATAACATGCTCACCATATACACTCTGAAGTTCTTTATGAATTTCGGTAGGATTCAGACTTTTGGCGTTCAAAAAACGTATGACAGCTCTGATTTCCTCCTTTGACCAAGTTTCAAGGTGGGCCGCCATCTTTAAAATCGTCTAGAAATTCATTGTGCAAAATGATGCACTTCATAATTTCTGGGAATATCCGTAAGGAAATAAGGAATATCATGTCGTTTACAGAATTAAAAAATCTCCACTGGTTGCTGAGCAATGGGCATTTTTCGGTTATTTCTGAAAGAACCCTCGTAAGTGAATTTTTATTGATTTTGTTTTCTTATTGCCATGTAATTTAGATTAAGTTAATAAAGTATGATACCTGTATGATTTGTTATGTAATTGGTTTGGTTAAAATGTTACAAAAGATTGAGATGACATTTTATTATGTTCCTGATCAGTCTTGACAACTTACTCTAGATATGAATGCCACATCAGTGACAAAAAAGTACATAATTTTTCTTTTCATAATGATGTAATATACTTAAATATCAATCTTACTATTTGATTACCAGTAAATGGTAAGAAAGTGATCAGAAAAATTCAATAAACAAACCTGGTCAAAGAGCTGTTTGCCTGTGGTGCTCTGCTGGATGGCAAACTCCAGCTCTGCGTCCATGGTCGTCACACGGACGTTGATATGCTAAAAACAAAGAAGGGGGCAAATCAGTAATTTGATATCATCATCCCCGCTAATCTATGGTAACAAAAGCTAGTCTCACAGTAACTGACAGAGGGGGGGGGGGGGGGGGAAAAAAATTTAAAAGAAAAAAATTATTTAAAAGAAAAAAATTATTTAAAAGGGGGGTAAAAATGCACTCCTGTGTGAAGCATGAGCATGACTGCTGAATGCTATTTTTCCACAAACATAAACTAATGCATACTATGAGATAAAATTTAAGCCATGAACCCCGGGTGACGAGGTGTAACTGCGTCAGGGTAAGGTTTCACATTTATCAATAAAAAAGAAAAATTTTAATAAAAAAAGAAGACAAAGTGAACATTGGAGACATGTGTTATTTCTCTTTTCTTAATATTCTGAGACAAATGACAGTTCAACTCTGAAATTTATGAGGATGAAAGTACAAATATCTTTATAAAAATTCAGGTAAAGCATGGATTAAAAAAACAAAAAAAACAAACAAACAATCCTTCAGATTCTCAATTCTAAATTTCAAATTATTTAGTCAATGATTTCAACCTTCCTGGTAATCGAGCAGAAATCATCTCGATTTTAAATTATGTACAATAATTCATAAAGGCAGATAAACGTCCTAAATTAATTCCAAATCCCATAAATTATTGCTCATTTTCGAATTTCTTACAGACAATCAAACAAAAGCTCAGTACCATTAATTTTCAATATTAATGATAACCATAAGGAGCTTAAATTTAAAACAAATATTTGTAAGACCTTAAACTGCAATATATGATTGATAACCTAATTTTATTTCACTTACTGGTTTCGGCATGATGTTGGCTTCTTGCTGACCAGTTGCGATCTAAAAAGAAGCTCAACCTTTATTTACCTGGAAATAAAATATAAAATAATAAACATTAAGAGAAAATCCCACCACAAATATCAAATGTCATTTTCTATTTCTTAAATAAGTCTTTATAATCGCACTATCATCTTAATAAACTGACAAATATTATTCCTCAATAGGTCAATTAATTTGACATGCTTCAGAAGATCTTTCTGAAGTTCCCTTGTGAAAACATAATGAGAAGTTATCCAATCCTCTGAGGTAATATAAATCCATGAAATGAAAAATGTAGTTCTAAACCTTGACTTTTATTATAGAAAATTCATAAAGTAATCCAGTCAGAGAAGCCAACTCAATATGGCTAGATCCAATTCACAAGGAAACAAGGTCCAAATTTTATGAAGACAAGAAAACGCATATATTTATATTAGATACAAACAGTTCTCAAATTGTATCGATGGTGCGGGGAAAGTGTGAGCATAATGACACGTTCTTGCTCCATCTAACTACTAGTTAAATCTATTCAAGACGACATAATACTTTGTCATTGCCATCTGTTTCAATAACTTGGGTTGACCAGAGTATTTTAGGACTTTAAACCTGCTTTGGGTAAATAATTTTCAGAAATTTCACAACTCCCATTTCCATTCCTGACCTAAATAATATCATAAATCATTAATGAATGAGAGGAAATAAATCAATAACCTTGTGACAAAAATGGAATAAAATTTGATTCCTTGTAATTAAATGAGAAAGACGAAAAATTCCTTAGCTTATCAATTGTAATCAGAAAGGTTTAGGCGGATTCTGAGTCACTTTCACTTATGTATTTTTTAAGTGGAATTCGGAGTGCTTTTTACAAATGCTAAACTGACCCTGTGTAGAATTAACATTAATCATTTCCTCTCAAAGTGGCACTTGTGAATCAAAGTGCGAACAGGATTCTTCATTAACTTAACTAAACTAATATAAAATGTTTTTTTATCTGCTCGTCAACAGCAGTTTTATATTATACAGCTTATACTTTAACTCAATCTGATAGAGTAGGTTGAAATGAAGAATATTCTTACAAAACCATTCAAGATAAAAGTAACTTTTGATTTAATTCTGAATGGATTCCTTATGATTTATATAATAAAATGTTTTCTTTCCGAGTAGACGTGAATTGAACAATCAATCGGATATGAATGAATGTATTAATAATTAATACAATCATATCAAAGATGAAAATTCTCTCAATCAAGATCAATAATTACACAGAGCAGTTCATTTAATCCTTTTGGACATTTTCCCATTTCCTCCTATCTTTGATTTGATTGACACTGAAGAATTTAATGTTCTAATTTTTGACTTCCTGAATTTCTCTATTATTAGTAGATATTATACTCTATTCTATAGTCAACAATCATCACATTTTGATTGACTAATTAACAACTGGGTAACAGTTCAAACATTGCTATGCCGTAGAGATTGCCAAAAAATCGAGATTGTGGGGTAGCACCCTACACTTTGCTTTACTGTTACTTGTCGAACTTGTGACAAGAAATGAGAATAATGAGAAGCAAATTCCCCCCAACACTCCTACCTACTAAAAACTAAGAGGCTGGCCAGCCAATGCTTTTATTACTTTTAGCTGACGCATGTTCTGTGTTTAATTGGAGGAAAAACGAATTGACATACTGGTGGAGATTATTTAAACCGAACTAAGCTTAGTCGTAGACTTAGACTCAGACTACGCCCACTTCACTTCGACTGTTGAATTTGAATCATGTCCAAAAAGATCATTGACACCTTTTCGTCAGATTTTTTTAATAATCATGATGAGATTATTGATTTTTGAGAACATCGCTTATGATATAATGCCACTCATTGGTAATTTCATTCTTATTTAATCCATTGCATCGAGTATTGAGTCATTGTTGAGTCGGAAAAACAAACACGCCCAATCCTATCCCAGTCTCAAGACTATGCCCGGTCGACAAACCTGTCAGTTACCTCGAAAACCAATTTACCAATACATTGATCCCAACAATTAAATTATAGAAAGACGATAAATTAGTATGAAAATTCGACTGTAAATTCATTTTTACACTTTACACATGAAATGGTTGAAAGAGGGAGGGGTGAAGAAATCGACGATCACGATCACGTTCAAGTTCAGTGCGATAAAATCACGAGTGAGAAATTTATTCCAAACAATAACCCGGAAAACTAAATTATCCTTTAGATAAGAATGGCAATTCACAACATGGGGAAGAAAGGTGAACTTGGGTCACAATAAAAATAAGTCCATATTCGAAACATGACTCCTTACTTTAGCGAAAGTTCACAGTACGGCCAACTCCCACCTTGGACACCGACCGGTGCACTATGAAAATGGCTGACACTAGGGTGTGGATGTCAATTTGTAGACCCCTCTAGGTAATAATTGCAAACGCCTATCACTTCCGGGGTTTTTCTCAATGAGAGAGCTGAAACCGACAATGGCGCGAAGCTTATGAATGGAAATAGGCTATCAAAGCGACATAATATTTGGGAGCAGGCAATGGTGTACGATAAAAATCTGAAAAGGTGTGAGTGAGGAGGGGGGGGGGGGGGGGGGGGGGGGGGGGGGGGGACGAACCTTAGATATCCTGATTATCGGTACAATGTGCTACCATATGCCAACTTATATTAATCACATACAAGTTTCAAAGTTTTATCTTACACAAGTAGGTACCTCTTCCCGAACTGTGGTGTTATGGTAACGCCTCTGACTGGTAATCAGGAGGTCTGGGGTTTGAGTCCCAGTCAAGGCAGGCTGGGTTGTTTTTTGTGGGGTTTTTTTTATTTTTTTTTTCTTCATGTAATTTTCTTTCTGCTTTGTCTGGCACTGTTTCATTTTGCAGAAAGAAAATATCGACACAATTTAACTAATTATTTAAATCGAGGTGTAGAAACCTGATTTTTGCGGAAGAATTTATACAACGCGATTTCATTTGACAATGGCATAATAATAGTTTAGTTCTGTATAAAAAGACAAAATGAATGGAAACAATACAAAATAAACGAACACTAAAAAAGGACATGCCGGAAAATAGTTGGACGTATGTAGATAGTTCAACCTATGATTTTGTTCCCTTTTGCTCTGTAACAATCTCGATTTATCTTATATAAGAGGTTTCTGAACCAACAAAAGGAGCGAAGAGTATAAAACAAAACATCTTATGCGTCAACGATAGGTAGTAAGCAATGTGCACATATTAGCAGCTCTGATAACCTAACGCAATTATGGGCTCAATTGTTGTAATGGACAGCATTTTGTGTTGTTTTGAACGTGTTTCCATTACAACATTGAGCCCATAATAATGTGGGTTATCAGACCTGCATATAAGTCCACGTTGGCAGTAAGCTCTCTCCATGCAGGTATTTGTAAATACACGTCGGTTGTAAGTAAATACCCGTATTTCTTTACTTGACCCCATTCTTTCACTGGTGACGACCAAGACTCAACAAAAGACGAGACAATGCATGTTTTGTTGTGGTACAAATAACTGCTATTCGAGATGGACAGCATGTGAAGAGAGCATTGCTACAACTATAATCAATTTTTCTCCTATACTAAGCGCAAGAGTAATTTTTTTTTCTGTATTATATTGGTATCTAAAACGGACCTTATACGAGTAGTACAGTGTTGTTTGTCTGTTTGTTTGTGGGGTTTTTGTTTTCGTTTTATTTCGTATTGTGGATACTGCCATTAGATATAACGCTCATACAATATGTAACATTAATAGATAGAATGAAGTTGAAGTTGATGTCACTCGGGTTTTTGTTATTGATTTTTGCCATCCGCGTTTATGAGTAATTCTCACTAAACGGTATTAACCAGACTATCAACGTTTAAGGTTACACATTG
>NC_088362.1:53230979-53250419 GCF_034508935.2 Berghia stephanieae
GAGAGAGAGAGAGAGAGATGTTCAACAGGAAACAAATGTTGACTGTAGTAAAAATACCGATTCACCCAAGTGTGACCAAATCAGACACTTCGCTCGAACACCCAGTGCTTGTTTGTGACTCTGATCAATAGGTCATGACCTTGAGAAGTCCAAGCAATATTCGCGACACACCCGGGATCGTACCGGTTAACCCGATATTGGCAGCTTTAACCAGTTAATAAACTCTTGACTCTGAAACCTGAGATCTTGCGAAGTCCTGGGTTTGATAGTTTAACCAAGATGAGGATCATTTAAATCAAACGATACTGAAGGAAGAGTTCTCTGGCCAAATTTTAAAATACATTCACGGATTTCCAGAGTACGGCAGTTAACGGGTTAACGAAACACACACAACACCAGTTAAGAATAGCGACACATCGCCGGGATTATGTTAGTGCTAGTGGTTCTGATCCAAGTAGCTAATTACACTATACACTGAGCCGATTATAGACATAACCGTGCATCGCTCCATGTATTAGATCATATCAGTCCAATGCATCGATTATAATACGTAATGAGCCATACTTGTATCAATCAAAACATGACATACGACCGCCCCCCCCCCCCAAACACACACACACACACATAAACCCACGATCACAAAAAGCTTAACACTTGACTCGTACGGATATTTGATTAAACTATTTAAAGTCCAGCAAAGTTGACTGAGACTTGTTCACATGAACAATCATTCTGAAAAACACAGTTTAAGAGAGCCCAGCAAAGTATTTCTAAATCGTTACGTTGAATAACTATGAGTCCGAATAACAATAGTTTAAAGAATAAAAATAATAGTAATAATAATAATAATAATAATAATAATAATAATAATAATAATAATAATAATAATAATAATAATAATAATAATAAAATGACATTTATAAAGCGCCGCAACCGTCGTGTACTATAGCATAGAGGTCTATATAAATAAAAACACAATGCGCTTCACATTAATAGAGAAAACAATAAATAAATGCAATGAAAAATATAACACAGCAATTCCAAATAGACAAGACATTTGACACATGACAGGTAAAAACTACGAAATAGAAGACGAAAAAAGTGTAACGTTTTCAATTTAGATATGAAAGCTGATAATGAATCCTGAAAAAAAGACTTCAGATAACTATCAATCTTAAACACAAAAATAAATGCTGTATATCATAAAATTTGTTGTTTTGTTCATTTATTGTTGTTCTTTTAAGCCAAGCAGATGTTTTGACTGGTTACATAACAGTATCAGCATAAACAAAATATTATCGGTTGTGCAGTGACGTTGAACGAAAAATTAATGATATGCGTTATCTTTCATCCTCTGACCCCTTTATTTTTAGAATCTCGAAAGAAAAAAAGAAAAGAAAACAATTTTAAAATAATATACGTAGTACAAGCTGTTGTACTGATGCGGAGATTGTTTTGTCCGTACACAACGTTCCTGACGACCTGTTCTGTGTACATTTCGATTGTTAACATCAAGATACTTTTTTTTTTTAACGTACAAGTACACAGTACACAGTGTGTTCAAATCAGACTTCCGCCTCATACCAGGATAATTCGTAGAAATACGAATTGTTGGCTTCAACTGCAGAGTCAGATACACATTAAATTGAGCTTGTATATAGCGCAATATCCACTAAACGGGCTCAAAGCGTTTTACAGGGGGTCCCTGGTCAACAGCAGCATTTAACATGTAAGACGGGACATGACGCCTTCTAGGAAATATTACTTTTTTTTTCGGACAGAGACAACGCTGTTTACGTCCAGGTACTCATTTTACACCAGAGTACGGTGAGAGAATGTGAGTTCTTGTCCAAGGACTCAACTATGCGCCGAGCGAGGCTCGAACCCAGGACCTTCCGATCCGAAAGCGAGTGCCATACCATTAGACCACATAGACATTACATTTCAAATCAACACTATATGATAAAAAGAAAACTTCGGTGCCAGAAATCACCTATTCAGGATTTTGAAGCCAATACCTACTAAGGATAAATCATTAGAATTTTTGAAATGTCAAAATATGACACTTTAACACACACAGCGCTGCCGTGATATGAGAAAAAGACGCATAACGGGAAAACCTACTTTTTCAGGAAACGCAAAAAACCGTTTTACTTAATAACATTGCAACTATTGGCTCGAATCTAAAAGAATTAATAGGTAATTAAAGAATATTTTTTTTTGTTATTTTATTCATGGAACTTGAAAACTAAAATATTTGTATTAACTGTGTAATTCACCAAAAGACCTTTTGCCAAATCCATGATTGAAAATTGATTGACACATGTCTTTGACAGATAGACGCAAAAATATTATGCGTCCATCGCACTTTCGGATGTGTATCCATTGTGTGACAAACGGACGCATATTGTTTTTGCGTCTGTTTGTCATAGACATGGGCTAGTTTAGCGGTAATGTGCATATTGATATACAGTGTCATGTGAGGACGCATATCGCCCATTGTTAAGCTATAATAAGCAAAAACACCATAATCACGGGTCCCTTGAATAATCGGAAGAAACCAATCAAAAACATATAGGATATCAAGCTGAACATGCTTTATTATTTCAGAACAATGGCACCAGTCATGTAAATTTTCATAATAGTTTCATTTGCAGTGATTTGATTAGCATTATTTGTATAACTAATACTAACTCTCTTTCTCTCCCTCTTTCGTTATAGTTCACTAACATGGAGTTTGCCTTTGTAATCCTCGCTAATATTATCACATACATATTATACATTCCATCTCTTCTATTTAGATAATGAATTGAATCATTACTTAGGCGTAAACGTTGCGTGCTCGTACACATTGTTTGGAAGAGCAACGTTTCCAACTAGTCAGTGAATGATGAAGGGACATTCACTTGTAGGATTTGCAAAGAATTTTACTCGTGGAGCTGGTTGGTAGGTCTATCCAGTACTTTCGTCTATTGGGGCGGAGGGGGGAGGGGGAGGGGGGCGTCAAACCCACAAGTTGTTTCACGATCTCATCCTTCTTGTAAATCCTACACCCCTGGATTTTGTACGAAACTTTGGCGTACAAACAAATCCGCGTTTCAGAATGTCACATTCGTTGAAGGTATCTTCTTCAAAGCTATTTTGAAGAAGAGTGTCTTTGGTGACCCTCGCCTGAATTCAGCACAAACAATCTTAGCTAGGTAGGGACGATTGTAAGCTTTGCTCAACAGATAACTACTGACTCCAGAATCCCAGTTGGCAAAGTCATTAAACCTCAACGGCATTGTCTGGCAGCCTGCTTCTACGACACATTCTTCAAATTCATTGAGATCAAAGATTTTGCCGTCTTTCCGCCTCAGAACTCTTTGGATTCCGGCATGGGTGGAATCAGCTGCCATAAAAGTATGACCAGGCTCTAAATAGTTGATTGTGATGGTGCTTGCTTTTGTAGTAGTCTAATCATACAAGATGAAGTAACATAGTATAAAGGGTATACTTTATAATTTGGGCGCTACAGTTATCCAGTCAGAGTGTCACAGATTCGGCATCACGCTTATATATTAAGTAAGAAGCTGATGCAAGGTCTTCATCTTTTCGTCCTAAAATTGATTCATTCCATATCACGGCAATGTCCTTTTCACTTTTTTTGCAGTCCACTGGTGCAAATGTCTCTTTGAATAAGACCAATCTGCTTGTGAACATGGTTCTGTTAAACTGATTCATTCTCGGCAGCAAAATCGCTTTTTGCAGATCAGCGGCAAACACTGGATGGGCTGTGTTGGCGTTTTCGTTCTTGTCTGCATCCTGTTGATACCTCTCTAGCATTTCTGTATCGTGTCCGATGGATGATTTTATCGGCACACGGTTCACACCTTTCTTCACAGTTGCATAGTTGTTTGTGCAACAAGAAGGACTTACATTTTTCACATTCTTCTTGAACAAGGCTTGTGAGATGTTAAGTTCTTTAAATGCAGAATAGTAGAGTTTCTTTGATATGGATTTTCCATTGACTGCGCAAAAGTTTTCGTGCATATCATTGATGATCAGATCAGATGGTAAATATCTCCTGAAAAGCGCGTGTTCACGTCTATAATGAAAAATGCTTGTTTTATATTTCTCTATGTGTTCATGGATAATGCTGTGGTCAATCTTGTGCCAGGGACTATGACGTCCACGATTGTCAACAAGGGGTACTTCTATGACATTGTTTTCGTTAACACCAACATCCTTGAAAGCGCTCCTTATCAGTTTGCCATTATTAGCTTTGAATCCGAGAGTAGTAAAGAAGAGCTTTTTGCACACAGGATGGAAGACTCCATCTTCCTGTTTCATTGTATATTTGCATGTACATGACTAGGCAATTTTCTCCTTGGAAAGAATGCCTTCGCACTGATCTCTGCATTCTGTTTTACTTACCCAAGTCCGTACAAATTTGCGCTGGTCCTTCCAATCCTCTCCCCAAAACATCTGTTAAGCTCCGTCGCTGGTACTCCAAGAATCTGTCACGGCATTTTTTGGAGCAGGTCGGCGCACAACCTTCCAAGACCGAATGCTTTTCTCTCATTCGCAAAAGCTTGTGTATTTCCTAGTCTGCTTTTTGTATCCGCGTCTTGTGCTTTCTCTTTTTGAGTGAGTAGAACTGTCTCTATCTCTAGATCTGGTGTAGTCATTGTTTCACTCTGCTATCGTGGTCTCTGTAATCGATGACACACCTGGAACATGCTCTCCTTCAGATATTTCTCCTTAACCGGTAAAGGATGCCGGCGTGGCAGTTTCGGACAAATACTCTTCCTCTTCAGCAAATGGAACTCTAGGGGCAGTGGTTTCGGCGACATATTTAGAAGCAAGTTCCAAATACATTTCAAATTCTGAGTCACTATCTAAACTTTGTTTCTCAATGGTAAATTCAACACAAAATCCATATCGTTTGCATCTGCTTCTTTAATCTCAACAGCCAGTTTACGTGCTTCTACTGCAGATTTTCATATCGGTGTTTAGGTAAACCTATCTAGCTCGTCTCCTCCGTTTTTCTTGTTGTCCGTGGTTTCTTTAAATCTTTTCCTCTCTGCTTTTATGACACTCATACATCATGTAATTCCTCCTGATAGAGGTTTCACTATTGATCTGAGCTAGCTGTTTCAATGGAATGTCAATATCTGAATCACCGGAGTCTGATTGTCATGATTTATTTAATCTGGGTTGGCTGAGGTGGAGGTACCGGTGGCCTTTTTAGGGGTTCGATCATATCTGATGAAAGAGATATAAATATGGATATTCAAAAATTGAACGGGAGTGGACTTATTCATTAAAATAATCTTTATCATAAAGTAACGTTGTTATGATATGATATTGAGTTACAGTTGCTTGCCTTTCCCAAAAGAATATTGAAACTGGTTATTGAGGGCTAATTGGATGCATAGCTAGAGACGTATTGTCTCAGTAGTTAAGGTTTTCACTTTGAATCAGAAGGTACCGAGTCCGACACAGTCCTAGGTTGGTTTTCAGGCCCGATTGGTTTTATGTCCACTGTCCTGATCCCAAGCAAGGGGGGGGGGGGGGGGGTGCGCAGTGCGCACTTTAGTAGAAAGCTGGGGGAGATGGGGGGAGGGGTGTTCATTTTCACCAAAGAAGGGGGTTTGACCGAAGAATTCAACCACAGCAAATTACAGGGACAGTATTTTTTCTATTTAAGAATGAATTTTAAGTTTAATAAGATCAGAAGGAGGGAGGGGAGGTTCGCGAAAATTCCGAACATTAATGGATGGGGGGGGGGGGGGCGTCTATTTGATACACTAGAATACTACTACTACTACTACTACTACTACTACTACTACTACTACTACTACTACTGCTACTAGTACTCCTACTACTACTACTACTACTACTACTACTACTATTACTACTACTACTACTACTACTACTACTACTACTATTGTACATACAAATGCTTTCACTGCTACTACTAATACGACTACTACTTATTCTACAACTTATACTTTCATAGTGATATAACGATGATGATTAAAATAATAACATTAATATTAATAATTGTCATCATAATGATAATCATAAATATAGTACATGTAATAACAATAACAGTAGTGCTATTAGCATGTAAATCAATATTTGTCTAAGTTAAATATCAGAAACACAGATAAACCGTCAATAGCAAATAATTATTAAACATCCTCACTAATATATGACAAGTAATTATATGATTATATACATAAAATCTTTGATCACTTGAATAGGAAAAGGATAAAACTCACCCGAGGAAATGAAGAATTCACACCAAAACAACAATTTACTCGTACGTCTTTGATGATTGACTATTTGATGAAAATTGGAGAACAATGATATGTTCTTTTCATCGTCACCAGTCGTAATACAAACGGACGCATATATCTTAATTTTTGGAGAGTGTCTTGGCAGAAAGTCGCATATCCGAAATGCGTCTTTTTGTGAAAGACAAATTATGTCATTCGGTGGACGAATAAGAGAAAAAGACGCATATTACAAAATGCGACCTTCTGTCATATCCACATTCAATATGCGTCGATCTGTCATTCCTCGAAACGAATTTAAACCAAATTAGGTCAAGTCGCATATTTTCAAAATGAAACAGCTTTTTTATTTTCAATGATTGAGTTACCAAACCCAGATAGAAAAATGCGCCTTTCTCTCAAGTATGTGAATCCCAGAAAATGTCAATTTGACCTAGATACCGATATGCGTCTTTCTTCCCTATCACGGCAGAGCGTGACTGTATCAGTAACAAACTCCACGTCACAAAAAGAACAAATAATAATAATAATAATAATAATAATAACAATGGTAATAACAATATTAAATACACAAATAAAATTACTAAATAAAATTATAAAAAATGAAAACCCTAGACTTAGACATTGATTAAATGACATTGACCTATGCCCTTCCGCCTCTATTCGCTTTCCAACTCTTCTTTTTTTTAAACAAAAGAAAACTATTAATAGCAGGTGACATTGAGGACGTAACAAAAGTACAACGATATCTCTAGACATCTTCCACCGACCAATAACCCAATCACCAACTAATTATAATAACCAGTCACTTGACGTTCGTGTGGATCATGACCGAACGCGAACCTCAACTACGAGCAACATCGATCAACATGGAAGCATATCTAAATACAGATATGAAACACGTAGTATATGAAGCAACCCATTCAAGAATATTATTATAATGATGCACGATTCAAACGAGTCCCTAGTACACACACTATCGACATATCAAACAATCGCTACTCGTAATATCAATTCAATTACCATTACTAGTCCAAAGTCCAGTTGATAACGACAATCATTCCGGGTGGAGTGAGATAAACCCAACAGCCGCCATTGAATTACTTCCACTATAATTTATTATGCGTACACAAACGTATTATGTAACTTTCAAATTCCATTGGAAACACGTGACGGTGTCGCATGAGAGGTCAAGAAACGCGATATCTAGTATGTTTTATAATACGTAGATATCAGACTATACAAACCTAAACGAGTACACTGCCGTACTATGGAGAAAAAAAACATATTAAAAAATTTGGCTAGAAAACGCGTCCTTCAAATATAGCTCGATTTAACTGACTCTCTTCTTGGCATATACTTTGAAATAGGTCGGCATTTGAAGGACGAATTTTAATGGCCAAATTTTCAAATATGTGTTTTAACCAGAGTACGGCAGTACAGCATAGTTACCAAGGTAAGGACCAACACGAAAACAACAGATTAAAATAAAATAGCGAACTACGTCACAACGATAGTCAATAACTCTTGCTATATAATACACGTTTATGGTTCACAGCTTCAACAAACCTAGTGATTACTTGCACACAATTATTGTCAATTGCCATTTTCAATCATGCACTCTTGCCATTCCACTGAAATAATAATAATAATAATAGATATTCATGCATACCGTTTGCCTCTCTGCTTTCAGGAAAGTTTAAGTTTCCAACACCCAGATGCGCATGTAATGTGAGCGCAAAAATAAAAAATTAAAAAAAAAAAAGGACGGGTTCCAATCAAGAATCAAATAGCCGGATAATGCTTATAGGCGGTAATAAAAACTCTACAATAATAATAATAATACCCTATTCTCAACCTTAGTTAAATAAATTATCAATTTAAAAATATAGTCGTGTAGTTTAGATGTATTGATCACATTATGTCCATTTCTTAGCAAGATTCACTGAGTTCACTCTAAAATCTAACGTAGAGCATCCGAATCTGGAGCAAAAACAAAACAATAATTAAAATAAAATAGGCAAAAAAAAAATAGGTATACTATACCGATCAAATCTCCTAGAGGTACAGGTCTATAACTGATATTACAAAATAATAAAAGACATTGTCCAAACATCTCTATCTTCAAGTGTAATAATGTCTCGACACCTGATATGGTGATGTCGTCCTTTGGAGCTGGGACATAAGGACGCTAGTCTGTCGCAGATCAGAGTATGCACTCTATGCTAGATCTGATAGACTCCGCTACCAAATCACCGCATGATGAACAGACGGGGTTAGAAAACAACTGTGACTAAACCCAGGGCCGCTTCAGGTATCTTTGATTAAAGAGTCCAAGGCTCTAGTACTGTCAACTAAGCAATCGAAAGCGGCTCTGCCCGAATTTTTCAAATATCGATTAAAATTAAAACCATTCTCGTCTTGCCAAAACCTCTCAAACCTGAGACTTCTCTCAATCGATATGTAAAGGACGAGCTGGATAAATCTTCTTATTTTAAAAATCGTGTTAACCTATCTTCTGTGCGACAGCACTGACACGATGATTGCATGCGCAAAGTTACAACTGCCAGAACGACACGTGAAATCACCAAGTGGGAATACACGGTTGACATCAGACCCCCAGTCTAATTATTTAGATCTAGCGATATAATAATAATAATAATAATAATAATAACAATAATAATAATAATAATAATAATAATTTTAAAAGCAAATCAAAATCACGTTGTCATTGATCAATCAGAAGAACCCACTCGAATCTAAATAAAATATTTTAAAAAGTCCCTATGGACAAGACTGACGGCGCATGGTCAACACTACTGCTCTAAAGGGGCCCGTTGTACCAAATGCATATCATGCTAAGCAATGGATTACGGTTACTATTCTTAATACCGACCCGAGCACTGTGCTGGTACTAATAATAACAATAAATAATATAAAAGCGAATGCATTAATGAACGCGCCCATCTGTGTAGCGCGTCCACGCGTCAATATAATGTCCAAAGCACTGTACAATGCTTTATTAACTCTTAGGCTTGGTCGCATAGAACCAAGACGCTGGTCTGATTAGCTCTTTTTAGCCTCTTAAGTCTTGTAAAAGCTCACTTGCCTTTTCTCTTTCAGTATGAGCTAATATTGGCCTATAACCATAAACTCATCCACACCTGAGTTTGGTAAGGCAATGTACGTAAAATTCCTCGCCCAAGGAAAGAACGCCGAAGTCGGACAAGACAGACTGATGCGATCCCCAACCACTGCTTGACTTTCAAACGGGACGAGAAACGAACATTGACGCCACAAAAACTAAATTCAATTATAACAAGAAATCAGAGCAGCAAAACGCAAACAATAATTTACCTACGTAAATACACGCAAATACATCTATAACTATAACCATCGCCGAAACGATCTAAAGGCCATCGCACTAAATCAGTGTCTACCAGGAGTTTGACACTGCATTGCACTAAACCGAACCTCTGTAACAGCGACTGAACCGGTCAAGTGACAAACATAACATGACCTGGCCAATAATATTATGAAGGTCAAGACCATGTATTACTATCGCATACAAACAAACGACTTTATTACATTTTGACCAACAAACTCGTACCTCATACTCCATACTGCCGTACTCTAAAAAAAAAAAAAAGAAAAACAAAAACAAAAACAAAAAAAAACACGTATTTTAAAATTTGACCAAGAAACTCGCCCTTCAAATATCGATCGCTCTAAAATGACGTTCATCTGGACAAAAGATCTCAAACTTGGCACAAGGCGAAGTCAGAGATTTGAGAATTATTGCCAAGATGAGGGCCATAATAATCGATCTCTAATACTTGAAGGACGAGTTTTCAAGCAAATTTTAAAATCTAAATACGCGTTACTCAGAGCATGACCGTAATACCATATCACCGATTAATAAATAATCCCACAATTGTCGAACATTCACAAACCAAAAAACCATTTCAAAATGGTGGCCAAAGAAAAAAAAAAAAAAAAACTGTTCGATGAAATGAACCCCAATTTGGCAACAATTCATAAACCCGAGAATTCAATGTAAAAAAAAAAAAAAAAAACAACAAAAAAGTCTTTTGTAACTGTCCGGCAAGTTACCAATTTCAACAATTCGTCCCGACACGGCAATAATATAGGTAAGATTTGCCTGGACTTTGGACCTTGTACTGACCAGTCACTCAATGTATTTCTGGTAATGTTAGTTACTTCTTGTCAGCGATTTCGTTACGTTTATAAGAAATGTGCTCGCTACTCGACCGACTAAACAACCCGGCCAACACCAGTGACAACCATCTACACGCTTATATTCAGGGACGGCTGGTAATAATGGGCAGGGTGGGCAAATACCAGCCTGTTTTTTCAAGTTATATGCTGTAATACCAGGTCTGAAATAATCAAATTAATTAGATAATTTCAAAAGTTACTACTTAAACTTTATACTTCGTACTGAAATCAATTTGTGTGTATTTTTGATAGATTGAGAATCACCATGCATCCCGTAATGCATAAACCAGGATACGCTCCTGTTTTTTTTTTTTATCACCCCCCCCCCCCCCCAACCACTCCACTCCGCCCACATCGTCATCTCATCGTCACGTCGCCTGACGGTGAACTAACTCCGATTTTTGCTGTCTGGCCTCTCCAGTACTAGGTCGGGCTAATTCAAATGAGCCCACCTTATTAACCAGTGAAAACTAAATAGAGATTTTGGCAAACGAACTTTTTCTTATTTATTGCCTTACTTGTGCTGGTACCATTGATGTAATGACTTTGGGAATGTTCCAGTATTGAATTAAATTTATTAATTTACTAATTTTATATCAATTTAGTATTAATTTGTGTTGTTTTTATATATTTGTTTATCCATTTAAACTTTTCTTTTTTTCTCGTTTTCTTTAGTGCTTCTCAAAACTCATTTATTTAAATTGTTTTCTTATTTGTTTTTTGTTGTTGTTGTTGTTGTTGTTGTTTTGGTGGTTTTTTTGTTTTGTTTTTTAACAAATTAATTTGTTAGTTCTTTTTTTTTTAATTCTTAAAGTAATTACCGCTGTATTTTTATTGCCAGACAAAATAATTTTGCAAAACAATGTATATTCTATTGTATTCCGTCTAATAAAACAAAACACTTTTATTCAAAAGTCACGACTAAATAAATATATAAAATACAACCACCATTTTGGTTTTCTCAACAATTGAATTAGTATACGAGAAATACTCTTCTGAGAAAGGAGAGAGTTGAATTCTAAGTTATAGAGGAAATACGGAAGGGTGGGCAGATTCCGTACCTGCCCGTCCTGAAGCTAATAGATACATAAGAAGATAGTTCGCGATGAAGAGGCGGGAAGCTCGGGGTTGGTTGGGTAAGGAGTAAAGATAACACGGTCGTTATTGTAATAGTCTAACGAATGCATGAGGAGAAATTGGTAACATTATTTTGTCTTAATTGTATTGTATGAAGTATTGGCGAAAGCCTAAGATTAAATAAACTTTGTTTTTGTTTGTCTTATTTTGACTATGTAACTGATACTGATACTTGTCATAGCAGACCTGCCTACTTGAAATAGGAAAATAAAAATCGTAGTTTTCAGGGCTAATAAAATCGTAGATATTTTAACTACCCTTTTAAAAAATGACCGGAATTTCGTCTGTTTTGATAGATATCAATTTTTTTAAAACGAGAAAAAATTATTGGAAACGTAATAATGATGGTGATGGTGGTAGTGATAGTGGTAGCGGTGGTGGTAGTAGTAATGATGGTGGTGGTAGTAATGATGATGGTAATATTATAATTGTTATTATTATTATTATCATCATTATTATTATTATTATTATTATTATTATTATTATTATTATTATTATTATTGTACGTATTGGTGGTATTACTATTGTTGTATTTTTTGTGGTTATTAATGGTATCAGTTTATTGTTTGGTTCCATGTACCATTTTTTCCACTTTCATGTATGTGGTCATCAAATTGTATGATTTATTGTCGAAAGCCTAAGATTGAATAAACTTTGTAATATCGTATGGTAACCATCATTGTCGACGACATCGTCGTTGTCATCATAATCATCATCATCATCATCATCATCATCTTCATCATTAACAACAACAACAACAACAACAACAATATTAACAACAAGTACTTCTTCTTCTTCTTCTAGGTTCCATGCCTGGTCCAGGCTTCGGATGCTGCATGAATTATCTCTCTCCATTCCTCCCTGTCTCTTGCTTTTTCAAACAGCTCTTGGGTTGTTAGGTTGGTGAAGCCCTTCAGTTGGTCTATGAGTGTTTTTCTTTGTCTCCCCCGGGCGCGTTTACCAGGTATTTTTCCACAACTTGCCAGGTATTCATTTTTATCTTTCCTTACTATGTGTCCGAAAAAGGATAGTTGTCGATCCGCTATTAAGGGCATTAGTTTCCTTTGTTGGTATGTTTGTTTTAGCACTTCTTCGTTCGTTTTGTGTGCAGTATACGATATTCTCTGCATCCTTCTCAAGCACCACATTTCAAAAGCTTCAATGTTCTTTTGTGTTTCTGCATTTGTAGTCCAGCTTTCGCATCCATATAACAAGATTGGCCACACGTAGCACTTCAAGACTCGGAATCTAATCCCGAACGACATCTGTTTGTTTTTCAAAATGTTTCCCAGGTCCATGAAGGCCTGTTTGGCTTGAGTTATTCTTGCTCGTATGTCTCGGTTACATCTTCCATCTGTTGTCACTATTGAACCTAGGTATTTAAAACTTTCTACGTTGGTAAGTTGCTCGCCGTGAATCGTTATATTGCAGGTGTTGTTGTTTTGGGGGTTTTTCTGTATTACCATGCATTCTGTTTTGGTGATATTCACTTCCATTCCCTTGGCTTCACTATCCACTACCACTTTGTCAACAATCTTTGGAAGTTGGATTTCTGATGTTGCAATGAGTACCGTATCGTCTGCGTATTTTATATTATTTATGTTGTGACCTCCTACTTTTATTCCCTCCATATTAGTTATGCCCCTCATGATTGTTTCTTGGTATAGATTAAACAGATCTGGTGAGGCAACACACCCTTGACGGACTCCTTTCTTAATAGAAATGGAATTTCCTGTAGAGTTTCCGATTTTGATAGATGCCTGCTGGGTGTAGTATAATGTTTGCATGAGTCTGAGGTCTTTCTCATCAGCGCCAATGGAGTGCAGTTGTTTTAGTATTTCTTCGTGGCGTACTCTATCAAAAGTTTTTTTGTAGTCGACAAAACAGAGGTATAGTGGGGTCTGAGCCTGTATAGCTCTTTCACTTAAAACACGGAGGAGGTATATTGCGTTCCTTGTCCCTCTGTCAGGTTGGAATCCATATTGTTCTTCTGCGATTTCGGGGTTAATCTTATTCCTTAGCCTGTTGATAATTATACGCAACAGTATTTTGTTGATGTGGCTTATTAAACTTATAGTTCTAAAATTTTCGCATCTGACTGCTTTCTTTGGTATTGCTATGAAAATAGAGTTACAGAGATCTTCTGGAATCTTCCCAGTGTTGTATATATTATATATATTTCAACAAGTACTACAATAGCAATAAAAACAATATCAACATCATCATAAAATTTCCGTCATCGTCTCCACAACTATCATTCTAACCAACAGCATCACCAAAACCACTACCATAATTACATCCTCCTCCACCACCACCACCGCTACCACTATTCCAACCACTACCACCACCGGCACAATCATTCTAATCATCAAGACAGCAGTGAAATGCAATTTGAGCTCTGAATGAAACTCGAGTCATATCGCTGTTGTTGCTTCTCGATTAAAACTTTAAGGTTACTACATACTACTGAAAACCAGTAATGTAACAGAAATATTTATCTCGCCGTTGAGGGATTAAAGCAAATCTTTAATTTTTCGAGTGAACGAAATGGACTTGTATTGTCAAGTGTTTTTCGCATTATGTCTCGTCGCTTTATTTTTTAGTTGTATTCTCTTTCGTGATTCATTTTTGATTACGTTTGGAATAATTAAAATCTACTGGTATTGTCATTTCATTGTAAATGTGATTATTTGTGGTTGAAATATTATTTTTTAAAGGTGAAAAAAATAATAATTTTAAAAAATTAATTTAAAAAAAAAAAATAAATAAATAAATTTAAAAAAAAACAATAAAAAAAATAATAAATAAAATTTAAAAAAAAAAAAAAAAAAAATATATATATATATATATATATATATATATATATATATATATATATATATATATATATATATGACCGAATCATCTTTGCCCCACCACTGTAAATAGGCTAGAACCGCCACTGCTTATATTATTATATATGAAGGAACTAATAAAGGGGGACGCCGAAGAGTTGCCGCCAGATAATATAACACAAAAGAGTAAAGAGAGAAGAAAAAAAAATGAGAACACGAAAGGGGACAAGCATTATCTTTTCACCCATGACTATACGGAAAGTAAAGCTGTGAATTCTTTAATAAAAACCATTTGAAAGACGCAAAGTTCTGAACAATTCATTTTGGCGATGCCGTGACTTGTCTAGGCACACAACAACAGAGATTTGACGTCGATGTCTGAGAATTTTATGTCTTTTTCTTGTATGAAAAAATATATTTTAAAAATGGCTACAATAAAACCCAAACATTCCAAGAACACTACTAAGAGTCAGACATATTGCATGGTTTATCGTCCTGGGCATGGGACATTATAGGTCATCATGTCGAGTCCAGACAATCTCCAAGTTTATCAGGAGGCAACTTTGGATACCCCCCCCCCCCCCCCCCCCACAAAAAAAACAAATAATAAAAAACACGAAACACGACTTAATACGCGCGGGGCGGCGGGGCTGGGAGAATCAATGCACAATAATAACTTGTGACAATTTGACAAAAACCCATGGACTTAAGCATAATTTAAATTCTCAAAAAGCATATCATTATCAAGAGCTCGTTAATTCACCATCAACATGTCAATACACAATATAACTATAACATGTAATAGGGAATGCTAATATATTATGTGAAATAAATATTCAGACAGGCAGATCTTACAGAAACCATTGAGATAACGTAATCGGACAAAGCACTAATTGACTCATCAAGCCCATCAAATGGTCAGCTGGATAGTACACCCAAACATAATTAATTATCTGGCCTCCAGCAGTGCACGTAATACTAAACCTAATTTCCATACCGAGTGGTCGGAAAAAATAGCATATTAATATCAATATATATAAACCAGCCAAGTCAAACGTTATCTTACCTCATATTATTATCATTCGTATCGCTGCTGACCGTAGACACCAGGTCAACGATAATATGATACTTGTTAACTGAAACTACTCTAGATTAAGTTACTGACCTAATAAATGAGATTAGATATCCAAACAACCATACAGTCACTGTCAGACGATGACAATATTGGCACACTTATTCACTGGCAAAAAAAGGTATGATATAGTTCTAGCATTTAACTGCGTACCGTATCTACAATGTAATCTTGATAAAACCAACACCGCTGAACCAGAAACATTGGTCGACTTTATCCAATGTCAATGAAACACGCTTAGAACAGAAAAATCGGAACCAACAAGGAGCTGACTTTATATGCGAATTCCACTGTAATACAAGCACCCAAGAAGCGGCTATGTGGTCTTGTGGTATGACACTCGCTTTCGGATCGGAAAGTCCTGGGTTCGAGCCTCTCGCTCAATGCATAGCTACTTCTTGTCAGCGATTTCATTACGTTTATAATAAATGTGCTCGCTACTCGACCGACTAAACAACCCAACCAACACCAGTGACTACCATCTACACGCTTATATTATTATATATGAAGGAACTAATAAAGGGGGACGCCGAAGAGTTACCGCCAGATAATATAACACAAAAGAGTAAAGAGAGAAGAAAAAAAAAAAAATGAGAACACGAAAGGGGACAAGCATTATCTTTTCACCCATGACTATACGGAAAGTAAAGCTGTGAATTCTTTAATAAAAACCATTCGAAAGACGCAAAGTTCTGAACAATTCATTTTGGCGATGCCGTGACTTGTCTAGGCACATAACAACAGAGATTTGACGTCGATGTCTGGGAATTTTATGTCTTTTTCTTGTATGAAAAAATATATTTTTAAAATGGCTACAATAAAACCCAAACATTCCAAGAACACTACTAAGAGTCAGACATATTGCATGGTTTATCGTCCTGGGCATGGGACATTATAGGTCATCATGTCGAGTCCAGACAATCTCCAAGTTTATCAGGAGGCAACTTTGGATACCCCCCCCCCCCCCCACAAAAAAAAACAAATAATAAAAAACACGAAACACGACTTAATACGCGCGGGGCGGCGGGGCTGGGAGAATCAATGCACAATAATAACTTGTGACAATTTGACAAAAACCCATGGACTTAAGCATAATTTAAATTCTCAAAAAGCATATCATTATCAAGAGCTCGTTAATTCACCATCAACATGTCAATACACAATATAACTATAACATGTAATAGGGAATGCTAATATATTATGTGAAATAAATATTCAGACAGGCAGATCTTACAGAAACCGTTGAGATAACGTAATCGGACAAAGCACTAATTGACTCATCAAGCCCATCAAATGGTCAGCTGGATAGTACACCCAAACATAATTAATTATCTGGCCTCCAGCAGTGCACGTAATACTAAACCTAATTTCCATACCGAGTGGTCGGAAAAGATAGCATATTAATATCAATATATATAAACCAGCTAAGTCAAACGTTATCTTACCTCATATTATTATCATTCGTATCGCTGCTGACCGTAGACACCAGGTCAACGATAATATGATACTTGTTAACTGAAACTACTCTAGATTAGATTAAGTTACTGACCTAATAAATGAGATTAGATATCCAAACAACCATACAGTCACTGTCAGACGATGACAATATTGGCACACTTATTCACTGGCAAAAAAAGGTATGATATAGTTCTAGAATTTAACTGCGTACCGTATCTACAATGTAATCTTGATAAAACCAACACCGCTGAACCAGAAACATTGGTCGACTTTATCCAGTGTCAATGAAACACGCTCAGATGTAATCTTGATAAAACCAACACCGCTGAACCAGAAACATTGGTCGACTTTATCCAGTGTCAATGAAACACGCTTAGAACAGAAAAATCGGAACCAACAAGGAGCTGACTTTATATGCGACTTCCACTGTAATACAAGCACCCAAGTAACGACTGCGTGGTCTTGTGGTAGGACACCCGCTTTCGGATCGGAAGGTCCCGGGTTCGAGCCTCTCGCTCAATGCATAGTTGAGTCCCTGGAAAAGGGTCTTTACTCACATTCTCTCACCGTACTCAGGTGTAAACTGAGTACCTGGCCGTTGACAGCGTTGTCTCTGTCAGAAAAAAATTGTAATATCGCCTAACAGGCGTCATGTTTCATTCTACATGTTACGTGTTGCTGTTGGTCAGGGACCCCTTGTAAAGCGCTTTGAGCACATTTAGTGGATAATGTGCTACATAAAAGTTCATTTAAAAGAAGCATACAACATGGCTCAGCGCGTGTCATCAACATGATGGCGTTGGCTGCCCGAATGAAAAAAGGAGAAGAAGAAGACGACACAGGCACGGAATCCCAGCAACACACTTTAAACCTTACAAAACACCAAGACACTAAAAAAGTACACATTAGATGAATAACCAGGTTGAAAAAATAACCTCTCTTAATAATAATAATAATAATACAGAGTGACCTTCAGTCAAGGCACCCCACCTACCACATCATGTATGAACTTAAACGCCCCAGTCAAGAGGAACATGAAAAAATAGTCAAAAGATTCAGATCAAACTTCAAGCAGCAAAGAAAATGTAAGACAAAAAGGACTAGATCAACAGAGATCAGAAGTTGATCCAACACATCCTTGTGACTATTCTAAAATCACTTTTTTAAAAACTACATGGACACCACTATAGGATCTCACTCAAAAAGAAGAGACTCAAATAGGTACCCACAAAAAAAAAAAAAAAAAAAAATTAAAAAAAAAAATTTAAAAAAAAAAAAAAAAAAAAAAAAAAAATATATATATATATATATATATACACATATGTTTAAGTCATTGACCACATTAGAAATGCACAAACTGTACAAATCGAAATATAACAAGTTACACAGGGTACCCAACAAATTAGTAACGTGAAAACATCCAATATTGTAAAGCACATATGCTTAGCAGGTATCATGTGTCTAAACCCCATGAGTTTTGTTATTAACTACACCTGTGCATAAACCAAGATTAAATCTTTCAACTGCTATGGATGTGTAACAGCTTACACGTACACAGGCATGTAATAAACTTGCTTTTGATCCACTATTATTGTTCGGATCAAAAATATAACGTAGTGCTATTTTTACAGTCTTGTCAAGACGGTACTCAGATCTATCTTTACAGTTCCATATGAATCAGTACATATGTTGCAAATCGATTCACGCGAATACTCTTCTCTCTTAATTAAATCAAACACCTTGGCCCAGGCCTCCACACTGAAGTACTGTCTTGCCCCAGAAATGCCAACTTCCTATCTTAGACCTGAATTGATAGGTCCTTTTCTGAGGCTGGAATTTTAGAGAGGTCTTGGATCCTCACTTGGATCAGCATCCGCCATAATCCAGTGCAGAATCATATTATGGAACTGTAAAAATAGATCCGAGTACCATCTTTACAGGATTGTAAAAATAGCCACTGCGAATATATAACGCCAATATATAAACCCAGACAATAGTAATGATTCATATTCACATATCAGTTACAACAAATACATATTACTTTTTCTTTAAACCAAGAAAATTGCACTTTTATAAAGCGCAACATCCACTAAATGTACTCAAAGCGCTTTACAAAGGGACCATGATGGACAGCAACACATAACATATAGAACAAGACATGATGCCTGTTAGTGTTAGGCAATATCATAATTATTCGGACAGACAACGCAGTTAATGCACAGGTACTCATTTTACACCTGAGTATGGTGAGATAATGTGAGTAAAGAGTCTTTTCCAAGGACTCAACTATGAGCTGAGAGAGGCTTGAACCAAGGACCTTCCGATCCGAAAACGAGACCACTAGACAATATAGCCG
>NC_088362.1:53258019-53263019 GCF_034508935.2 Berghia stephanieae
GGAACAATGGCGGACGCCCGTATGAAATATTTCTCCGGCGAGCATAAAGCGTATCCAAAGGAAAAAAAAACCCTAAATTTGATCATGTTTTGACTTTTACACATTTGGTCACAAGACATATGAAAAGTTCTCGCCAGCATGAAAAATAAAAAGTAATAATTTTTTTTGTTTAGAACCAAGATGGCCGCCGTTGCCTGGCGGCGTGACATCAGACTATTGAAAATACAAATCGTCTCTCTCTCTCTCTCTCTCTCTCTCTCTCTCTCTCTCTCTCTCTCTCTCTATATATATATATATTATATATATATATATTATATATATATATATATATATAATATATATCCACACACACACACACACACACACACACACACACACAAGAATAGAATATTGGCCGGTTTACCGAAATTTCATTTTGTATATTTGACACAGCACAGTGTTGCCATGGATGCTCCACATCGTACAGTACCTATTCTATTATAAATAAATAGTTATAATATTATAACACGGGTCGTCCGTCGTTACTGTGCTTGCTGTGTCAGATTTATAAAATGTATAAGAACTTATACATAATAATATATACATAGGTGAACATGTGTACCATATAGTCACGGTAGATAATGATGAAAGGACTTGTAGATAACACACATAACACCTATGGACGGGTTACCGTGATATATAGGCCTATATTTGGAGATCCCAGGGAATGCCATTAGACATTAGATAGCCGGGTGACATCCAAAAGATAACATTATGATGCTCAGCCAGCTCCATATCGCTCTCAGCTATAGGTGGGATAGATTGCACACAGCAATCACACAAACACATACACAAACCACACAAACACACCACACACACACACACACACACATACGTGTCTCGGACACATTAAGAGGACTCTCACCAAATCCTACATTGTATGGACGTATCATAGCTCAAAAACCAATAACACAAACAGGCTGATTTTTTTAATGTATCACCTAGACATGAAAAGATTGGTATATGCCAAATTTCAGCCCTCTGCTTCAATTTTCATGTCAACATTATTTTACTCATACATTATTGGGACGTATCACTAAGTGGACATCGCATGACCTTTGAACCTCAAGCATGTTACACAAAAACATGAAAAACAAACATAAAACAGACTTTGTAGAAATGTACTCCGGGCATCTAGATTCTTAAATCTATGTGCATTGGAAAATTGTATTTTTATGTTCTCATCGGTTCCATTCTGGAATCGAACCTAAACAATATGATTTGCCTATTAATGTCAGGACAAAATGATGGTACATCGTTATTTCGTGACTAAGTCATTAAATAATACAAGTCTCATAGCCTTTGGACTGAAAAGATAGCTATCTTTAAACTTTATTCTGAAACGAATTCACCATTATTTTCCTTATGGTTGCATTATTTTACATACATTATCATAGTGGTACGTTTTGAAGAATAAATGTTTCCGCTATATGACGCCATTGTTTTTTTGTTTTGTTTTTGATTGTTTGTTTGTTTGTTGTCTTTGTTTATTTTGTTTGTTGTTTTAAGATGAGCAATAGCAGAGATTAGAAATAGCTTATGTTTCATAGCAATGATAATCATAAAGGAAATTAACATATAAATCAACATTTTATTCAAAATTTTATTCAACCATGCTTTAACCTAGCACACTGCCAAATTCGGCATAAACTGCATTAAAACCAAAAGATAGAAAGTCACAGTCATTCAACAATTATCTCGATCCGTGATAAGACTCTACACTACAAAGTTCTTTTTCAAAAGGGCTAAGCTCTTTAAGAACGTCCTCATTGTGCTTGTCGGTATTTATTCCCTGGGTGTAGTCAGACAATTTCATCTTTGAAGCCTCCCTTTGCCTTCTTCTGTTGAATAATATTATTCGTACTAGCGTAATCACACCGAGTCTTTTCCATTTTTCCTTGACAATGCCTTTTGGCGCCAACATTTCCATGGTCAACTTTTCAGTTTCACTCGTGAGGTACTTCGACAGCTTTGACACATCATCTGTGAGTGGAATAGTCTTTGTGGTATTTTTCTTTTTTTCATGTAGGTTTCTTGCGGCATTGCAAGTTATTTCCCGATTCCACATACTTGTGTGAAGCTGATAATATGCACCTGTTCTCTCTTTCATAACTGTATCTCCAGTCTCAATAGCTTTAGCTTTCAACAGAATACAGCAGTCCGCCAAACTATGTCCTAGTTTTAGAGCAAGGGATGGTATTCCATATTGATTTGTGTCTTATGAGTAGGCTGCCACCTCTCTTACAGCTGAGACGACATCTTTGAATCTTTCAGGTTGAAGGAAGTCTGATAGTCCCAACGATTCACAGTTAGGTGCACTCCTGAGCTTAATCAAAAGGCGGGCCAATTCTCTTAATTTATTTCGAATATGCCCGTGCCTATATTTGTCATGTCCGTTCTTTGTCGTCTCTCTGAGGCCAAGAAGTTTTATAGTTTCATCGCTCTTGGCCACGATTGAAATAGGGCCATTCCGTAAAGACACCATTATTTCATTATACAGATCGTTGTCAGATGCCTGTGGTAAAAGCAACTTTCCTTGTTTAACCAATTGCTTCCGGGGTACACTTTCAGCTTTGTTTACACATTTATGCTTCCTAAGATCTTTCTTAGAGACCCAACCCATACATCTCAAACATGGCACAAAGTTGCTTACTTGAGTTAATGTTTTTTTCCTTCTTTTGACCACCACCATGCCTGTTCCTTGCATCAGCGTATTGATATTGTGTGCATGGTCACCAGCATTGCGAAGTTTGGCAAGTTCATCTTTTTTAGTTAGGGAAGTAGCATTAAGTAAAGGCACCATATATTTTTCATTCTTGTGTTGTGCTAAAAGATGACGTTTTAACTTTGCCTGCTGTTTACCACAAACAACACAGAAATGCTTTTTAGAATCTCCTCTTGTGTTTGGCAGATAACATCCCTCAATTCTATTTTGGTTCACTGTTAATTGGTTGCCTACATTTTCTTGAGAGCCTGATAAATCTGTGTACTCCTGTGATCTTGAGTCTGTAACTGTTACAGTGGCAGGTTTTTCTAAAAGACCAACTGGGAAAGAGTCAAAGACTGAATCACTAGAATCATGGACATAATCACTGTCATTAGGATCGTCATCAATATCCGAAAACATAATCTGTAAGTCTTTTCGCATTTCTCCAAAGACTAGATCTAGATCAGTTTGACAAGCAGTCAATGTCTGAAGATGAAGAAGGATGAAAAAAATGAATATGACGAAAAATCATGCGAGGAAAGAATAAATTACAACAGGTGGAGAAGAAGAAGAGAAATAAGAACAAGAAAAACTAGAAGAACAAGAACAAGAAAGATTATTGAAATAAATGGATAAGGAAGCGAAGATTAAAAGAGTTACAAATCGGATTGTGAATCGGAGTGGATTATCTTATTGTAACTGAACAGACGACAGGAAGCATATATCGGTGAACACCGTGTACATATAATTGAACTCTCATAATATACTATCTTATTGTAATGGAACAAAGCCCCAAACACTATAGCTCTATATAGATTGAAAAACTGACTAACCAAGAACAGTCATATCTGGATTGTTGATTGGGAACGACGAAAGGCTGGGAGTAGTATCTAAATGATTAAAAAATAATGTTTGGTTTCTTCACAATTTGATTAGTTAAAAAGTAATTTTTTGAAAAAATTCAGAGTCGCCATAAAAACGACGACCTCCTCCACAAATAACTTCCAGTACCGGTTGTGTTTCCAATCTTTTATAAGAGCTATGAGACGAAATGAGATTTATCCAAGAAAACAAAATAGAGGGGTCCGAGTTCAAAGGATATACTCATTTCTTCTTCTTCTTTTTTTTCTGGTATATCTAGTTGTGAATAGGGTGAGTGTAACTGTTGATTGATTAATCCTCCTATCACCCCTTTGTCCTCCCGATCGTTATTATAGTTTTGGTACTACTAATGTACGTTTTGATTTATATATTCATGTATTTATTTTATTTCAGGCTGTGATCTCAAATTTTCGAATTCCTAACCTACTTACAGTACAACAGACGTTCTCTCTCTCTCTCTCTCTCTCTCTCTCTATTTCTCTCTCTCTCTCTCTCTCAAAAGCCTTGGACCCTTCCCATCAATCAATCAATAAATATATCTATCTATCTATCTATCTATCTATCTATCTATCTATCTATCTATCTATCTATCTATCTGCCTGTCTGTCTGTCTATCTATCTATCTGTCTGTCCGTCCATCTGTCTTCCTGTAGGTCTGTCTATCTATCTCTATTTTTCTATGAATATATCTGTTTTTCTATCTGTTTATCTATCTTTCTATCTATCTATCTATCTATCTATCTATCTATCTATCTATCTATCTATCTATATGTCTTTCTTTCTGTATGTATGTCTGTCTGTCTGTCTGTCTGTCTCTCTATCTATCTATCTATCCATGGCTGCTTATCCCTCCTCGTTTTCTTTCGTAGAACGGGAATACCTGCTAGTTAAAGTTATTTATTATTTCTATGTATAGAGATATGAAAGAACGACAAGTGAAAAACAAATAATTAAGAAATGCAGTAAAACTACAGTAGAAATTGTAATGTAGGCCTCAAACATAAAATATTAAAGTAAGATTGTTTATACCGCATATACTGGACTACTGCTACGGTCCTCCATCTTTGAGTTTGAGTCTAAGAAACGAAAACAACGAGGTCCAATTTCATACACACAGCCTATACACACGTACTTAACTTTACTCAGCAGTTATCGGGACACCGCAATTTTCGGCATACACTCGCGGTGTGTATAGAGCTGTGTGTCTAAACGACAAAATCGCTCCGTTGCAAAGACCAACTCATTTCTTGGAAAAAATTTGTCAGGTGATCTAAAAACTGGCGGGAAGTCTGGTTTTGACATCAAAACATTATCAGGACGTCCACTTAACGGGGTGTGTCCACTTAACGTGAGTGTGCAAACATGAAATTGT
>NC_088362.1:53268019-53278019 GCF_034508935.2 Berghia stephanieae
CAGCAAATATTTAGAGTTTTGCTGTACAACGGCAAAACAATTTTTTCTTTTAATTCTAGAAATTTTTTACTTAAATACATATAATATATCGGGTAAGATAACCTCAAAATTTGACACAAACTTTATACTTCAGTTTGAGACTTTTGGAGAAGTTTGGGGTCATTTCAATCCATCAATATCTTAACTTTGACATGAAAGTTTTCTGACCAAAAAAAGAAAAATCGGTGTTTTGTCATGTATAACTGATATGACAACCTGAATCTGATCTTCAAGTTTATGACCCTGTATCAAGATTGGCACGGGGCCAGAGAGAATGTCTTTCAAAGTATAGCTACTGGGTGACGAATGCATTTTCTAAAAAAAAAAAAAAGTATAAATAAGTCCGTATTAAAAATTTTGGCCAGAAAACTCGTCCTTCCAATATTGATCGATTAAAATGCATGACTCATTTTGGCAAAAACTCTGAAAACTGGGACTTCGTCGAAGTCTCAGATTTGAGAGTTTCATTCTGCCCAAAAATGAGCCATTTGGTCGATATATGAAGGCCAACTTTTTAAATATGCGTTTGTTTTTATTTTCAGAGAACGGCAGAGCAGTAAGACAAGTTATGAGACGTGTGCGTCTTGAATGCAAATGTAATGGTCTCGAATAGTGATTTATTATTTAGCCCCCCCCCCCCCCCCCCTCAGAATAAATGCAGTTTTAAAAATTAGTATTAAAAGGAGCGGGTATGGGAGGGGAATTGGCCATTCGACATTGGTATGAATAAATAATATTAATATTATGTGTTTTACCGAAATGTGTGTGTATGTATGTGTGTACATATAAGTGTGTGTGTGTATGTGTATGTGTGTGTTTGTGTGTGTGTTGTTGGTGGTGGTAAAGGAGGGGTCGTTGTTCGAATGGTGGGTGTCAGTTACCTTCTCTGGAGTCAGTGAATGGATGACATTGTTTAGGGTAGGTATCTAACCTAACCACCATTCCTAGGGTAAAGTTTCTTTTGGTACTGCAAAATTGGCTTCCCTACTTCATTTTACCTTTTCCTGCTCACCTTTAATCAATAGTCACTATCTCACATTAATTTAGAAGAAGAAAAAAAAAACGTACAAAAGCTCGGGCGATTAAACTAGGTGAACCCGAAAAGGAGGGCCCAGATCCGAGGAATATACGCCAAAAGAGCACAGTTAGGACACTCGGTGGAGTGGAGTAATGTGAGTAAAGTGGCTTACCCAAGGACACAACGTCGAGACCAGAATTGTCCAAGATCGCTATCATCCATCACATTGCAAAACGAGACACCACATGATCTCTGGGCCACCGAGACACAGTACTTTCTATATCTATTCAATTTTTATTCCAGATGACCTCTGACATTTTAGCATGGGATAAAAACAAACAAAACAAAACACACAAACAAGCAAAGACAGACAAGCATATTTGAAAATACAAAACAAAAACTGTCAGTCAAGTCCTATTTTTCCTCATGATGCACTGAGTCACCAAGAGTCGGGAGGGCACACATACAACCCACAACTGCTTTGGACTCGTGATTCAGGCTACACTGATAAACTTAGGAATCCTAAAACATCCATGTCGTTAAGTGCAGAATTACACTTTGTTGTTATATAAAGAGGTAAATAAAAAATGAATACATAGATACATAACGCACTGGATTAACTTTAAAAGGTATACATAAGTACATAAATAAATAAATGAAAAAGAATGAAAGTAAAGAAACGACTTGTATGGCTATCCACGACTTCAGACAACTTAGTCACTTTTTAAAGCGCTACGGAACAGGACACTAACAACGTCAGGCATTTCATTTAAATCGGCCTTTGTAGTAGCTACTTGATTAATGCATGCTGTGACAATTAAAAAAAAAATTGATCAAATAATAGGTAATGTCGAACAACAACCTACATTATTATTCGACATGCTTTTATTCGTGTCCACTGAAATCATACAAGTCAAAGAAAATAAAAGTATTTAATTGTCATAATGCATATTTAACATCCGATGCAAAGTCTGACAAAGAGATCAGGAGACGAATAATGCTGGCCAAAAATGCGTTCATGAAACTAAAGCCAATCCTCACCAACACAAATATCTCCATCAGAACACGAATGAGATGCACCAAATGCTATGTGTGGTCCATTTTCTTTTATGGTTGTGAAACGTGGACACTAACCGCACAGACAGAACAACGTATTGAAGCTTTTGAGATGTGGACGTACAGGAGAATGTTGAAAATACCCTGGACAGCAAGAAAAACAAACATCGAAGTCCTCGACCTAATGGGCCAAAAACAAAAAGAACTTCTTTTGACTGTGAAGCACAAAAAGCTGTCATATTTTGGACATATGCGAAGACATGATAGTCTCGAAAAAAGGATAATGGAGGGAAGAATTGAAGGAAAGAGAGGCAGAGGAAGACAAAGGAAATCCTGGACAGATGGCATCAAGGAAGCTACAGGACGGCGCATGGCAGACTGTAACGAGGCTGCAATGGACCGTGAAGGATGGAAGGCCATGGGTAAGGTAAGGTAAGGTAATGCATATTTAATATAGGTTATTGCTTTAAAAAAAAGTTTATTCATCTATTGCGCGTATTATAGCCAAATGGACCAATGTTCTATTGGTAAGGCCACTGTGTGTACATATTTGCAGGTCTGATAACCGAACGTAATTATGGACTTGATTTAACATTGTTGTATGGACAAATTAAATATTTTTGCGTTGATATGAGGGTATTTCCATTACTTCGATTACAACAATAAGCCCATAGCAATTTGGGTTATCAGACCTGTAAATAAGTACACATCGGTAAGACCCTTTGTACTTCGTGTGTTAGTGTGTTTTAAAGTCAAGTTCATAAAGGTGAGGCTTATCAACACAACAAGGGGAATAATAAGCGAGTGATGGCACAGTAACATTTTGTCATCCCTCTGGACGCGCAATAAATCAAATAGGACATTTTATGACCTTGGGCGTTGTGATCCACTGCCCTACTTGTGCCACGTGACGTAATCCAAGTATGCATTGTCATTCTTAACGTTCAGGGGAAGGGGAAAAAAACCCCAAACAAAACAAAACAAAGCAACAACAAAAAAAAAAAAAAAAACAAAAAAAAAACAAAAAAGAAAAGAAAAAAAAACATAGACGTCTAGAAAAAAAAAGGAACAACAAAATGGAACAATTTTTTTAAAAAATGAATAGAGATTGAGATTGGACAGGGAAGGGTGGGGTCTACTTGCACATATTAGCAGGTCTGATTGCCGATTCCAATTGTAGACTTGTTTTTGACATTGTTGTTGGAATGAACAATAATTTACTTTGGTTTTGAGAGTATTTCCAATACAACAATGAACCCATAACAATGATATGGGTTTTCGGATCTGCATATAAGTACACGTCGGGTGGTGGTGGTGGTGTGTATGTGTGTGTGTGTGTGTGTGTGTGTGTGTGTGTGTGTGAGATATATATATATATATATATATATATATATATAAATATATATAATATATATATATATATATAATATATATATATATATATATATATATATATATAGAGAAGAGAGAGAGAGAGAGAGAGAGAGAGAGAGAGAGAGAGAGAGAGGTGGGGGTTCTGTGGGCCGGTATTTCATTTACGTCAAACTCTAATGATGATTCAACTTTACATTAGATTAGCCATTTTTATTTCTGGCATCCATGTTTACATTGGATACCTGCATCTAATCACCTGACATGAAATAGCTAACGATAGGCTTGCTAAGCTGCCTTTCACGAGTGTGTAAAAAAGAAGAGAAAACAAACATGACAGCTCCTTTTCAAATTTACTTTGCGATCTAGACACCGGATTAAAATTCAGCTCCAATGGCATCATGAAAATCGCATAATTACCTACCACAGAAACGTACTTTAAATCAAAAACAAAAACAAAACAAACAAACAAACAAACAAAATCTTGAGCATTAATATATAGCAATATCCACTAAACGTGTTCATGGCGCTTTACAAGCAATCCCTAGCCAACAGCAACGTTTAACGAGACATGACGCCTGTTAGGCGAGATTATAGTTTCTTGGGACAGAGACAACGCTGTTAACGGCCATGTACTTTTACACCTAGTACCTGAGTACGGTGAGAGAATGTGAGTAAAGAGCCTTTTCTAAGGACCCAACTATGCGCCGCTCAAAAGTGGGACTCTAACCCTGGACTTTCTGGTCCGACGACGAGTGCTATTCCACTAGACCACATACCTGCACGAAGAGAGAGAGAGAGAGAGAGAGAGAGAGAGAGAGAGAGAGAGAGAGAGAGAGAGAGAGAGAGAGAGAGAGAGAGAGAGAGAGAGAGAGAGAGAGAGAGAGAGAGAACCACAAACACACAAAGAAAACAAAACAGACGCGTCTCCCGTTAGGTTATCAAGTCTAATTTAAGATTAAAAACTTTACAGTTTTACCGCTATACATGTATCATTGGGTGAGGAAGTGGCCAGACTATGCTCGGTACTTAATGACGTCATCAAAGCTTTCAGGTCAGTTCGACACAAACACAGACAACAATGACGATATGATGATAAACTAAACTACGAGTTAATTTAAGATTTAAAAAGTAAACACGTTACCACTATATCTACATGTATTATTGGTGAGAGGAAGTGGCTTGACAACGTTCCTTCTTGGTACTTAATGACGTGTTAAAAGTTTTGAGGTTAGTTGGATATAAACACAGAAAACTATGAATTAACGTGATAAACTACGAGTTAATTTATGATTAAAAAAGTAATTGTTACCAATATACATGTATCATTAGTGTGAGGATGTGGCTTGACAACGTTCCTACTCAGTACTTATTGACGTCATCAAAGCTTTCGGGTCAGAGCGACACAAACACAGAAAACAATAAACGATAAACCAATAAATAACGACTGCACTCATTTTGCCGACGTGTACTAATTTGCAGGTCTGATAACCCTAAATTGTCATAGGCTCATTGTTGTAATGGAAATACCTACTGTCAAACCAACGCAAAATGTTGTCCATTACTAAAAATGTTAAACCAAGCCAATACTTACGGCTATGTGGTCTTGTGGTATGACACTCGCTTTTGGATCGGAAGGTCCTGGGTTCGAGCCTCGCTCGGCGCATAGTTGAGTCCTTGGAGAAGACTATTTACTCACATTCTCTCACCGTACCCAGGTGTAAAATGAGTACCTGGTCTTTAACAGTGTTGTCTCTCTCCGAAAAAAATTGTAATCTGGCCTAACAGGCGTCATGTCTCGTCCTACATGATAAATGTTGTTGTTGGCCAGGCGCCCCCCCCCCCCCCCTGTAAAGCGCTTTGAGCACTTTTAGTGGATATTGTGCTATATAAAAGCTCATTAAAAAACAAACAAACTTGCGTTCGGTTATCAGACCTGCTAATATGGGCACATAGCATAATTTGGCCAAAATATTATATTCATGCCTAAACATTTAAACAATCCTTCGACATACCCTAACTATTTTTGTTTCCTTCCACTTCTAATTATACACCAAGTCCATTCAGTTAATAGCAAAACAAGTTCTGACCGACTGCAAGGCTGGTTGTAGTTCCTGCCCAAATTCACGTAACTTCAAAATACATGAATAAGAAAGGGTTGATGCAGTAGCACATTGGTAAAAGATAATTTCTTTACTTTGCGTGTGTGTCATTGTCGGCGTGTCAAATGAAATTAAACACACCTACAAAAATACAAAACAAAAAACGACCCAAACAAAACAAAAATAAATAAATTAATTTAAAAAAACCCAACACTTAAAAAAAAACAATTAAAAAAAAACAATTAAAAAACAAAACAAAACAAAACAAAAAAAAACAACAATCGTCCTACATAGTGTTTCTTTTATCGTGTTTTTGTATAAAGGAGAAACCCGAAACGTCCACACTATCAGTCCTTGTTTAACAAATCGACGCTTCCATTCCATTTCCTATTGTTATAGATCATATTTATCTAAGCTGGCCTTGCCTTCTAACTTGATTGTTTCAATATTTTTTCAGTATTAAATTACTTCCACACCTTATATTTGACGAACAGCAACGAGAAACGTGATTTGGTTAAATTTTAAAATTTAATATGCAGGCATTCTCTTTACACACAATCGTTATTTAAAAAGAGCCGACGCCGTTATTTACATACCGTTGAAAGCAGTAATCAAATAAGAAAGGTGTAAATTATGTAACATAAATACGGAATAATGATGTAGATACTCTGGAAAAAGTACGTATTTTAAATTTTGACCAGAAAGCTCGTCCTTCAAATATCGATCAATTTAATTCAGGGCTTTGAGATATGAAACATTCCGTGTTTGGTATTTTTTTAAGCTGTCACATTCATTTTTGTTTATAACCTTTTACAGTCCACAGCTACTAGCAGCTTGACAAAAACTCTAAAACCTGGGACTTCGCACATTGAGTGTGTGGGACTGCATCCCTCCCCTCCTCCCCCCCCCCCCCCTTTTTTTTTTTTTTCCAACCACCATCACACGCATACGCGACCATGAAAGCTTATCTGAAATCCCAAGGTTACATTATTGTCAAGTGTGAATTTCCAACTTTCCTTTTCACGACATGTTACAGCCAGTCAGAGAAAATCTTCAGTTTGAGATTAAGTGATTTGATTCTTGGAATACAATCCACCCAAAATGACAATGCCCTCTTCCACTACAACTTTGATATATCTAGACATAGACTCCAACATTAAATAAATCGTCAACTTAAAAAGCTGCTATGAGTCTCGTAATGCATAGATTAGCTCATAATATTATTGTTTGAGATGTTGGCGCTATAATAATTAATATCAAATGCACACAATTATTATCATCATCATCATCATCATCATCATCATCATCATCATCATCATCATCATCATCATTATTATTATTATTATTATTATTATTATTATTATTATTATTATTATTATTATTATTATCATTATTATCATCATCATCATCATCATCATAGTAGCCGTCCAAATTTAAACACAATCGAAGACAATAGCAGATTATGAAGCAGAGAAATGAACACCATACTAATTTTGAGACCAAAACAACGAAACAGCTGCTTATTCAGTTCGGACATACAAAAGATATCTGGCAATGTGACACACATTTGCACTTTTAGATATAACTTCCAGTCACTGGGAGAGAATTTGGAACCATTCAACCTGCTTTATTTCATTTTCAATTCATTTTGTTTGTTTTGTTGACGCATCTTAGTAATTCAACATAATATTCCAGTCTTGTGCATTTGAGTAGTAGGCGTTGGTGATATTTGTACAAGTAAAACAAGAGTGCACACACCTCACCAGTCCTTACACAGCAAGTAAAATGACGTGCCTTGATCATAATAATATAACATATTATATTAATATGCTTTATGTTTTAGGATCTATTAATAAGTCTGTGAGTGTGTGTGTGTGTGTGTGTGTGTGTGTGTGCGTGCGGGTGTGTGTTGGCGGGGGGTGGGGGGGGGGGTGGTGGATCCAATTGACTGGAAGGTAGCTCGTTGCCGACATTTCGAATTCTAAATAGTGAAAACGCCCATTAAAGGTGTAGATTTAAAAAAAAAAAGAAAGAAAGAAGGAGTGACAATAAAGCTAGTAAGATTAAAAGACTTTATTTGAACTATCAAATATTTGGTGAGAAATATCTACATGCCCGTTCAAAGTGGGATGGGATTTTTAATCAATGGAGAGCTAAACACGTAACACAAGATATTTTTAACCCTTTAACGGCCAGACTCATTTTTCACACAATCATATCTAAACTAAATCTACCCCCTTTCTATACAGAAAGGACGGGTCCAATATTTATCTGTCGTCGATCAGTTATTTTAAAATTATTTTTCCCCCTAAGTAATGTATTTATGTTTTCATGGGGTGTTTTTGGTGGTATTGTTGTTGTTGACTAAAGAAGGGTTATGAGTCTGTACCGTTCCGCATTTGATTTTTTAAAAAGGTGTTACATTCATTCTTGTTTATAACCTTTTACAGTCCACAGCTTTTAGCAGCTTAGTATCACTTTTACTCAAGAACAATGACAGCGCTAACGACGCACTTGGGACTTCAACTATCATTTCATTACTTTGCCTACTGCTCTCTTGGTGAAAAGGGAAATATTATATTATGATCTCGGGTTAGGGTAAGATCGAAAGCCGCCGGCAAAGGGTTTATAAATATTGATGACGTCAGTCATTGAGATTTATCTCCAACACCAAAGGTCTTCAACTCAATGAGATTCGATAACTACATAATACGTACAATGAATTATGGGCGGCATGCATACCAATCGTGGTCACAGGACTAAACCTGATTATTTCATTATCTTACTAAACCGTACAACAGTTACAGTTATGAGATACTCCGTAGCGTGAAAGCCAAGACGGGTCATTGACTTCTGGCCTTTCGTTAAAACTCAAAACTGTTATAGAAGCAGCGAAGATGACGTCACTCAGCTCTTTTGTATTATTTTTAGACAGTCTATTGGCTGATTCCTAAATATTTTTTTTAAAATGAGCTTTTTATAGCGCAATATCCACTAAATGTGCTCAAAGCGCTTTACAAGGGGTCCCTGGTCAACAGCAACATTTAACATGTAGGACGGGACATGACGCCTGTTTGGCGATATTACAATTCTTCGGACAAAGACAACGCTGTTAACGGCCAGGTACTCATTTTACACCCGAGTACGGTGAGAGAATGTGAGTAAAGAGCCTTTTCCAAGGACTCAACTATGCGCCGAGCGCGAGGCTCGAACCCAGGACCTTCCGATCCGAAAGCGAGTGTCATACCACTAGACCACATAGTTCTTACTAAAATTTAATTATATCAATAAGACTATAAACGTTAAAGGTTACATATAGACGTGTGTGTTGGTATGTGTCATTTGGCTGGCGGATGGTGTGGGTATTTTACATAAACGCATAGCACCAATACCAAGAAGAGAAATAGCGCATTTTCACGATGCCCAATACCCTTCTAAATTATTCATTTATTCCCAAAATAGTCTACAAGTGTACATGTGCGGCTATGTGGTCTTGTGGTATGACACTCGCTTTCGGATTGGAAGGCCCTGGTTTCGAGCCTTGCTCGGTGCGTAGTTGAGTCCTCACATGCTTTACTCACATTCTTTCACCGTACACAGCCAAGTACTCATTTTTACACCTGAGGACGGTGAGGGAATGTGAATAAAGTGTCTTTTCCAAAGACTCAACTATGCGCCGAGCGAGGCTCGAACCCAGGACCTTCCGATCCGAAAGCGAGTGTCATACCCCACTTATAAGGCCGCTTAAACGAGATTCCCAAAGAAATTTTGATTAAAATCAATATTGACAGAACAATTTATTTAACTTTATACCAGTTTCGTGGATAATTAAAAAAAAAAAAATAATAATAATAATGATAATAATAATGGGAGTGGTCAACGTGTGACTGACTGTAAACCAGGGCTAAGCAACTTTTTTTTTCAGTGAGGACCAGAGTGCGAACTCACTGACCACCAGCGGGTAGTGGTTATAGTAGTAGTAGTAGTAGTAGTAGTAGTAGTAGTAGTAGTAGTAGTAGTAGTAGTAGTAGTAGTAGTAGTAGTAGTAGTAGTAGTAGTAGTAGTAGTAGAAGTAGTAGTAGTAGTAGTAGTAGTAAGTAGTAGTAGTAGTTGTTGTTGTTGTTGTAGTTGTAATAGTAGTAGTAGTAGTAGTAGTAGTAGTAGTAGTAGTAGTAGTAGTGGTAATAGTAGTAATAGTGGTTGTAGTAGTTGTAGTAGTAGTAGTAGTAGTAGTAGTAGTAGTAGTAGTAGTAGTAGTATAGTAGTAGTAGAGTAATATAGTAGTAGTAGTAGTGTAGTAGTAGTAGTAGTAGTAGTAAGTAGTAGTAGTAGTAGTAGTAGTAGTAATAGCGTAGTAGTAGTAGTAGTAAGTAGTGTAGTAGTAGTAGTAGTATAGTAGTAGTAGTAGTAGTTA
>NC_088362.1:53283019-53315519 GCF_034508935.2 Berghia stephanieae
ATTCTAAGTTGTTTTGTTTTTTTATTTGGAGAGCATTTCCATTACCACTATGAGCCCATAATATTTTGGCTTATCAGACCTGCAAATATGTACACGTTGAAGCATATCAATCATATCCATTGATTCGGAGACTATGTGGTCTGCTGGTATGACACTCCCCTGCGGATCGGAAGGTCCAGGGTTCGAGTCTCGCTCTGAGCGGAGCATAGTCGTATCCGTACTCGGATATGAAATCAGTACCTGGCCGTTAACAACGTTGTCTCTATCGGGATCATTTGTAATATCGCCTAACAGGCGTCATCTTACTCGTTCTACATTTTAAGTGTTACTGTTGGCTAAGGGCCGCTATCAGATCGTTTAGAGGATATTGCACTATATAAATGCTCTGGTAGTACTCTAGTATTTTATAATCCATTCTGGGGTAATATTTTTGTTATGAAGCAGAACATGGCAGAATTCAAGGCCGAAGGAGCGGAGTTAATGTCAGTTTCTGTAGCGCTAATCGGACATGGACAATTATCATTGCGAACCATTTATTTTGGAATAATACGCTCTAGGATGGCAAAGGCACTTTCCGCCACATCTGATAGAGCCAGTTAGGCGCGTACCCAATCTCTGCTGGGTGGACACAGAAGTCAGAAAAAAAAGAAAAAAACAAAAAGAAAAAAAAACAAAAACAAAATCACCTCAAAGTAACAGACCTCAACGCAACCCGGATCGGAATCAATTCTCTAAAAAGCGAACTGTGTGCTATGGCAACTCTTAAACAGAATATTAAAGGATTTAATTTTTTTTTAATACAGCAAAACAAAACAATATTGATTTATTTATATCCCTCCTTCCTTTCGTCCTTCCTTCCTTCTTTCTTTCTTTCTTTCTTTCTTTTTATTTTTATTCAACTTTTTCTGTTTCAAAAAATATCTTAATAAACGATGTCATATCATTATGAATATCCCAGAAAAAAATTAAGATTAATGAGTTCACCTGACAACAATGAGTCTTTAGTGGCGGGATTTGATTTTATTGTAATCTGACATCATATCTGGACATTTTTTCATCTGACACTTCTACCTACCCTATATTTCTATATTTCTTACCATTTTAATAGTTAGAGTAGAAACTTCCCAAATTAAAAAAAAAACAAAAACAATAAACAAATAAAAGAAAGAATTTTGTTATTGCTTGTCAGAATGGGTGAATCTATAATTTGATAAAGGTAGAACGAAGTTGACGTCACTCAGGTCTTTGTTATTGTTTTTTTTTTTTGGTTTTTTTGCCATCCACGTTTATGAGTAATTCTCACTCAAATGTTTTAATCAGACTATATAGATAGTATGCGCTAGGCTAAGAAGCTCATAACATTGACATCCGGAAGTAAAACGGACCACCACACAAAACTGTGTGTATCCATGAACTTTTATAGTCAGGTTAATACAGTTCAGTGAGCATTACTCATAAACGCGGATGGCAAAAAGCAATAACAAAGACATCAGTGACGTCATCTTCGAACTATCTATACGTTCAAGGTTACACATAGATTTGTGTGCTGGTCCGTATACTTCGGATGGCAATGTTGTGAGCTTTTTAGCCAAGTGCACACTATCTATAAATTTAGTTTAGCCGTTATAGGTTCAGATCCGAATCCCAGTTGTCGACAATAACTTCACTGCCGTACTCTAAAAACAACAGACAAAAAACAAAAAGCAAAAAAACAAAACAAAATAAAAAAACATTACAAAAAGATATAAAAAACCCAAAAAGACAACAACAACAAAATAAAATAAAAAAATAAAACAAACAGATATTCTAACTTTTGGCCAGAAAACGTGTCCTTCAAATATTTATCGATTAAAATGACCCTCATCTCAGTTATAACACTAAAAAAAAACCCAGGGACTTCGCGAAATCCCAGATTTGAGATGTCTTGCTGGGATGAGGGTAATTTTAATCGATAGATATTTGAAGGACGAGTTTTCTGGCCAAAAATTTAAAATACGTGATTTTTTCCCCTTCAGAATACGACAAAATAACCAGAGAGGCCAAACTCACATAAACACACGTATTGTCTTCATTCGTTGCCATTCTTTTCTGTGTTTGTTGTTAGCATTTGTTTGTTTTCTACTCGTGCGTGTGTCTTTGGGCGCCATCCAAATCAAATAGACGAAAACAACTAAGTAGCTTGTTTTCTCAAGGCAAGCCACTGATTTCATTCACTGCTTGTCTGTTTGTTTGTTTTTTCAAGATAAGATATTAATGATAGTGACGGTGGTAAAATTTACTTTAAAAAAAAAACAAACTAAACTGGAGATTAGCATTTAGTATTAGGTATAGGTAGTCATCTCTCTCTCTCTCTCTCTCTCTCTCTCTCTCTCTCTCTCTCTCTCTCTCTGTGTGTGTGTGTATGTGTGTGTGTGTGTCTCCCCTCCATCGCTATCCTCTCCCTCTCTTTCTCCCCCCCCCCCCTCTCTCTCTCTCCCCCTCTCTCTCTCTCTCTCTCTCTCTCTCTCTCTCTCTCCCTCTCTCTCTCTCTCTCTCTCTTAGTCTAATTTCTCGTCCTAAAATAATCGAAATGTATCCAATTTGCTCTGATGTTCTTTTCACTACGTACTTTATAAAAAATCTAATGATTACTGTCTTTTTTGCTGTTTGGTGTCGTCAGACTTGATGTTACAATGTCTCGACTGTTGTCAAATTTAGGTTACTGTGCACAGTTAGTGACAGCATGGTTGACACTTTCCCAAATGTTGTTTCAAGTATTGTAATTAGTAGGTAATAGATTGTAATAAAACGCTTTAGCCACATTCACCAAATCCACTCAGTTGAGTATAACCACATGGCCATATGCTTAGACTCATACTCATACTTTAATTATACTGGGTACCAAAAAAAACCAAAAACCAAAACAAACAAAAACATACAAAAAAAAAACAAAAAAAAACAAAAAAAAAAAAAATTAAAACAAAAACAACAACATCAAAAACAAACAAACAACCAAACAATGATCAATGACTTTTCTATGGCCTCTCTCTTTGTGTTTGCTTTTTGTTTTGTTTTGATTTCCTATAGTGGAGTGGCTTTTTTTTTCTTGTAGTTGTCTTTTTTCTTTTCCTTTTTTTTTTCCTGACTTATGTGTCCAGCTATAGGGTTGTCAGGTCTATTCGATCTGGCGGAAAGTATTTTACGAAATGCTAACGTCCGATCAAAAGCGTAGCAAGGAATTCTTACAATCCGTCTGGATAAATAAACCTTGCGACTCTTAAAGACTTCTTTAACTTGACTGTTTCCATTCCATCTTTACTTGCGTCTCTATTTTATCAACAAAATACTTAGTGGAAGGATAAAGCCTCATGAACAACTGTCATTGTCTACCTGTTGTAAAACCTATGCCCAGCCCCGCTCGTCTCCTATTTAATGGCCACAGATGACATCACAAACCCATACTGCAAAGCTCAGCCCTCTTTTGTCTCTAATATAGTGATGACACACTAATGTAGCATTAAATCCCGCTCACTCTCGATTTTTCAACCTGTCACGATTTTTTCCATGATGAAATTTTATCACAATGTTTTGTTTGATTGATTTCTTGAATTTACCACTTTTTGAGGCCGAAAAGTTGTTGCGATTAACCGAAGTTTGTTGCAATTAACCAGTGACTTTTATATATAATTAATTCTGTGTCTTGGGCAATGTTGCGATTAACCGAGTTGCGAATATCCGGATTGGACTGTACGACAGAGTAGGAGAATTTCATGAGCGGATAATGAAAAAACTTTGTTATATTTATGGTTTTGATGCCAGGAGAACTTTGCATTCATTGCCCACACTGATCTCATGCGAAAATAGATTGCCCCGATGTCTCAGTTGGTAAAGCACTGCTTTCACAATCAAACGGAATGGGTTCAAATCTTGGTTGCAATCGGGATAGTTTTTCAACTGTCTCTTTCTCCGCCCAGCAGTAATTAGTATGCTGGGGCTGTTATATTTAGAGATAGAGATAGGGTTATATCCAAATGGTAGCAAGCAATTGCAGCGTTACAGCTTACAATTTGCAATAAGACCGACTCCACTAATCAAATACAGCCGAACCGTCGTATTACATACATACTTACAGCCCTGGATGCAAACAGCTAAGAAACTGAGGCTCCATCCGACGTGTACTTAATTTCAGGTCTGATAACACAAAGTGTTATGGTCTCATTGTTGTAATGGACATATTCTCAAACCAACGCAAAATATTCTCCATCATAGCAATAATAATAATAATAATAATAATAATAATAATAATAATAATAATAATAATAATAATAATAATAATAATAATAATAATAATAATAATAATAAAACGTTATTGCGTCCGGTTCTCAGACCTGAAAATATGCGCACGGCGGCTCCAGCAATAAATAAATAGAATAAAATCTCGCGGTTTTTTTTTTTTTGTTTTTTTTTAAAACAACATTGAATGAATGATTTATGTCTACTACCCTGCGGCTATGTGGTTCTTGTGGTATGACATTCGCTTTCGGGTCGGAAGGTCTGGGGTTCGAGCCTCGCTCGGCGCATAGTTGAGTCCTTGGAAAATGTTCTTCACTCACATTCTCTCACCGTAATAAGGTGTAAAATAAGTACCAGGCCGTTCAAAGCGTTGTATCTGTTGGAAAAAAAATGTAAGCTTAATATCGCCTAATATCGCACTTGGACAACCTGGGTGATTCCTGTTGACATCAGACATCCTGTTTGATGGATTATCTATATTCCTTCGTGGAATACCTAGGCGACGTTATCTTATGATTGTCGTGGCAGAAAGGCGTTATTAAATTAATTAATATCGCCTAACAGGTGTCATGTCTCGTTCTACCTGTTACGTGTTGCTGTTGGTCAAGGACCCTTTGTGCTATGAACACTTTTTATGGATAAGTTTTTTATTTTTAAAATTATTTTTGTTTGTTTGTTTGTTTTATTAAACAGATAGTTTGAGTAACGCTGCAGGATTTGTTTATGTTTAATTAGACGGATGCAAATAAGCGCCCTTTATATAAGTGTTGTAACAGGCAAAATGTTGTGTTGGGTTTGACAACGTTTTAATTAATTAATAACAACAAGGAAACCAAAACATTTGGGATTATCGATTTGTTGTTGTATACACGTCGGATTGGAGGGTCAGCCAGATTGTGCGGCTATGTGGTCTTGTGGTACGACACTCACCTTCGGATCGGAAGGTCAAGGATTCGAGTCCCGCTCTGAGCAACGTATAGTTGAGTCATTGGAAAAAATGCTCTTTACCTTTCACCGTACTCATGTGTAAAATGAGGGCCTGGCCGTGAACAGCGTTGTGTCTGTCCGAAAAAAAAAAAAACCTCCTGTGATATCGCCTAACAGGTGTCATGTTTCCTCCTACACGTTAAGTGTTGCTGTTGACTTGTAAAGCGCATTGAGCACGTTTAGTAGATATTGCACTTTATAAAAGCTCGAGTTATTTTATTTTATTTCATTTTTTTGGAGGGTTAGATTTAAGATCTGGTGTAAATAAAATATAAACAAAATAAAAATATAAATAAAATAACTAAAATATTAAATGACCAGTATCATCCACTAAGACCATCAGTTATTATGTCAGAAAGAAGTGGTCGCCCTTTCTCTATTTCAACGAAAACAGAGAGACACCGAAAATCTTTTCTGCCGTCCAGTATTAGGCATTATAACAACAAGCAATAATCATTTTATATAATTATTCTCATTTTTACTTTTTTTAAATATAAATATTAATTTATTAATTTATTTGTTTTGCAATCTTTTCAATTTTCAATTTATGGTGACAGTTTTAACTATTTTACAGTGTTGAAATTATTCATATTATAAAGCGCAGCTCTGGTTATAGAGCTGCTCCTTTTTTAAAAATATAATATACATCCTATTTCCATTGTATTTTTATCTTATTGTGTAAATTATAACACGTCTGTACAAAAAATTTCCTTTTTGGGATGCAATAAAGTATTATTATTATTATTATTATTATTATTATTTTATTATTATTATTATTATTATTATTATTATTATTATTATTATTATTATTATTATTATTATTATTATTATTATTATTATTATTATTATTAAATATTCACGATTGTTCAGTGCTCTACTCAATGGCAGCAAAGTATTTTTTTTTGTTTCAAGCTGTTGATAACAGGATCAATTCTGGCTTCATTGTCAGACAGGGACTAAATGGTTATTTAAATACTTAGTCAAGTGTGTTTTGAAAAAATATCTTCCCATAATAGATCAAGGTCAAAAGACGTCGCCAATATTTTATTATTTGTGTCAGTGTGAAGAAGCTGCACTATTGGAGATGATTGAAGATTACCAAATGAGGTTATGCTTTGAGAGCATGGACTAGAATCAAACTGTACTTAGTCTGGAATTTGTGTATGTTTTAGATAACGTGCTACTTCACCCAACCCTAATTTCTCAAGTTGTCATTGTAATAATTTTAGCTACAAGAGGACAAACTGCGATATTTACGGGGAAATATTTTTTTTTAATGAGCTTTTATATAGTGCAATATCCACTAAATGAGCTCAAAGCGCTTTACAAGGGGTCCCTGACCAACAGCAACACGTAACATGTAGAACGAGACATGACGTCTGACAGACGATATTACAATTTTTTTCCGACAGAGAGAACGCTGTTAACGGCCAAGCTTATTTTACACCTCAGTACGGTGAGAGAATGTGAATAAAGAGCCTTTTCCTATGACTCAACTATGCGTCGAGCTAGGCTTGAACCCAGGACCTTCCGATCCGAAAACGAGTGTCATACCACAAGACCACATAGCCGAACTTGAAACGTATTTAAATACTTAGTTAAGTGTGTTTTTTCAAATCTTCCCATAATGGATCAAGGTCAAAAAAACGTTGTCGCCAACATTTTTGTGTCAGTGTGAAGATGCTGCAATATTAGAGATTATTGGAGATTACCAAATGAGGTCATGCTTTAAGCGCATGGACTGGATTCGAAGTGTACTTAGTCTAATTTTTTTTCCTATCTTTTCTTTCGGTCTATCATTCTTTTTTTTTTTTAAATGAGCTTATATTGTGTTTCTTTCACCCCAAAAGAATGCTAAAACTCTCAAGAATTCGCCTGAGTCTTTATCAACATTTTGGTTCATTGTTGTTTGCGAAAACTGCGTAGTTTAGTAAAAGATATTATGGACTGTTGCTCTGGATTGGGTAGCATTGTGAATACTTTCAAGTCCAATGCTTCAAGCTTTTAAGCAATGTTGCCCGAAAAAAGCTTTAAAAAGTGATGATAAAGATGAATATTATAGCTATGATAAATCAAATTCACAAACACGGAACACTTCGGGCTCAAAATCCTTCTTCAGCCAACAACAAAAACAATAACAAATTAAGTACATCACTTGAAATCCAGATAGACGGTAGAGAAATAAATAGTTGGCATGTTCTTTCTGTACAAAGGCAGTCCACAGGTTATGGCAGCTTCGTATCACCCAAAATAACTTGGTCTGGGTCATTGTTCAGGGTGTCATGTCAAGACAAGTCTAATTTTGCCACCTCCAATTTGATAGACATGTGATAATTCTTACTATTTCTGCTTGAAGTCATAATTAACGCTTTAAAAATATTCTTTCTGGAGTCATGTATTCTTCATATCATTTTCCACTAGCTGATTTAGGTCACTTTCCTTACGGCAATGAAATGGTCTTAATTTTTATTCCACCATAAATTAAGTATTATGTTGTGAGTGTTTGAACCCAATCAGCAGATTGTAAAACTTCTTATTAACCGTTTAGTTCATATGGATATGTCAAGGACTATATGGGAGCGATCTATATTCCTGTTTTCGCCCTACCTTGTCATCAATCACATGATTTGTTGCTGTACAACGATTGGACATTTCTCAATAAATGTAAACACGCTGCTTTGTTTATGAAAGTTGTAACTATACCTTTGAGTCATGCCGAGCGAAATGACCTATTGTGACGTTGGATACTTCTCAAATTGTGAACTATTTTCACCATTTGGGTCATTTTGAGCACACTTTGCAGTGTGACCAATGACCTCGAGCACATGGAAAGGTAATATAGATCATCCCCATTCCTTATCATAGATTAATAACAAGAGAGGACAACTTTTTTCTGGTCGTCATCACTACCTAGCTCGGATTGAACAAGTCGACCAAAATCAAACATCGAAGAAAGTGTTTCGTGAGAGAGACAGTCAACCCTTATGTTCAAGGGAGGGGTGGGGGGTCACGCTACTGAAACCGGAGTGAACTCCGATTCAACAGATATAATGGCTTTAGAGGACTTTTGCAAGCGAGATCTCCATGGTTTCACCAGCAAATATCCGTGGGGGTTTTTTTTTCGAATGGCAAAATTTGTCTCTGACAACATTTGTAGTCTCCACTTGAATGTCCAATGAGGTGTAGTCTGGAAAACCCATAATATTTGAAAATTTGGCCAGAAAACTGGCCAAATTTTTAAATATGGGTTTTTCCAGAGTACGACGGGAGTAATAACTATGTTGGTGGCACGATGATGTATCACCTGGTCCACTCCTAATTCCTCATGGTCCCGTAGATAACCTATACAATTAAGGTGCGGATAACCTATAGAAGGAACGAAATTGACGTTACTCAGCTCTTTGATATTGTTTTTAGACCGCCATCTTAATGATTCGTTCTCACTAAATTATATCAATCAGATTATAAATATTCAAGGTTACACATAGTTTTGTGTGTTGGTACGTTATATCCTGCTGGCATATCTTGTGAGTATTTTACCTTAACGCATTATATCAATACTATTAACCAGTAGATTTTTGACCAATCAAAACACGGGAATTGTGACCCACCCTCAAACTCGCAAGGACAATTGGATTCAATAGTCTGATGTCACGTCGCTCAGCAACGGCGGCCATTTTGGTTCTAAACAAATAAAATCGGCACTTTTTATTATTCATGCTGGCTAGACCTTTGCATAATATGTCTTGTGATCAGAATGTGTAAAAGTCAAAACATGATCAGATTTATAATGTATTTTTTTTTCCTCTGGATACGCTTTTATGCTCGTCGGAGAAATATATCATAAGGGCGTCCACCATTGTTCCGATAGTTTAGAGCCAGTTACTAAGTTACCATGCGTCATTACGAGGGAAGTGACTGTTGAAGCGTATTTCCTTCCCTTTATTATAATTCATCCCTAAGGGGAGAATTTTCTATAGGATCTATGCGAAGACTGGAATAACCCAGGCGTTAGCCGCAGTGCAGAGCCGCAAAGTGAGCTAGGGCGAAGTGACTTGCTCAAGGTCACACAGCGAGACGGGTATTTGAACTCGGTAGCTTTCGGGTACGAAGCAAAGACCATACCGCTGAGCCACGCTGTCACTATCACATAACTGATTGTGAACGAACATAAGAATGAGTGAAGTCGGTGTCTCTATGATCTCTATTATTGTTTTTAGATGACCCGATGTGTGGTTCTTTTCACTGGATTCTCTCAATCAGACTGTATTCGTTGTTTAGAGTTACACACCGTTTTGTGTGTTGGTGCGATTGATGTGGTAAGTAGTAAGTAGAGCTAGTGAGTGTTTTATTGAAACTCATACCGTCGATTGTAATAATATGTACCTGTGTAGTTCACTCGGACAGTTGAAGAGGCGTGGTTTTGTTCCCCTCGACGACAGGTTTATAGATAAAATGAAGTTGACGTCAATCGGGTCTTTGTGATTGCTTTTTGCCATCCGCGTTTATGAGTAATTCTCACTTATCTGTACTATCCAGACCATAAATGTTCATGGTTACACATGATTTTGTGTGTTGGTCCTTTATAATAGATAGTATGCGCTTGGCTAAGAATCTCATAACATTGCCATCCGGAAGTATAACGGACCAACACACAAAACTCTGTGTAATATTGAACGTACTGGAGAATACAGTTTAGTGAGAATTAATCATAAACGCGGATGGCAAAAAACAATAACAAAGACCCGAGTGACGTCATCTTCGTTCTATCTATAGTTAGGAGGTACAGATTATGACCTTGATTAGTTCACAACTGAACAACTACATATCACGTCTGTTCTTTTTCGTAATTGTAGTGTAGTGTGTGTTACACAAAGAATTGGTGAAGTTGTTTGTCTTGCCTTGACAAGTCCACTCTGGTCATCGCCTTTTTAACCTCTGGCTGAGCCAGAGCATCAGCGTAGGTATCCTTAACCCCCTTTGTCAACTAACTATCCTGCACCTGTCAGGATTTAAGACAACAGGTGTGTATTTCTAATCCTCAAGCTTCCGCAGAGGTGGTCACGTCGCTTGGGGGCGAGTTTGTTTTCTGATGTTTCAGTCCCGGTTATAGATAGAATGCGCTTGGCCAAGGAGTTCACAACATTGCCACCCGGAAGTATAACGGACCAACACACAATCTCTGTGTAACCATGAACTTTTATAGTCTGGTTAATACAGTTTAGTGAGAACAACTCACAAACGCGGATGGCAAAAACAATAACAAAGGCCTGAGTGACGTCATCTTCGAACTATCTATTGAAGAGTAGTATATAGATAGTATGCGCTTAGCTAAGAAGCTCACAACATTGCCATCCGGAAGTATAACGGACCGACACACAAAATGATGTGAAACCTTAAACGTTTAAAGATAGTATGCGCTTAGCTAAGAAGCTCACAACATTGCCATCCGGAAGTATAACGGACCGAGACACAAAATGATGTGTAACCTTGAACGTTTATAGTCTGGTTAATACAGTTTAGTGATAGTTGGATTCAATAGTCTGATGTCACGTCCGCCCAGCAACGAGCAGCTTGGTTCTAAATAAAGAAAAATCGGTACTTTTGATTCTTCATGCTGGCTAGAACGTTTTCTCATGTCATGTGATCAGAATGTATAAAAGTCAGATATATAATATTTTTCTCCTCTGGATACACTTTTATGCTCGTCGGAGAAGTATTTCATAAGGGCGTCCGCCATTGTTCCGATATTTAGAACCAGTTACTAATTTACTATGCGTCATTACGAGGGAAGTGACGTCACGACTGTTGAAGCCTATTATTCATAAACGCGGATGGCAAAAAGCAATAACAAAGACCCAAGTGACGTAAACTTCATTCTATCTATAGATAGTATGAAGTTAACGTCACTTAGGTCTTTGTTATTGCTTTTTGCCATCCGCGTTTATGACAAAAGGAGGATCGAACGTCAGACCACCGGGTTACTTTACAGATGTGATCTCATTACACCAAAGAGATAACTTGATTATCGGGTCAATTGGTTGAAAGTGTTATTATATTCTTATCGAGTTTTAAACAAAATCAAGTGTAACAGATTCCATAGAGAACAAATTATAATACAAGAACAGTAAAAGTATGGAATAGTGTAAAATACAATACAAAAACTGCGGGAACTATAAATGCTTTTTAAAATGCCATAGATAGAAAACTTACTCTTTAAAATATGATTTTGAATGCTAACAGCATAATATCGCCTAACAGGTGTCATGTTAGGTGTTGCTGTTGGCCAGGGACCCCTTGTAAAGCGCTTTGAGCACCTTTAGTGGATATTGCGCTATATAAATGCTTTTTAAAAAAAATTTCAGTAAAATCTTTATACGAGATGTTACACATAAAAAATGATCTTACAAGTGAACGACATTAACTTAAGCCTTTTCCAAAGGATCCCTAACCAACAACAACATGTTATGATTTTTTTTTTTATGGTTGGTCTGTGTGTGTCATCATGATTAATGACATCTTTTCTTTCTTTCTTTCTTTTTAAAACTTATATTTTTCTCCATTTCAAATCATATAATTTTACGCATCTCTTTCTCATTCAACTTAATGCTTTCGATTCATATTTGTTAACATGTCGATTTCATGTATCTTTACAGGGTGTTTAAAAGACAATTATTGGTCTATTTAACCCTTAAGAAACATTTCAGGTTGAAACCCATCTTCAGTTAATTTTTAAAAAATTAATAAATGTAATAGTCTTCAATAGTCGTAACATCACTTCCTTCCTTATGACGCATGGTAACTTAGTAACACTGGCTCTAAACTATCGGAACAATGGCGGACGCCGTATGAAATATTTATCCGGCGAGCTTAAACGCGTACCCAGAGGAAAAAAACCCCATAAATTTGATCATGTTTTGACTTTTACACATTCTGATCACAAGGCATATGAAAAGGGAATGAAAAGTTCTATCCAGCATGAAGAATAAAAAGTAATGATTTTCTTTGTTTAGAACCAAGATGGCCGCCGTTGCCGGGCGCGTGACATCAGACTACTGAATCCAATTGCCTAGTTTAGTTATTCTGCAAAGGGACAGATTTGGTCTTAAGATAAAGAAAATGAAATGTGTATAGAATGCAAGTTAGATTAATAGGTTGTAGGGTTGCAACAAAAACAAAAAAAAAAGAATTCTCATAGAATTCTAAATCTTAGCATGTGTCCCCAGATGACCAGGCTTTTCCATTTGCTTCAAACCAAGGGCTTTTGAAAACCAACGAGTTATTGAAAAGATTTCCGAGTATTTAGGAGCGATTACCATTGAGTTGTGAAGAGTTACAAGTACTCGGTGATTAATCTCCGATGACTGGTGAGTGGAATATAATACTCTGCGGTGGTATCGAATTTGTTGTCAACTAATAAATGTATAATATTTGTATAATATCATGTATCCGAAAAACCTCATTCTGCAGTCAGTTAAGATAAATGGGTGCAGTGATCATCGCTTCCCATTGATCTGTTTGTGTGGGGTGGCTCGGTGCGTGGGTTTATTTTTTTTATTTTGGGGGGGGGGGGGGGTCAAGGAGGGGGGGATGTTTGTTTTTGTTTTTATTTGTGTGTTTGTGTCTGTGTGTGTGTGTGTATGTGTGTGTGTGTGTGTGAGAGAGAGAGTGTGTGAGTGTGTTTGTGTATGTTTTTATTAAGGTTGAAACAATAAACGTAGTAAAAAGATTTGATAATAAAAAATACATACATTTATGTGGAATAATTTGGAGAAATAAATTAACATTGAAAGCATACAACAACATAGAAAAAACGAGCAAAAACTGAAATAACGTTACCCCAAGTATGTAGATACCCCACTCTCCAAAATGAATCGGCTCCAGAAATAAAAAGCACGACCTGCAGAACTTTAAAGCGCACCATTTCAATACAAATCAGGAAAACGGTTTGTGAATTAGAAAGAAGTGAGAAAAATGCAAGGACATATAATAATCAATGATAGAAAAACAACAAACCTACCAACATGTCGATAGAGACAACGCTGTTAACGACAAGATAACTCATTACACATGAGAGAATGTGAGTAAAGAGCCCTTTTCAAGGACTCAACTATGCGCCGAGCGAGGCTAGAACCCAGGTACCTTCCGATCTGAAAGCGAGCGTTATACCACAAGACCACATGGCCGCACATTAAAGGTATAGATAGAATGCGCTTGGCCAAGGAGTTCACTACATTGCCATCCGGAAGTATAACGGACCAACACACAAACTCTGTGTAACCATGAACTTTTATAGTCTGGTTAATACAGTTTAGTGAGAACAACTCACAAACGCGGATGGCAAAAACAATAACAAAGGCCTGAATGACGTCATCTGCATACTATCTATACGCTGTGAAGTCTGTGAAGCCGAAAGATAGAATGAATGACGTCAAACCGGTCTTTGTTATTGTTTTTTTGCCATCTACATTTGTGAGTAATTCTCACTAAACTGTATTATCCAGACTATAAACGTTCATGGTTACACATAGTTTTGTGTGTTGGTCCGTTATACTTTCGGATGGCAATGTTGTGAGCTTCTTAGCCAAGCGCATACTATCTATAAACGAAACAAACGCAAGCAATAATCCAAATGCAAATGGTGCTGCTTGGAGCTCGAAAAAGTAGATTTTAAAAAATAAAGAGAGAGAGAGAGAGAGAGAGAGAGAGAGAGAGGGGGGGGAGAGAGAGAGAGAGAGAGAGAGAGAGAGAGAGAGAGAGAGAGAGAGAGAGAGAGAGAGGAGAGAGATAGGACGAGAGAGAAAAAGAGGGAAAGAGAGAGAGAGGGGGGGGGCGGGGTGAGAGAGAGAGAGAGAAAGAGGGAAAGAGAGAGAAGGAGAGATAAAGGAGAGATAGAGAGAGAGAGAGAGAAAAGGAGAGAGAGAAATAAAGAAAGAAAGAAAGAGAGAGAGAGAGAGAGAGAGAAAGAGGGAGAGAGAGAGGGAGAGAGAGAGAGAGAGAGAGAGAGAGAGAGAGAGAGAGAGAGCAAACGCATAAAGTGATTCTGTCTCGTCTTATGAGTAATAGACTTTAAAGACCTTCAACCTTCAAAGCAAAAAGAATGGTGCATAAATAAGAAGACGAGATTGCCTTTGAATTCCAAAGAATACCACCAGACCCTCCCGTCAATTTGATTCTGCAATGTGGTCTAGTGGTATGGCACTCGCCTTCAAACCGATAAGTCCAAGGTTCGAGTCCAGCTCCCAGCGACGCATAGTTAATTAATTGGAAAAGGCTCTTTACTCGCATTCTCTTACCGTACCCAGTGTAACATGAGTACCCAGCCATTAACAGCGTTGTTCATATTTTATTTTTTAAAAATATTATAATACCGTCTATATCTACATGTTCAGTATTGCTGTTGCCTGGGGCCTCTTGTCAAGCGTATAAACTGGGGTTTTTTTTAATACCGCATAATCCATTTGATATGCTGAAAATACTTTTCATGGAACCCCAAGCCAACAGCAACACTGAACAAGAGACAAGCAGCCTTGAAAACGCTTTCATAATTTTATTTTCGAAGAAGAAGAAGAAGAAGAAGAAGAAGAAGAAGAAGAAGAAGAAGAAGAAGAAGAAGAAGAAGAAGAAGAAGAAGAAGAAGAAGAAGAAGAAGAAGAAGAAGAAGAAGAAGAAGGAGAAGGAGAAAGAAGAAGAAGAAGAAGAAGAAGAAGAAGAAGAAGAAGAAGAAGAAGAAGAAGAAGAAGAAGAAGAAGAAGAAGAAGAAGAAGGAGGAGGAGGAGGAGGAGGAGGAGGAGGAGGAGGAGGAGGAGGAAGAGGAGGAGAAGACTTATGCACACTCCAATTTTGTGAAATCTTAATTCAGAGTTTTCGCGACTGCACTTTGTGTTGCCAAAGCCCTGGTTATTCACTCTATTTGAGATCCCAGGTTACAAAAAATCAACAGGTCATACGTCTCTATGCCCTTTATGACTTGTGACTCATGCGCCAACGTAGATAATGTGAGACGTACGTAGAAAGGGTACGTACAACAACTCCCCCCCCCCCCCTCACCCAACACCCCCCCCCCCCCCCCACACACACACACACGTCCCATGAACATCCATTTTGGCAACCATCTGTGTAATTTGGGAAGTTCACAGAAAAAGATTCAAAAGAAAAGCACGTTTGTGGCAGCGATGTGATGTGATCTTTATCCTTTTTGACTCTGGTGATGATATTATAACAAACTCGTTTTATGAATGAGGTTTAAATTACTAATTAATTGTATTGTATTGGTGCTATGCGTTTAAAGTAAATACTCATAACATATGCTAGCCAGACAAAACTGAAAAAAATAATATGTGTAACCTTTAACGTTTATAATCTGATTGATTAATTTAGTGAGAACTAATTACTAACAGACGGTCAAAAAATTATAACAAAGAACTGAGTGACGTCAGCTTCGTTCCTTCTATCCCAAGTTTGGCCGCAGGCAGGAAGACAATACTGAACTTAAAGCAGCTGAAAAGCGGGGGGGGGGGGGGGGGGGGGGGTGTTATAAAGCATATTTTTGCCAACGAGCACAGAATTACTGGCAAATCTAAAAATTATTAAACTTTTTTACGAATTGATATACGAATAATTTACTAACGTTTTAAAGAAAATAAGATTGTTTCTATTACCTGTTAACTCAAGATGGTATTTATCATATCTGCTAGGGCATAATGATCAGTCCTTACTTTGACCTTTGCCTTGTGACCACCATGTTGCCAGATTCATTTGCGCGCACCTACAGACTTTATTATCGGACCGATCTGATCGTCAATGTCTCAAAAGGATCTTTTCTAACTATGTTAATTTTCACAATAGAGTAGTACAATAATTTAAATAGAAGAGTGCCAGTTCGTAACAGCCTTTAATTCTCTGCAAATATTCAGGGTTTCCCGCTAGTTTATTTTTTTTTTCTCTTTAAAATGTTTGTAATTATTATATTTGACATAGATCACTTAATATAGTTGCGCAAAGTTCTATTATTTATGAATCTTAAGATATCTAAGTATCTATATAGATCCCTGTCTGTCGTTTCCAAAGCTGTTTTTACGGGTATTCAAATTCTCTCCATTGCACAAGATGTTCAACTCCGTTGTTTGACATAAGACGATCAATACATACAATATGCATACACGCAACAGATAGAAAGATAATACGCTTAACCCACTTTGGACGACAAGTAGATATTTAAAATGTTGGCCAGAAAACTCGTCCTTCAAATATCGATCAATTTAAGTAACCTTCATCTTGGCAAAAACTTTCAAATCTGGAACCTCGCAAAATCTCTTGTATGAGAGTTGTTTTTTCTTTCTTTTTAAAAAAATTGTTTGGTTGTTGCCAAGATGAAGGTTTGATCGATATTTGAAGGTTGAGTTTTCTGGCCAAATGTTTGAATAAGTGTTTTCCAAAGTACTAAGTTTAACTGGATAATAATCAATTAAATAGCTAGTAAAAAGGGATTAAATACACGCAATAAAGTTATCAGATCCAAAATAATGTAATAAAGTCATTTATTTTTTTATCTTGATATATTGTTATATTTTGATACACCTCAGCGAAAGCAGATCAGTCCATTTTTATGTCAAGCCATAATATATAACATTTACTACGTTTATGTTGAGCCATTACAAGGTGAGGGACAACGACCCATTGACCTGGTATAGCCGGAGTACAACTCGTGTTTCTTGTAGATATGATGAGATAAGAATTGAGTTAATCTTCTTGATGTCTTTGTTCGTTATCAGCCATTTTCATGTCTTCATCTTTGGACTCGTACATTTTCATTTCGGAAAACAAAGAGCCTTTCATCCCACAGTTTATGTTCTAAACCCCCCCCCCCCCCCCCCCCCCCCCCCCCCATCCCCCGCGCCTTCCTCTCACCTATGCTCAGACCTGCCTACTTCTACGAAAAATTCGTAGAATTACGACATTTTGGCTTCAATTTCAGAACTTTATGAGCATCTCTAAGTCATTAAAACTTATTGAAAATGAAAGTTGATGCCAGAGTACATAATTTAAAGGTTTTTGAAGTGTTATTTGATCCTTGTGATGGTAAATTGTTGATTTATAAAGTTAACTATAGCGAATACTATTTTTATCTCCTAAAATCTACGAATTGTTATATTTTCAAGTTGGCAGATCTGCCCATGCTACCACCAGGTGGTTGTCTCATCTCTTCAATTAATATCTTCGTCGTTTATTTGTCCGGAAACAAACATGGTATTGGAAGACCATTACCAATTAGCATTTAAAGAGTCATATTAATCACATTATGTGACTTAAAAAATAATTACAAATATGTGTATGTGTGTGTATATGTGTGTGTGTGTCCACTTTGTGTAAGTGGGGCTCTAACCTAATATCTGCTTTTCTCTCCCTCTACCTTCCTCTCTCTCCCTCTATCTTCCTCTCTCTCTTTATCTCTCTCTCTCTCTCTCTCTCGATCTATATATATATATATATATATATATATATATATATTTATATACTACATGTGTGTGTGTGTGTGTGTGTGTGTGTGTGTTTGTGGCTTGTGTGTGTATAGTATATACTTTCCTTCCCTCAAAAAGTAATACTTACAACAGCCTATATTGTTGGACCATGGTTGTTTGTTACAAATGCCATTCACATTCACGTCCAATGACTATACACACTCGACTACAACCAATCATCTATGACTCACATTGGTAGGGTGGGGATTGGATCAGATGCTTTTATCTTTTATCCACATCATAACATATTTTATGTTCCCTAAAACACACATGTATAGACATGTACACATAACACACACACACACACAAATACACACACACACAGATTATATATATATAATATATATATATATATATATATATATATATATATATAGGTAGATAGATAGATAGATAGATAGATAGATAGATAGAGAGAGAGAGAGAGAGAGAGAGAGAGAGAGAGAGAGAGAGAGAGAGAGAGAGAGAGAGAGATGCACAATGCACAAGCACACATACCCAAATACATAATATGTGTACAGACAAGCACACGCTTGTACATATGAAAAATTGAAACCGAATCTATTAAACTCTAGATTCGCACAACAGAGATAAAATTCATTGTCCCAAAATGGGATTCAAACCCACGATCTCTGGATCTAAAAAGCGAATGACATACGTATTATTATCATAGCATAATAGTCTCTTACTTACAGCCGTGGAGTCCGAGTTTATCTATCGCGTGAAACGGACAATAACAATTGCTTGCTACCCTTTACATATGACGAATTGTATCACGGTCGTGTCTCATCGTATCCATGTGTAAAATGGTATAAAATATAAATATAATATAATAAGTATCTGGCCATTAACAGCAGCAGCTACTAATTGTGCTCACATTACTACGATGTTATGACGATCGACCCAATCAGCAAATTGTTCACCGCATTCGTGCACCGTCGCAAACCCGCCCGGAAGCCTCGTCACAAAACGCACCGTTAAACAGCGATTTCTCTTTCGTAAAAAAAAATATATATATATAATATCGCCTTACAGGCGTCGTGTCTCGTCATACATGTCAAGTATTGATGTTGGCAAGGGACCCCTTGTAAGCTTGGAGCGCGTCAAGTGGAAAATGCGCTATACAAATAATCAAGCTTTATTTTATCCCGTACACAATAACGTTTCTAGACGATTGATCATTATATATTTATTTCCTTTTTAAAAAAATGATGACGTCACAGGACCCACGTAGTCAGTAATCCTACATTATATCAAATAATCATAGGTAGTTACTCATTACAAGAAACGGGTATTGACTCTGCGGGTGTTTTAGCTATTGACTCTTGGGGGGGGGGGGGGGGGGGGGGGGATGTTTGTTTTCACGCCAGTCCCGACTTTAATCGGATCAAAAGGGGTTTTGTCAATAATGTCACGACAAGATGTTTAGCAACCTCGTCATTGAAACATAAAAACCACAATCGTATTTGCTGTTCGTGACAATTGTACACTATATATATATATAGTGGAGGGGGGATCTTGAAAGCTCAGTTGGTAGAGCACTCGCTTTGTACACAATATTGATGCTATGCGTTTATCTAAATTACTCATAATATCCGCCAGCCGAATATAACGTGCCGACACACAAAACTGTGAATAACTGGAGGCGAAAATGAAAACATGGAGACATATGAAACTTAGGGCTTCTTCCGTTTGTGAGTGTTAAATGTCAAGTCGGTAATCATGGCATTTGTGTATTTATGGTATGTGTTTAAATAGAATACACACCATTTCTCTCCGCTATATCAATCAAAAAGTTTATAGTCTGAGAGTAAATAGTGAGAAGAAACCACATCTGAAAATAGAAAGCTGCGAAAACCTGTGCCAAATTTCAATTGTGTTACATACAAATATTATGATCGAGAGGATGTTAACCGACTTGACACGACCTGACATAGATAATATATGAATCGTCTGCTTTTTAAACCCGATTGCCACTTCAGAAGTTTCGCTGTCTCCGCTATAACCTTAAACGTTTATAATATTATAGCTAGTCTGATTGATATAATTTAGGGAGAAGTAGGCATCAAAGTGGTTGTCTAAAAACAATAACAAAGAGCTGGATGACGTCAATTTCGTTCCTAATATATATATATATATATATATATATATATATATATATATATATATATATATATATATATAATCCTCCCACTCAGTACTTAACGTCTGTATCCGTTGAACGCTTAGAAATTCCCAGAATAGCATACTCATCAATACCTATATATATATATATATATTATATATATATATATATATATATATATAATATATATATTATATACAGGGTGTACCAAAAATTGTATACCCATTAAAAATAAGTGTTAACTTGGCATTTAATAAAATTTATTATTTTATATCTATAAGAAGCATTTCATTGTTTTTTAACTAGAATTTTAGCTACATTAAAAAAAATAATTACGTCTTATTAATTAAATCCCACGTTTACAACCATTTTTAATGTGTTGACCTATACATTTTTGGGGGACACCCTATATATATATAGGTATTGGTGAGTATGCTATTCTGGGACTGTACGTGCGTTCAATGGATACAGACGTTAAGTAGTGAGTGGGAGGATCACGAATGAAAACTAAATATAATATTATTATAATATCATTATAGCGCCATCTGCTTGTTAAAATCCTTCTTATATCACTCTGGTGGATTACCGGAGTAATGCTGATTGATGATGAAATGATCATGTCTATGTATTGTGTTGTATCTTTCAGCTCACGGTTGGTGTTAAACGATTAACTCACTCAACCCTAACACCGACTATATCCGTAGTTTACCCGGGTTACTTTTACCCCATGCCTATTTATTACATTTTTATGAGACAAACTATAGGCGTACTATCAATGTTTAATGTTTTAATTTTTACATGTTAATGGTAGTTGAATAAAACTATCTATGCACATGCTCATTTTTAATACATTTTTTCCAATTTTGAAAAGTAGCAAAATTCTATAGGATTGAGTGAGTTAAGAAATCAGTGAACTATCACAACGTAAATGTGTTTCATTCGCCATGTCATGTTGTCACCTTACAATTTTAAATGACTCATAATGTCATCAAGGTGGAGATCCCTATAGATCTGATGGTAGAGCACTCGCTTCACACGCAAAAGAACGGAGATTATTTTTTTTCTGACCCTCCCAGCAGTGATTGGGTTGCTGGGTCTGTTAGATGTGGAGGAAAGTACTTTGCGATAATCGTGCGTCATATTAATAGGAAAGCAATAGCGATTTTCTGTTTCAGACATTAGAAACCAGGATGAACTCCGGCTTCATGGACCTATCGGCTTTGAACGATTACATATTGATAGAATGAAGTTGAGGTCACTCGGGTCTCTGTTATTGTTTTTTTTGCCATCCGCGTTTATGAGTAATTCTCACTAAACTGTATTATCCAGACTATAAAAGCTCATGGTTACACATAGATTTGTGTGTTGGTCCGTTATACTTCCGGATGGCAATGTTGTGAGCTTCTTTAGCCAAGCGCATACTATCTATACATGCAAGTCGACAGCCGCCTAGCACAAACTGCTGAACTTTTTTTCTTTATTTATTTACTGTCTCAGTTTATTTACCAAAAGAACATCAGCCATCAAGCACAACGTGTACACTCTTGCAACCTGACATTAATAGCAGGTAGAAATTGTTATGGCTATTTGTTGGGTTTTAATTTACATTACCTGCATCGTTTCAAAACCTCAACAAGGCCGTTATGTTTATTTTTCCTCCTCTCCACCCCCCCCCCCCGCCCCCCTTCCCCCACCGCTTCCACTTCCTCATGAATATTGAATCTTCCTCCCCCCTCCCCCTTTTTTGAGTTTTAAAATTCCAAGCACTGTGCAATGTTTAAGGTAGGGATAGCACATTTTTCAACGGCTTAGTTTAGTTGGTAGAGCACTCGAGCCATGAGCATAGAGATGAGTTTCTGTCCCGAGTTGAGTAGAGGTTTTTTTCATGTGTTAGTGTTGCTGTTGGCCAGGGACCATTTGCAAAGCGATTTGAGCACATTTAGTGGATATTTGGCTATATAAAAGCTCTAATTAAAAAAAAAACAAACTTTGAAGGTTACGCATACCATCAATCTTCAAATTCTAAGTTTACCGACTAGATAGACATTGCATATGCAGGGAGCTCCTAAGTTTCTTGTCTCGTTATTATCATTTTTGTCTGGGGTGTTACAATGTAATTTAATGTATCATTGTGTCAAAATTGTGATTAGTGCTCAAAAACTGGAAGACCACCTGATCCGGCAGGTAGGTGTGCTCTGAAGATGGTCGTGGTCAAAGGCATCAATGAAAACGTGAGACAAAAACAAACAAAAAACCCAAAACAAACGAGAATAGGACAGAGAAGTCGTGACGCCACACCTTCTACTCTTGCGGTTCCAAACTCCTTGGAAATATTATGTAACCAGTCCTTGGGAGGACTGATAATGAATTGGTTGCATATTGGATCATAAGGTGGCCTATGTATTTTAGTAGCAGGATGTATAGACATATTCTTAAGATTACGGGGCGTAAAAAAGCGAAGATGGCTGAGCTTTATAAACGACCAGCATATATTATTTAGACTAGAAAATACGATACCATCACTCTGAAACCATCTATGAATTTAGTACTCCGTGGGCTGGTATCACTCTTACACGTAGGTTAGAACCAGTATTTTGTCATCACTATCGCCCCCTATAGATAGAATGCGCTTGGCCAAGGAGTTCACAACATTGCCATCCGGAAGTATAACGGACCAACACACAAACTCTGTGTAACCATGAACTTTTATAGTCTGGTTAATGCAGTTTAGTGAGAACAACTCACAAACGCGGATGGCAAAAACAATAACAAAGGCCTGAGTGACGTCATCTGCATACTATCTATAGATAGAACGAAATTGACGTCAATCAGTTCTTTGTTTTTGTTTTTAGCTAGCCATCTTTATGAGCAGTTCTCACTAAATTGTATTGATGCTTTGTGTTTAGCCTAAAAGCTCACAACATTTCGCTAACCGGGTAGAACGAACAAACACCAAAAAAAAAAAATTATGCGGAATCTTAAACGTGGGTAGTCTGATTAATACAATTTAGTGGGAACTTCGTACTCATAAAAAAAACGGCTGGCAAGAAACAACTACGAGGAACTGAGGAGCGTCAATTTCGTTCTATCTATTAATCAGACTATAAAAGTTCAAAGTTACACATTGTTTTGTGTGTTGGTACATTATATTTTATGTTTTTTTTTGTTTTTTTTTTTTATTTGTTTTTTTTTTTGTTGTTTGTTTCATTTCTGTTGGGGGGGGGGGGGGGGGGGGTTGTCTAATCGCATAGCATCAATTTAAGCCAACAGCAATCTAACCTTGTGCCAAGAGAACCTGCTACCGAGAGTATTAACACATACGACATAACTAAACCCCCCGCTGAGAAATGCACACCCGGCTAGTTTTCAAAACACACACAATGGGTAGCAACTGGTAATCAATCACACAGATAGAATTGACAAGATAGATAAATATTTGAAAAGAAGTGAATAAAACATGCAAATGTGTAAAGATTAAGGACTGGGTGGGGTTCCTTACCTCCCATAGTGGGCAGGGAGGTACATGCTGTGTCTTCTAACCCCCTATGTCTGTTTTCCAACATGGTTTCTGTCTTTGTCTTGGAATGAGATTATTTGGTTTTGTCCTGGTCCTGGCCGGATACCCTGGCTGGGAGGGAAACAGTCAAATGTATAGTTAGTTTTGGGAGATGATATTTTTTTCCTTGTAAATCCTCTCTCTGTTATGCACTGTATTATGTTTAGTTTATGTATTATATGATTTGTAAATATTTGAGTGTATTCCTCTTAGTGGGGACCTGTGCTTGTGTCTGAATGAGACTTTTAGGTGATCTCAAACTAAGTTCACTGATAGTGTGCTCTTGGAATCTACATCTGTTGCCTATTTGAACGAATTCTCCTTTGTCTGTCTTATTCTTGGATGCTTTAATTGTAATTCTAAAACTTTTTACTATCCCATTTTCTTCCTTTTTACTGGCGCTGATATGACCTTAGTGTGTTGCAAGCGCCGTTAAAAACAAAAAAAAAAAAGATTAAGGACCTTGTTTCAATATGCACGCCTACCGTGTGTTGTCATGAATTAATTCGTCTGTTGTTTTGTTTGGTCAGTTTCTATTATGTAAAGCGCCGCAGCGCAGGTCACGATTGATAACTGTGAATGTTAGGCGCTTTATAAATGCATTATTTATATTATAGTATTTCTGAAGATCAAGCTTCCAGTGCACTTTACAACTACATAATTAAATCTTTCCACAGATTTCTCATTTACTCCCGAGTCAAGTGGAGCAATGCGCGTGATTAGCCTGACTCAAGAACACAACGTTGGGACCAGACTTGAGATTATTTTCACCCATAACTCATTAAAGAAACACCAAACCCATCATCATCATCATTGCCTTTTTCACCCTGGGTCAGGGTATAGGCCACAGACAAACAGTTTCCATCCTTCTCTATCCTGAGCCAACTTTTTTATCTCATTCCAGGTCTTACCACTTCTCTGTATATCAGCTTCTTTAATTCTTCTCCATGTTCCTCGTGGCCTTCCCCTTGATCTTCTGCCCTGAGGGTTCCAGTCCAATACTTTCTTTGTTATAGTTGAGTCATTCTTTCTAAGCGTGTGTCCAATCCACCTCCATCGTCTTCTTCCTATATCCTCTCCTACTGGTTTCTGCTGTGTTCTTTTCCATACTTCTTCATTTTTTATTCTATCCATCCATTTTATTCTGAGTAGCTTACGCATGCACCTGTTTACAAAAATCTGTACCCTCCTTATACATGCCTGTGATGCGTTCCAAGTTTCACATCCATACAGTAGGACAGACTTCACGTTTGAGTTGAAAAGTCTTAGCTTTAGTTGAAGGGAGATATCTTTAGTTCTCCAAACTCTGTTCAAAGATGTGAATGCAGCCTGTGCCTTTCCTATTCGTGCTTTCACCTCTGCTTCCGTGCCTCCATCCTTGTCAATTATACTTCCGAGATAGCAGAAAGTGTCTATATCTTCGAGTTCCTGATCTTTTACTTTGATCTGCTCCCTTTGACGCGTACCTATCCTCAAGACCTTTGACTTTGCAGGGTGTATTCTTAGACCAATTGATTCCGAGAGGCTGTTTATAATTGTGGTTTTTGTTTGCATCTGGTCCTGGGTGTGGGACAAAAGAGCCAGATCATCTGCAAAATCCAGATCATCCAACTGTGTCCAGGGGGTCCACTGTATCCATTTCTTCTCCCTTTGGAGGTTTCCTTCATTAGCCAATCAATGGCAAGGATGAACAGGAATGGAGAGAGCAAGCATCCCTGCTTGACACCAGTCTTAATTTCAAAGCTGTCAGTCAGCTGATCTTCATGTACAACCCTGCAACTTGATCCTTCATACATTTCCTTAATGAGGTTTACTATCTTTTCAGGGAGTCCATAATGTGCCAGAATTTTCCACAATGTTGCTCTGTCAATACTGTCGAAAGCCTTCTCGTAATCCAGAAAGTTGACAATAAGAGGAGAGTTCCATTCTATAGACTGTTCCACTATGACTCGCAGAGAGGCAATCTGGTCGGTGGTTTGAACGGTTTTTCCGAAAACCTGCCTGTTCGTCCCGCAGTTTAGCATCTGTTGCATTCTTAATTCTCTCTAAAATAATACGGTTGAAAACCTTTCCTGGGATAGAAAGAAGAGTGATGCCTCGATAATTATTACAATTACTGAGGTCCCCTTTCTTTGGAAGCTTGATAAGATGTCCTTCCTTCCAATCCTTTGGGAATATCCCGTCATTCCAGATTCTCTCAAATAGTGGGTGCAGGGCCTCAGCATTTCTTTCCGCATCAACTTTTAGAGCCTCCGGTGGAATCTGGTCTGGTCCAGCAGCTTTCCCCCTTTTCATCTTGTTAATGGCACCCACAATCTCTGCTATCGATGGTGGATCACAGCTAATTGGTAGCTCATTCCTTGCAGGCAAAATTTCTGGCTGGTTGTCTGGTGGTGGTCTGTTCAGAAGGCAGTTGAAATGTTCCCTCCATCGTTCAGATTGAGCCTCTTTTCCAAAAATAGTTTTCCCATCTTTGTCTTTGACTGGTACCTCTGGTTTCCCATATTTTCCAGCAAGTGTCTTGGTAGTTTGATAAAGGATCCTCATGTGTCCTCCAGTCGCTGCTGCTTCTGCTTTCTCTGCAAGTCTGTTCATGAATGCTTCCTTGTCTTTCTTCACAGATCTTTTGACTTCCTTAGCTATGGCTCGATACTGCTCTTGTGCATCCAGTCTTGAAGCCCTTGTTCGGCTTGCATTCACTTGTTCCTTCCTTGTTCTCCTCTTTTCAATAAGGTCCAAGGTGGTTGGACTTATCCATTCTTTATGTTCCGATTTCTTTACCCCCAATACCTCGTGGCAAGTTGTTATGTAAACTTCCTTGATCTTTGCCCAATGTGACTCTACATCTATGTCCTCCTCGAGCTCAGTAAGAGGTTGGAATCTATTACTCAATTGTAGTTTGAATTCCTCATTCTTTTCCCCATCAAGTGCATTCACCTCGAATTTTCTTCTTGTATGTGATCTGGCCCCGTGTTTTCTGAGTCGGAGCTTAAGCTTTGCCAATAGCAGATGGTGGTCTGATCCAACATCTGCCCCTCTCCGTACTGTCACATCTTCCAATGAACGTCTGAATCTACGAGAGATACAAAAATGATCAATCTGATTCTCTGTCACACCATCTGGTGAGACCCAAGTTGCTTTGTGGATCCTCTTATGGGGGAACACTGATCCTCCAATCACCAAACTGTTGAATGCACAGAAATTTGCAAATCTCTCACCATTATCATTCATTTCTCCCATGCCATGACGTCCCATGATACCTTCATAGCCTACGTTATCCTGTCCCACTTTTGCATTAGCATCTCCATCAATATGTTGATGTCTTTCCTTGGCAACTTGTCAATGACTTTTGTAGCAGACCATAAAATGTATCTTTGTCCTCATCTGTTGCATCATTTGTTGGGGCATAGATCTGTACAATGTTCATGCTGATCTTCTTACTCCGTGTTGTAAAGGACGCCATGATGATCCTTTCTCCGCATTGTTCCCATCCTCTCAGTGACTTCTGGGCAAACTTGCTTAGAATTATTCCTACTCCCTGTGTATGAATCCCGTCCCCTCTCCCTGAATATAAAATCTTCTCCCCAGACTTGAGGTGTTTCTGTCCGGATTGTATCCAGTGGGTTTCGCTTACTCCAAGTATATGCAGCCTGTATCTTCTCATCTCAGTCACAACTTGAGAGCTTTTTCCTGCTTCATACATGGTGCGAACGTTCCACGACGCAATTCGAAGCTGCTTGTTTGGCGAAGACGTCATCGGGTCAGCAGAGTCCTTTCGGCTTTGTCTGTTGTCCTTCATAAATTCTGTAATTCCAGAAACTCTTCGGTCGCCCAAGCTAAAAAAAAGGATTTGGTTTGTCTGTCTGTGTTTCTGTAACGGTTTGAGTTTAACGGGAAAGGGGTGTTTAACCCTTTGCCAACCCCCAACCTGGAGGACCAGGTGACTCAAAGATGGGGGAATCACACACCATTAGTCGCCTTTTACGACACGCTGGCTTGGCGTTGGGCTATTCTTGACCCTCTCAGTTGAGGGACCCCGGACACCACACGGGGAACCAAACCCATGCCGCTCCGCAAACCACGCATTACCCTTGTAAAAATACGTAGACTTCACTCCATAGGAAATAGAATAGACCCATTGGTAATCGGTGGCATCAAAGTCTGTAACCAACACTTCTGGACCGTAGCCCTTGTTTACTTATAGCCTGACACTGACCAATAAATGACGTCAAAATGCCAGTCTTTGGTCACAAAAGAAAACAAATCGTGAGTTGTATTCTATAGTTCAACCAATGGGACCACTTATCTCCATGAGCACTACTAACGACAACTCACTAAATAAAACCAAATAATGACGTCAAAATGCCAGTCCTTTTGGTTTTCAGTGTCAGGCTATAACTTAACGATGGCTGGAACCCACAAGGACTTATAGTTTGACGTCATTTTTAGTTTTTTTTTTTACAGCGTGTAGAGCTCAAGGAAACAAGTGATTTAATTGGTTGACCTATTGAATACAACTCACATTTTGTCTTCTTTTGTGGCCAAAGATTTGTCTTTTGACGTCATTTTTTTCGTCAGCGTCAGGCTATAGATAGAATGAAGTTGACGTCACTCGGGTCTTTGATATTGTTTCTTGCCATCCACGTGTATGAGTAATTCTCACTTGATTATCCAGACTATAAAAGTTCATGGTTACACTGAAGTTGGTGTGTTGGTCTGTTATACTTCCGGATGGCAATGTTGTGAGCTTCTTAGCCAAGCGCATACTATCTATAAGTTAGCGATGGCTACTGCTGGACTATTCCAAATACACCCCAATATTTTAAATGACCGATATAAATTTTGCACCAAACTTGAGCCTTCATCGCAAGACATTTAGTTTGTAAAGTACCTGACGTGAAATAGACACCAGGGTAAACTTGTATATGACAATGTCGTTTATTACTCGTATCTTCGAGAAAGGCCAAGATCGTCCATTAATCAAATATCAATCAGCCTGTCACTCACGAGAGAGAGAGGGAGAGAGAGAGAGAGAGAGAGAGAGAGAGAGAGGGGGGGGGGGACAGAATAGAGAGAGAAAAGATGGAAAGAAAGAGAAATAAATAGATAGATAGATAGATAGATATAGAGAGGGAGAGAGAGAGAGAGAGAGAGAGAGAGAGAGTCGAGGGAGAGATGTCAAAAAAGATAGAAAGAGAGAGAGAGAGTGAGAAGAGAGATAAGATAGAAAGAAAGAGAGAGAGAGAGAGAGAGAGAGAGAGAGAAAGAAAGAAAGAAAGAAAGAAAGAAAGAGAGAGATAGAGAGAGAGAGAGACGAGAGAGATAGATAGAGAGAGAGACGAGAGAGAGAGAGAGAGAGAGAGACGAGAGATATGACAAAAAAAGATAGAAAGAAAGAAAGAAAGAAAGAACGAGAGAGAGAGAGAGAGAGAGAGAGAAAAAGAGAGAGAGAGAAACAGTTAGAAAGAAAGAAAGAGAGATAGATAGATATAGATAGAGAGAGGGTGATAGACACACACGCACACATAGACAGAGAGAGAAAGAGAGAGAGAGAGAGAGAGAGAGAGAGAGAGAGAGAGAGAGAGACAGAGGGAGAGGCCGACATATAATTATCTGCCTATCGCAATAACTGGTTATCATTTCAATCATTGGGATGTGGGATCAAATCAAAACAACACCACCCTCCTTTCTCGATATCTAGATTGTTAACATTACACCAACGCAAATTAAAGAGAAGAGAATAATAATAATAATTAAAATATCTAGAATCAGACGAATGAAAAGAAAACAAAAGAGTTTTTTTTCTTGGCGCCAAGAAATAATAATATACTGCCTAATTCTAAAGAAAAAAACATATTAAAATATGTTGGCCAGAAAACTCGTCCTTCAAATATCGATCGATTAAAATGATCACCATCTTGTCAAAAATCCCCAAATCTGGAAATTCCTTGAACTCTCAGGTTTGAAAATTTTGGACAAGATGAGAGTCATTTTAATCGATCGATATTTTAAAATACGAGTTTTCTGGCCAACATTTTCAAAATGAGTTGTGTCAGAGTACAGTGGTGAAAGGTATACAAAGCCTAACGCAATTTGTCATAATGACCGACAATGGAATTTTGGAAGTACATATGATACATGTCAAAGAAGAAGTATTCATAGACCGTGGGTTATGTCTACACGAGAAAGTCAAACGAAAGCGAGTTGCATCATTTTCTTATACTGTGATTCATTATTGACTAGGGAGGGGTCCAAACAGTTCAGTGATAGAGCACCCGCCTCGTAAAGAAAGGAACAAATATCGATCCTAGGTGGAGATGAGATCTTTTCTCTCCTCCCCCCCCCTCCCTCCAACCTTCATCTCCCACCTTCATGCCTACCCAGTGGCGATTGGCAGCTGGATCTGTTACACCTAGCGGAATTACCTCGTGTTATACAAGTGGGAGGTCACAACATAAATAATATAAGATACGCAGACGATACGGTACTCATTGCAACATCAGAAATCCAACTTCAAAAGATTGTTGACAAAGTGGTAGTAGATAGTGAAGCCAAGGGAATGGAAGTGAATATCACCAAAACGGAATGCATGGTAATACAGAAAAACCCCGAAAACAACAACACCTGCAATATAACGATTCACGGCGAGCAACTTACCAACGTAGAAAGTTTTAAGTACCTAGGTTCAATAGTGACAACAGATGGAAGATGTAACCGAGACATACGAGCAAGAATAACTCAAGCCAAACAGGCCTTCATGGACCTGGGAAACATTTTGAAAAACAAACAGATGTCGTTCGGGATTAGATTCCGAGTCTTGAAGTGCTACGTGTGGCCAATCTTGTTATACGGATGCGAAAGCTGGACTACAAATGCAGAAACACAAAAGAACATTGAAGCTTTTGAAATGTGGTGCTTGAGAAGGATGCAGAGAATATCGTATACTGCACACAAAACGAACGAAGAAGTGCTAAAACAAACATACCAACAAAGGAAACTAATGCCCTTAATAGTGGATCGACAACTATCCTTTTTCGGACACATAGTAAGGAAAGATAAGAAGGAATACCTGGCAAGTTGTGGAAAAATACCTGGTAAACGCGCCCGGGGGAGACAAAGAAAAACACTCATAGACCAACTGAAGGGCTTCACCAACCTAACAATCCAAGAGCTGTTTGAAAAAGCAAGAGACAGGGAGGAATGGAGAGAGATAATTCATGCAGTATCCGAAGCCTGGACCAGGCATGGAACCTAGAAGAAGAAGAATACAAGTGTCATATCCAAAAAGTAGCAAGCAATTGCTAATGTCTATTTACCGCTACGGAAACGGTATAAATACCGTCTCAATGAGCTACATAGTTTTGAAGGACTAAATAATAGGCTTCAACTGTCGTGACGTCACTTCCCTCGTAATGACGCATAGTAACTAAGCAACTGGCTCTAAACTATCGGGAAAATGGCGGACGCCCTTATGAAATACTTCTTCGATGAGCTTAAAAGTATATCCATAGGAGAAAAACGTGATAAATCTGATCATGTATTGACTTTTATACATTCTGATCACATGACATGTGAAAAAGTTCTAGCCAGCACGAAGAATAAAAAGTACCGATTTTCATTGTTTAGAACCAAGTTGGTCGTTGATGGGCGGACGTGACATTAGACTATTGAATCCTATTGTCTAGAACTAGAATGCTATATACAATGATCCGCTCATAAACCTTTATATAGAAAGAAATTGACGTAACTGTACCAACCAGACTATAGATAATATGAAGTTGACGTCACTCATGTCTTTGTTATTGCTTTTTGCCATCCGTGTTTATGAGTCATTCTCACTAAACAGTATTAACCAGACTATAAACGTTCAACGTTACACATAGTTTTGTGTGTTGGTCCGTTGTACTTCCGGGTGGAAATGTTGTGAGTTTCTTAGCCAAGCGCACATTATCTATAGATAGAACGAAATTGACGTCACTCAACTCTTTGTTATTGTTTTTAGCCAGTCATTTTATGAGTAGTTCTCAAAAAATTATTATTCAGACAAAAATGTTTACTGCACCACGTCCGCCATTGATCCGATAGTATAGAGCCAGTTACTAAGTTACCATGCGTCATTAGGAGGGAAGTGACGACATGACTGTTGAAGCGTATTAAGGATCCACTTCACAACAACTGCATTTTTAAATTATTTTTTTTTTTTGTCTATCAAAGTTTCAGATAAGACCGTGTCGTAACTGTCAAGTCGTTTATCTAAAAAATGACACAGTGAATATTTTATCCCACATTCCAACGCCAGAGAAACCGGAAAAGGAATGGAAACAAATGTGACGATTTTCCTGTAGTTGGTAAGGAAAGGGTTAATCGGGCTGCCGGATGAGTAATTTATCTCAATGCATAGCATCAATACTCTTGTACATAAGACCAGTATTGAGACTAACGACGGTTCATATTTCAGTGACACATTTTATTACAATCGTGACATTTTTATTGGCCTGACCTTGGTTCTGTTCAGAACATTCTTTTTACTCTTATTCCAACTTGCGTATCTGCCCTCTCACTCTCTCACTCTCTCTCTCTCTCTCTCTCTCTCTCTCTCTATCTATCTATCTATCTATCTATCTATCTATCTATCTATCGATCTCTCACACACTCTCTCTCTTTCTCTCTCTCTCTCTCTCTCTCTCTCTCTCTCTCTCTCTCGATACGCACACGACGCACACCTTCTTATTCACTCTTATTTTCACTCCCACTATATCTCTCTCACTCTCTCATTCATTCTCTCTCATTCACTCTCTCTATCTCTCTCACTCACGCATTCTCTCTCACACTCATTCAGTTTTTCCTCTCTCTATCTATACATCTCTCTATTTTTCTATCTCACACATACTCTCTCTCTCTCTCTCTCTCTCTCTCTCTCTCACACACATTTATCCATCATTCGCTATATATCACCCCCCCTCTCTCTGTGTATGTTTGTGTGTGCCTATCTGTCTTTCTCTCTCTCTCATTACACTCCCATACTACACAAACAGCCAC
>NC_088362.1:53318019-53335519 GCF_034508935.2 Berghia stephanieae
TAAATAGCTCTTTGGGTAACATACGTATGTGTCCCGAGTGCCATGTAATTCTCTAATAATGAGTTAAAAAGATTGGTTCAGTAGGTGCTGCAGTTTTACCTTGGCTAGAAGACAAATAGAGTAATATACATAAGTACGAGAAAATAGAATAGGAATGGAATGTTTACTTTAAATAATAGAAAATCAACTACAAACTATACGCCCATCCTTGCGCAATCTTTAGATATCGTCGTCAGGCATTCCATTAAAGAATATGTATATTCCACCAAACAAAGTGAGGAAATTGGGGGTTAATAATCTTCATCATCTTCCATCGTGGCTTGTAGTCTTGAGCACGTTGCCGGTCAGCAGCTGCTGTCTCCACGTATCACGATCATGGGGTACGCATCAAGTCTGCCTTTAAAATCACTTTTGGCCATTCTTAGGTTATTTAAATATAGATAGAAAGATAGATAGATAGATAGATAGATAGATAGATAGATAGATAGATAGATAGATAGATAGAGAGATAGATAGATAGACGGATAGATAGATAGATAGACGGATAGATAGATGGACGGCCAGATAGATAGATAGATAGATAGATAGATAGACAGACAGACAGATAGATAGGCAGATAAATAGATAGATAGATAGATAGATAGATAGATAGATAGATAGATAGATAGATAGATAGACAGGTAGATAGATAGATAGATAGATAGATAGATAGATAGATAGATAGATAGATAGATAGATAGATAAATAGATAGATAGACGGGTAGATAAATAGATAGATAGATAGATAGATAGATAGATAGATAGATAGATAGATAGATAGATAGATAGATAGATAGATAGTAAATACATTAAAAGGCTTATTAACCTTATTACAATATGCCATATTCTTCAATGGGAGTTAGTTAGAACGGACGGTTCAACGGGTACTTACATCGGTGCCATGTATGAGAAAAACTTCGAAATAGAAATCAATAGAGTTACATATCTTTTTAGCTACTCCTTTGGTTGGAAGGGCGGGGGGTATACTGTATTATATACATTGTACCATGTAAATAACACTCAATATAATAGTGAAAAGACTAGAAACGTACTTGTAAAATAGGATCGTTTTGGATTCTTTGCTACTTAGCCATAACTGTAAAAAAAAAAAACAAAAAAAAAAAAAACAAACACATTTTTTATGTTTAAAAAAAGTTGAGCTTTTATATAGCGTAATATCCACTAAACGTGCCCTAAGCGCTTTACAAAGGGTCCCTGACCAACAGCAACACGTAACATGTAGAACGAGACATGACGCCTCTTAGGCGATAATACAATTTTTTTTCCGACAGAGACAACGCTGTTAACGGTCAGGTACTCATTTTACACATGAGTACGTCGAGAGAATGTGAGTAAAGAGTCTTTTCCAAGGAATCAACTATGCGCCGAGCGAGGCTCGAACTCAGGACCGTCCGATCCGAAAGCGAGTGTCTTACCACATGACCACAAAGCCACAAAATTTGATTTTTTTTATGGCCAGGAAACTTTTCCTTCACATATTATTATATAAATCAGGGCGAAGTGGCCGAGTGGATAAGGCAATTCACTGAAAGGAAGGTCCCGGGTTGGAGCCACGCTTCAGGCACTTTCGTTTTTTTTCCTTGGGCAAGATTAGGCTGTTAACTCCCATTTTGCCCATTTGGACAACATGGGTAGACATCAGACATCTTGTTTGATGGAGTATCTATATTCCTTCATGGAATGCCTAGGCGAAGGGACATAATAGTGCCGTGGCGGAAGGCCGTGACTTTTATATAAATCAATTATTAATCCTGAATAAATCTCAGGTCTGAGAGGTTTTGACAAGATGAGTATCATTTTAATCGATACAAATTTCCTGGTCAAAATTGTTAAAATGTGTTTTTAAATCGAATTGCAGAATAAGCCAAAATACGATCGATACTCTAGTCCGCCTGAAAAGTTTTAAACTCATTTACATAATATTTTGTTGTCGTACTACGACAAAATACATTTATTATTTGCCTCAAATTTCGATCGATTATTGACGATTTGACGGTCATTCTAGTCGATTGATTATTGAAGTAAAGGTGTTGTTGTTGTTGTTGTTGTTGTTGTTGTTGTTGTTGTTGTTGAACAAAATCAGATTTGTGTGTGTGTTTTATCAAAAAATGTTGTTTGTTTTTGTTGTTTCTTTTGTTTTGTTTTTTTTTTTTTTTTGGGGGGGGGGGAGGGGGGGGATGCGATAAACAATGTATTTATATTATTGCATTTGTTATTAAATCAAGATGTAAGTTTGATGCCTGCATTATCTACACAGCCATAAACTGGAGAAAAAATAACACGTGTTTAAAAATAAATAAATTATTATATGAATACGATAAACAATGGCTATATATTTATTGCCTTTATTAAATTAAGTGTAAAATTGATTGATGCTTGTATAATCTACACAGCCATAGGCTGGAGAAAAAATAACACTTGTGTGTTTTTTTTTTTTTGTTTTTTGTTTGTTTTTTTTTTTTTGTTTTTTTTTTGTTTTTTATTATGGGGATACGATAAACAATGTATTATATATCTATTGCATTTGTTATTAAATCAAGTGTAAGTTTGATGCCTGCATTATCTACACAGCCATAAACTGGAGAAAAAATAACACGTGTTTAAAAAATAAATAAATTATTATATGAATACGATAAACAATGGCTAATATATTTATTGCCTTTATTAAATTAAGTGTAAAATTGATTGATGCTTGTATAATCTACACAGCCATAGGCTGGAGAAAAAATAACACTTGTGTGTTTTTTTTTTTGTTTTTTGTTTGTTTTTTTGTTTTGTTTTTTTTTTTGTTTTTTATTATGGGGATACGATAAACAATGGCTAATATATTTATTGCCTTTGTTAAACCAAGTGTTAGATTGATTGATGCCCACAACACAGCCATAAGCTGGATAAAAAATAACAGGTGTTTTTTTTTCATTATGGAGATACGATAAACAACAGCTAATATATTATTTATTGCGGTTGTTAAACCAAGTGTAAATTTGATTGATGCTTGTATTATCTACACAACCATAAGCTGGAGAAAAAACAAAAACAAACAATAATACGTGTTTAAAATTGTGGCCATCTCAGCGCCTGTCTAGTGGTGTTATTGGACGCGCTGAGATGGAACCCCCACGGAAAACGGAAGAGAGGGCGGCCTAGAAACACCTGGCGGCAAGACCTGGAGGCGGACATGAAGAGAGGATGGGACACACCTGGGGAGAGTTGGAGAAGATGGCCCAGGACAGAGGAAGATGGAGGACTGTTGTCGACGGCCTATGCTCCACTAGGAGTGTAGGGCATAAGTAAGAAGTAAGTAAAATTGTGGCCAGAAAACTCGCTCTTCAAATATCTCTCAAATTTGGAGCTTGCGCCCCGTAATCCTAAGAATCTGCCTCTATACATCCAGCTACTAAATTAATTAGTTTTGCCGCTTTATGATTCATTATGTAACCTTTTCTCATGTTCTCTCACTGCACTCAGATGTAAAACCTGGTCGATAACAGCGTTTTCCCTGTTGAAAAACACACATGTTAGAGTGCCTTACCGTTTCTTCAACAACAACAACAACAACAACAACTACTACTACTACTACTACTACTACTACTACTGCTACTACTACTACTACTACTACTACTACTACTACTACTACTACTACTACTACTACTATATGTAAACTATTGCTATTGGCTTAGGCCAACGTGTACACATAGTATTATAAGTATACGACGACTTGGGCCAATGTAGGCTACTGAATATCGCGATATGCCAAAGCTCTAATCACGTTTTTAAAATAGCCAAGAAAATTGACTCAATATATTCCATTGCTTTTCAATCTTCAGTTTTTCAAGAGATATTTAGATCTACTAGATATTTCAATGAAAATTCATATTGGAAAATGTATCTACATAATTTGGTTTTTATCCGTTGAATTATTTTTTGTTCGTTTTGCGTCTTTCCACTCTCAATTTTAAAGATATATTAAATATTGAATGATAGATCAAATCAATTGAATTCAAGTAATACTTCCCGTGTTCGTGATCGCAATAATTTTTATATTTCTTAGAAAATATGTAATATAGATTTTAAAAATAGAAATAGAAATAAGTTGTTGAGAGTTTTTTTTTTCGAATGTTCTTTCTTCACGCATGCATGACAACTTGAAAATGTTTCAAATTATAATTATATTCATCAAACGAAGGCACAGACGAATAGGATAAGAAATAGTGATATAGATAAACAAATAAATAAGTAAACAGATAAATGAATAAATAATGTTTTTTAAAGACGTAGATCCTGTTATTACATTCCTGTGCTTATTCTTGTCAGCAATGTACACAGTGTGAAAACCACAGTATCAAAAGATTCATTATTTGCATTCATTTCACTTGGCACACCCCATCTAATTAAAATAATTATATTACTTGTATTACGTCACCTTTTAACTTTTGGAATTGAAATTTCATTTTCACTTCTTCTAAAGGTTGACATGTGCGATTTAATTTATTGAGCTTTTTTTTAATATAGCGCAATATCCACCAAACGTGCTCAAAGCGCTTTACAAGGGGTCCCTGGCCAACAGCAACACTTACCATTTTGGACGGGACATGACACCTGTTAGGCGATATTACAAATCTTTTTTTTTTTTCGGACAGAGATGACGCTGTTAACAGCCAAGTACTCATTTTACACCTGAGCAAGGTGAGAAAATGTGAATAAAGAGCCTTTCCCAAGGACTCAACTATGCGTCGAGCGAGGCTCGAACCCAGGACCTTCCGATCCGAAAGCGAGTGTCATACCACAATACCACATACTTTATGAGGTTGCTTTGTTTTATTTTTAATTTTTTAAAAATGTAGCCCTTTAGACCCACGAAGCTCGTAAAGCTGGAACTTATCCAAGTTTCTATAGCGTCAAACGGACAGTGATTATGTTTGCTACTCTTCGTACAAGACGCTAGCCTATCACAGAGTAATTTCCACCAGATCTAACAGACTCAGCTATCCAGTTAGAGATGATCGTAAGCAAAACAAAAACAAAAACAAAAACAAAAAAAAAAAAGAAAAGAAAAGAAAATAGAAAAATAGAAAGAAAGAAAGAAAAGGAAAAGAGAGATAAAAAAAAAAGAAATAAAGAAAAGAAACATTTTTTTTTAAATGGTTATTTGAGTCTGGGATAAATACAGGCTGATTTGTTTATGAGTCGAGTGTTTCAGTAGTTGAGTGATATGAAGTATCAGGTAAAACGTTTTTGATATGATGAGAAAAACGTGCACTCATTTGCAGATCTGATAACCCAAGGATCATTGTTGTAATGGAAATACTCTCAAACCAATGCAAAATACAACAAAATTAAATCAGGCCCATAAGTGATTTCTCGGCTATCAGACCGGCAAATATGTATACGTCGGTTAAGGGTAATCATTGATATAATATGTCCCGTCCTACATTTTAAATGTTGCTGTTGGTCAGGGACCGCTTGTAAAGCGCTTTGAGCACGTTTAGTGGATACTGCGCTATATAAAAGCTCAAATTAAAAATTAAATTAAATCATTGGGCGCAAACATTTTTACACCTGAAAAACACGAAGCCGGATTTTATTCCATTTTTGTAACGTTACTGGTGCGACAGCGAATGGTCAGAAAATGTGTCTATCGCAAAGTACTTTCCACCAAATCTAAAAGACCTAACTACCCAAACACTACTGATGATGTGAGTCAGAAAAAACCCCCAACAAATTCTCAGATCTAAACCTATCCTTTTGCTTGTGGTACGAGTGCTCTAACAATTTATCAACGTTTAAAGAATCCCTGCTACACTTAAACTATCATGAAAGACTTCAACTACATCCAGTTTACTTTTTTTTTTTTTTGTCTCTGATGTCATAACCAAAGTAAAAAGTTGTGGTCACGCCAGGGCGCCTGCTCCATTATAGAATGAATTAACTCTCTCAATCCTAGGGAATTTTTGCTACTTTTCAAAATTGGAAAAAATGTATTAAAAATGAGCATGTGCATAGATCGTTTTATTCAACTGCCATAAACATGTAAAAATGAAAAACATTAGCATTGATACTTATACGCCTATAATTTGTCCCAGAAAAATGTAATAAATAGGCATGGGGTATTAAGTAACCCGGGTAAACAACGGATATATTCGGTGTTAGGGTTGAATGAGTTAACGAAATACGCATCATTAACTATGCAAAAATATTTATCTAGGGCGTTTTCACATTTTTAACATGCTCTTTAAATTTTAATAAATAACAATGTGGAATTGAATGTAAGCTTCAATTTAATATACGAAAACAGATAAAATGGACGTTTCGAGTTTCCCCTTTATCAACAAAACAGGATGAATGAAACAAACGAAGAAGGGGAAGACCTAGGCCTAGTTAGATTTTTTTAAAACATCCTAGTATGGACAGAGATGAATGGAAGAGAATTGTATGATACCGTCAACAGACGAAGGGAATGGGCAAACTTTTGTCATCACAGAGTGCGGGTAGCCAACGTCAATGAGGAATGTTTCTCTCCTTGTGATCGTGCATAGATACTACATGTATTCAAAATGTCTGTAAAATGCACTGTTTGCATTTTGTTATTTCATATGTGCCACTTTACCCTAATTAATATTTTTTTTAATGGAAGTGAGTAAGTGAGTGAGTGATACGAAGTGGACAGGAATAATCCCTGCCACATTTGAAATGGACGATAGTCTTTCGCAAAATACTTTCCGCAAGATTTCAACGATCCAGCTACGCAACCACAGCTGGTTGTGTGTGGGAGGTGTCAATTTTAAAAAATTAGAAAAACAACCTAACAAAAATCAAAAATAAAACAACAACAACAACAAAACAACACAACAACAACAACAACAACAACAACAACAACAACAACAACAACAAAAAAAAGAAACAAATCAACAAAAATCATATTCCCCGCCCCATTCGTAAGTCCCAGCGGTTTTAAACTATCGAGCTTTCAATCAAAGAGCAAGCGTGATATAACAGATATGTCTTTTTTAAATAGTATTTTACTGGGTTTATAAGGTACTCTGTCAAAAAAATGCCACCCTTTATATTTTATTTGAATAAATGGAAAAGTAAACAAATAAATCGAATCCATGTGGTTGAATTGTATACAATATTATGATTATTTTTATATAATATGAAATGACAGTCGGGAAGTACATGCACATAGAGCTAGTAAACATTTCAATGTAAAATTGAAAGTGAAAAAGGGTGGGTCTCATTTTGGGAAATTCCAATTGCAATATTATAATAACAACAACAATGCTGATGAAATCTGAAGTTAAAAAATAAATAAATAAATAAATAAAACAAACAAACAAACAAACACGTTTTTAAAATGTTGACCAGAAAACTCGTCCTTCACAAAATCGATCGATTAAAATGACTCATAATATTGTCGAAAACTCACAACTACAACGCCCTCAAAATCCCATGTTTGAAAGTTTATGCTGAAATAAGGGCCATTTAAACAGATCAATATTTGAATTTGAAGGTTGAGTTTTCTGGCCAAATTTTCAATATAACGTGTTTTTTTTTTCAATGTACGTCAGAATGGTGGTTATGACAAAATAAATACTCTAGGTCTAGCGGAGCAATAATAGTAAAATCAGGATTTCATTTTACGTCGTGAGTTGTTTCTTTTTTATTTATTTATTTATTTTTTAATTTTTTTTTTATTTATCTACAACATTTTTGAATATAACACTAAATATACCAGCTAATAAAGCCATGAATTCTTTTTTCACCCCATCTGGACACAAGAAATATCAAGGTAGACCACCCACGTCAATTTACACTGTCCTCAATAGAGACCTAAAACGCCTTCAAAATAACGAAGTATTAAAATCAAAGGAAGACCTTACGAAATTCGGAAATGAGCATTCACAGCAGAAGACCGTGAATAGTGGAAGGAAATGATACGGATGATTAGAGAGGTAGCCGAGGCGTCCCGATCGGATGATTAGGAAGCGAAAGGCCTTAAGTCAGTAAGTCACAACAGTTTTGAATGCACGATAATTTACTATACATTTTAAATAGCTGTTTTATTACATGACTCTGAGGCATGTTATCGCAGGAAAACCAATATACACTTTAAATGATGGATGATTTTATGATGCACACGTGTGTGTAGATATGTAAATATGTGTTTTGTTTTGTTTTAGTCTATGTGACTTGCAAAATTTATGTACAATATTTATGCATGTTTCGGTTGTAGGCATGTAAGATTAGATAATGTTAAAAACCTGTAGGTGAAAAACTAAACAGGAAAAAAGAACTATGAATTTTTATAAAGAGCAATATCCACAGGGAACTTCTGAGCCCTCTCTCCACCCAGCCGTAGTTGGGTAACTTAGTCCGTTAGATCTGACTGAAACGTCCTATCCAAAGGGTAGCAAGCAATTGCTACTGTTCCGTTTAACATTACAGAAACAGGGATAAACTCCGGCTCCATGGCGCTTACGGCTCTGGAGGACTATTTCATAGATAGAATGAAGTTGACGTCACTCAGGTCTTTGTTATTGCTTTTTGTCATCCGCGTTTATGAGTAATTCTCACTAAACTGTTTTAACCAGACTATAAACGTTCATGGTTACACATAGTTTTGTGTGTTGGTCCGTTATACTTCCGGATGGCAATCTTATGAGTTTCTTAGCCAAGCGCACACTATCTATAATAGGTCGAGTTGTCTGGCCGATTTTTTTTTTAAACGTGTTGGGTTGGGTTTGGGGTATTTGTTTTTCTCTCAGAGCCCGGAAGTTTTGTGTCTGTCCAATTAAATTTTTCAACTATCAACGATTGGCAGATTACTCAAACGTTTATCGCGAATGCACATCTTCGATTTAAAAAATTGTCACGATTTCATACAAGATATGGTGACATCTGTGAGTAAATAAATTCCGAGTCTTTAAAAACATTTAAATAGTTCATTAGTCATACCGATTTGAGGCGATAGCTCACTATAGGGAAGGAAAGTTGTGACGTCGCACCTTCTACTTTTCTGGTTCCTAAATCTTTGGAAGTGTGTGTATGTAACCGGTGCTTCGGGGGATAAATAATGAATAATTTACATGTTAAATTATACGGTGGTTTAACTATTTTAGTAGCTGGATGCATAGGCATATTCTAAGAATAACGGGCCGTGAAAGGGCGAGGATGGGTGATTTCTATTGACGACAAGCATATATTTAGACTAGAAAAATATGATGTCATCACTCTGAAACCAGAAGACCAATTACACAAGGTGTGTATTCAGTCCTTCGAATGAGTAGTTTTACTTTTCCAATGACATAGGAACCTGTTTTATGACATTTCACTTTTCTTCCCTATTTTCAGAACCCTGACACAATTTGAGACGATGGGTTATAATTTTCATTACCAAGTTAACAAAATCGACACTGAACGACGAGCAAGTAAGCCCTGGTCTTTCCTCTTACGTCATCGAACGACGTTGGGTGCAGCATCAGTAGTAGTTATATGTTACAATGAATGACATAATCAGTCGGATGGTGAAAAGATTTGAACTGAGATATTGTCACGTTAAGTTAGAAGATCAATTTTTATCAAAAATCAGTTCTTGTCATAAATGATTAAATCAACCTTTTTTGTAAATCTTCGGGAAATAGTAAAGCTTAATTTCACTTCTAAATATTTTTTACAGCTAGTCAAGTTGAAAAAGTATGGTGGATCACACGTCCTATCTAGGGGGTAGCAAGCAATTGTTATTGTCCCTTTCATGCTATAGAAACCGGAATAAATTGCTGGCTCCATGGGCCTAATGGTTCTGAAGGACTACTACTTTTTTATGGACACTACACTGGGCCAGATTTTGATAATAATAGTATGGTCACTGACAAGTTTATTACAAGATGAGGCTTGGCACCGACGCGGTAATCAATCAATTCCATGCTATCTCAGACCAATGTGAAGAGAATGGTATCAACCAGCGCCAGAATGCACAAATAGTGCTCAGAGGCGCTTTTTAATAGTTTTTTTGGGGCTTTGTTTTGGTATCACAGAAGTTCATTCATTCGATTACAAAATCACCACAACAGTCACACACACACATCTTGTTCGAAGTTCACATAGAATCACGAAAAGCAGAATGAAAAAGATTTGTTTTGAAATGGATTTTGAAGATTGGTAAACTTTCACATTATCGGGTTTTAGGTGGTAAAGAATTCCATATGATTGGAGCCAAAATGCAAAACCACGCTAAGCAAACTTTGTTCTTCGGATGTTTTTCTCCATGAGCGAAGAACTGACGGATCGCAGATATCGAGTTGGAGCTAGAATTTGTGTGAAATGATTTTATTAAGCAATCCTGTTGCGTGACATCATATTTCAACCATATCCCTATCAACTATAAGAAAATTATAAATTCGTTGCTATTCAATGAACATTTTCCCGATCTGATTTGTTTTGTGATGTCACAAAATTGATAGGAAAATATTTGTTATATCTATAAGACCCTAAAGCAGTCCTTCCGAGTCATTAGGCCCACTAAAGCCTGAAACGGACAATAGTAATTACTTGCTATCTTTTGGATAGGACGCTAGTCTATAGCAAATTACTTTCCGCCAGATTTACAGACCCAGCTACCCAATCACTTCTGGGTGGACAGGAGGTCAGAAAAAATCTCGAATGCACCCGGGATCGATACGGTCCCTTTGCGTGTGAAGCGAGTGCTCTACCAATTGGAGCTATCGGGGCCCCCAAATGACCTGAAAGCTGTTTTATTAATCTTGTCTTGCTGAAAAAAAATTATGTATATATGTACTTCTTGCTTTTGAGTTTGAGTTTTAAAAAATCAATCTTTGTTGTGTTGGGTGTGACATTTTGGGGGAATTCCGGAAATACCGAAAATAGTCGGTAAGGTTTGAGTTAATTCCTCAGTAAATGAAGTGAGTAGAAAATTGCCGGAAGATAATAGAGACTAATTTTTTTCCCCGCGGCGATGGGGGCTTGAACCCACGACCTTACTGATACGACAACTCCGCCTGGCCGTGAGAGGGATGCTATGCAGTCGACGCCATCCACCAATCAAAAAAAAAAAGTTGTTTCAAACGTAGAGTCAATTCCTCAATATTCTGTCAGGAATAATAGATAAAACTTCCAAAGTCACCAGGAATGGCCCGCTGTGTCAAAGTAAGCAAATCTGGAATTTAATAATAAAAAAAGTTCCCTTTATTCATCCCATAGGAGAAATTTGTCTCTGGGGTCTATCCCAAGGGAAGATTGGAATAACCCAGGCGTCCGCCGCAGTGCAGCGCCGCAAATAGAGCTAGGGCAAGGTGACTTGCTCAAGGCCACACAGCGCAGCGGTGGGCGATCGAACTCGGTACCTTTCGGGTACGAAGCAAAGACCGTACCGCTGAGCCACGCTGCCCGCCCCCCCCCCCCCCCAAAAAAAAAAAAAAGAAAAAAAAAAATCCCAGGAAAATGCCGACGATGCGACTCGAAACCGAGTATCTCGGGTTACAGTTCAATACTTTTATCCATTCGACCGCACTGTACGAATCTAATATTATTCAACCTGAAGTTTGGCGTGTTTCTGTAGGCGTGATTTCGAATGCGATTAGATAATTAAATATTCATGAGATAGTGTCTGGAGAAATTGATACGTACCACTAGTTAGTCGTCTCTCAGACACTAATGAAATGATAACAATCACGAATGGGCGTTACATAATGTTTGCTTACGATAATAGATTACAATACAAGATGCACATTGAAACTATTTTAATCTATTGACCGCTGCCTTTTGTCATGATAATTCATCGTACATGTAAGATTGTGGCTATTTTTTTTAATTTCTAAATTTGATTATTAATTTATAATTTAACCTATTAAATAACTAACCTATTAATTAAATCGTTAGATGATTTTACATTATTACAATTATCATTATTATTATCATTGTTTGCTTTGCTTTATTATTGATTTTACTTACTTGATTTGTTGATAAAAAGATTATATTCTTGTATGAGTTATATTGGCAATTGCCTAAAAATAAACTTTTGAACTATTGAACTATTAAAAGTAACAAGTTTTGGCACTGACAATATTAGCACCAGAAGTATTTTGACTTAGAGAAAAAGTAGTAATCTACAGATTTATGTGAAAAAAAAAAAAACGCTCGTTGAGCATCCATTGTTGTATAAATCTATTGCTACTAAACACCATTTCGTGTTTCCCAAATTTGACACGAGCGTGAATTTCTTTGAACTCATTCTTTTTTAATGACGCTCTAGACCTAGATAATCAGTCGGAAGGTGACAATTTTGGATTTGTATTTTCTGAAAGAATAGATATATGCTCCCCAGAACATTTTAATCTTTATTTGAAGTTAATCGGGTGATTTTCGTGTGAAGTTATGGTCAGATGTTTGGGAAAAATATCTAGCAACTTTTCTCAAACTTGACTAGCTGTAAAAAAATATTTAGAAGTAAAATTAAGCTTTGATATTTCTCTAAGATGTACAAAAAGGGTTGTTTTAATCATTTATGACAAGAACTCATTTTTGATAAAAATTGACCTTCCTACTAAACTTGGCAATATCTCAGTTCAAACCTTTTCACCATCCGACTGATTATGTCATTCACTGTAACTATTTTAATTATAATCACAGTTCTTATGATTGTTTTCACGTGGAAAGGGAAAATGACTTCGATGAGGTCTCAGTCCATCACAATTTCTATTTTATCGGAGAAAACAGAAAAATTTATGGCAGGTTAGGGTAAGATCAAACTCTTTCCTGTAAAGGTTAAACAAAGCGTTGCTTGGCTTCTCCAATCTTGAGGGGAAAAAACGCGTTGGATAAGCCAAGCAGCAATGCTTTGTTTAACCTTTACAGGAAGTGCTTTTTATTTTAATTTTAGCTGGCATTAAGATCTTGCTGTTTTCTCCATGAAAATAGAAATAGTGATGTATTAAGACCTCATCGAAGTCATTTATTTTCACTTTTCTTTCCCTTTTTTAAAATTATAAATAAACAATTCAATATAAACTAATTTATATCAGCGAGTGGAAAAAATTATGTCAGAGTGAGTTGGACTGCTGCATATCATTGTCCTAAAAAACTGTAATATCACTAAACAGGCTTCATATCTCGTCCTACATGTTAAGTATTGCTGCTGTCGGCAAGGGACAACAAGAAACGCGCTTTGATCGTGTTTAGTGGATATTGTCCTATATAAATGCTAGAAGCGTTTTTTTTTTTAAAAAAGATTAATACCACCACCACCACCACCACCACCATCATCATCATCATCATCATCATCATCATCATCATCATCATCATCATCATCATCATCATCATCATCTTCGTCGTCATCATCGTCGTCATCATCAAAATGTCGTCACAAATCCTACAATTAAGTTCCTCTATACCCCGTATCCGCCCTTCTAGTCATCACCAGCTCGGCATAAAATATCCCATGCTGTGTTTTAATAGCCGTAAACCACGATCGAAGGCTTGTCCTTCAGACCATAACAAGCTTGTTTATAAGACCAAAGGCATTTAAATTGAAAGATGCACACAACGTCCCAAGCAAAGCATGAATGGACATCTAACTATAAAAGGATGTTGACATGGTCTGTTAAGCGTTTACTCATAAGACCCAAATTAATGTTGTCTTGCAACGGTAAAGCATCTTTTTAAAAGTGTGTTGGTTAAGAAAACGTATAGTCAATAATAATAGACGGTCTAATAATAATAATAATAATAATAATAATAATAATAATAATAATAATAATAATAATAATAATGATGATGATGATGATGATGATGACGACGACGACGACGACAGATTAAGATTTTCAGAATTTTCATACTTAAAACAGTTTGACCATGGGGGGGGGGGGGGGGGGGGGGGGGGGGTTCTTTTACGTCCACATAGGGGAGGAGGGTCCATTTTATCGATCGACTCATGAAATGAAAGTGTGTTTTTTAAAAAACCAAAATGAAAACAAACGGGGTTTCATTGTTGAGCGGTAGACTGATTTAAATAATGGTTTTAAGTTTGAACTACGTGGAATGAGATTTTCTAGCCATCTGTTATTCCTTCAGTACTTAATGTATTTCGCTAAAGGAGAGGTGATGCAGAAGAGGTTGACACTGCCATGGTTTGCACCATGTCCAGTTACACCTCTCTCTCTCTCTCTCTCTCTCTCTCTCTCTCTCTCTCTCTCTCTCTCTCTCTCTCTCCTCTCTCTCTCTCTCTCTCTCTCATCTTTCGATTATGCCTTGTCCTCCTGCGTCCTCAACATCTTCATTTCGTCTCAGCATTCAATATCCATCCATTCACACAATTAGAATTAACATACCTGCCAACCCTTCTGCATTTGGCGGAATCATTCATATTCAGTTTCACTCTTCCTTTTCGCTAATCAGCCATTGTCTCTAAAAAATTCCGATATTCAAAAATGATGATAGCGGTAAGAATAAAAAAAATGGAGGAAGGAAGGAAGGGGAAGGGGGGGGGGGTGATTTTTTTTAACGATTGTCGAAAGTCGAAAGGGAGCTATGTAGGAAAATGAACAGCACTCGTCCTCTACACTATTCCATTACCTAACAATATAATTGATTTGCAATTTGCCAGCTGTGCCAGAACAATGTCTTTATCTGTTTGGTGGCAAAACTGGTGGTCATTTTGATAGGGAATTATTATCCATTGGTTATAAATTCCTATTTTTTTGGTCTCAAATTCCTATTTTCTGACTTTCTGATTCCACTTTTGGAATGTAAAGGGTTGGCAGGTCTGAATTAATCACTCTGACCTTTAAGTCTATGACATATCAAATTCCTACAACGTTCCATTCTAGGCTTAGGATTTTGACTAAGCCATAAACTTTATTATTTGTTTCTATACGCCTGCACTGTAGGTCCAAGGAACAAATGCAATTAACTGATTTATTACCCATAAACATCCATCTGAAGAGAAAACACGCCATATGCCACGAACTGGCCATCTTCTGCTCGCCCGGAATAGACTATGACCTCGAAGGAGAATGAATATGACGGAAACAATCATTGAAGATAACCTATGTATATACACGACATCATCAGCATATTGCTCGCCCTACAACCGTAGCTAAAAAAATAAAGCTTTTATATAGCGCAATATCCACAAAACGTGCTCAACGCGTTTTACAGAGGGTCCTTGGCCAACAGCAACACTTAACATTTAAGACGGGATACGACGCCTGTTAGGCGATATTACAATTTTTTTTTCGGACAAAGACAGCGCTGTTAACAGCCATGTACTCATTTTACACCTGGGTACGGTGAGAGAATGTGAATAAACAGCCTTTTCCAGGGAATCAACTATGCGGCGAGCGAGGCTCAAACCCAGGACATTTCGATCTGAAAGCGAGTATCATACCACTAGACCACATAGCCGCACAAGCCAACCGCATAGCCAGCACTATAGCTCTATTTGTCATCATCTCCTGGCCGAAAAACACCAAATTATGCCTCCGCCCTCACCCAATTCTCACTTTAAAATTATGATATTTAGAAAACTGACTTAACCATAGATAACACAGGACTGGTAGTCTGTGGACTTATCTGACTTAATGTCACTAGTCTGGATTCTCATCGAACTAATTGTCGCTTAGAATTTAACACGAGTCGACATGCATGCTCAGCTATTGACATGGTAACCATGATAATGAATGACGTCACACAACCCTTGTTGTTTTATGACCATGCTATCTATTCTAAAAACTCTGATAAAACACTCCTTTTTTGGCCAAAAAATATGTCATTTCAAATTATATCAAGCGATTAAAATTACCTTCATCTTCAAACAAAAAAACAAAACAAAACAAAAACAAAACAAAAAAAACAAAAACATAAAAAAGAAAAGAAAAGAAGAATAAAAAAAAAAAGGAGAACCAGCTTTTTAACAAGTTGAAAACTGTTTTAATCGATCGATATTTGAAGTAAAAGTTTTCACGCCAATTTTTCAAAAAATTGTTTGTTAGAGGTCGACAGCTTTGGCTACAAGTTGCATTCTATCTTACTCTGGAACTATATGTATTTAAAATGTTAGCAAGAAAACTTGTCCTTCAAATATTGATCAATAAAATTACTGTCGTCTTGTCCAAAAAAAATTTTTTTAAACCCCTCTCAAACCTGGGACTTTGCAAATTCCCAGATATAAAAGTTTTTGACAATATGAAGGACATTTTAATTGATCAAAATCTGAAAGACGAGTTTTCTGGCCAAAATTTTAAATACGTGTTTTGTTTTGTTTTCAGAGTAAACAGTATTGGTGCTTTGATCGACAAACTGAAATAGCGCATGGAATCAATTACCCCTTTTCAAGCGGGGTTTGAGTTTACTCTTAGACCAACCCTGACACTGTAGATAGTATGCGCTTGGCTAAGAAGCTCACAACATTGCCATCCGGAAGTTTTACGGACCAACACACAAAACTGTGTTTAACGTTGAACGTTTATAGTCTGGTTAATACAGTTTAGTGATAATTACCCATAAACGCGGATGGCCAAAAAAAAAAAAAAAAAACCCAAAAAAAAAACAAAAAAAAAAAAAACAAACAAAACAAAACAAACAACAAAAAACAAAACTAAGCCCTGAGTGACGTAAACTTCATTCCATCTATAGAGAGCGATGGCAGGGAATGAAGCCCGCGACTCATCGATTTTACCTCTATCTTGGTGAAAACGATTAGATCTACAATATTTATAACAAGATTACATAAGCAAATGGGAGAAGTTTTGGTTTCAACAAAATAGGATTCAACAGTCACTTTCCTCGTAATGACTAATAGTAACTTATAATGACTAATAGTAACTTAGTAACTGGTTCTAAACTATCGGAACAATGGCGGACGCCCTTATGAAATACTTCTCCGACGAGCATAAAAGTGTATCCAGAGGAGAAAAACATTATAAATCTGATCATGTTTTGAATTTTATACAATCTGATCACATGACACGTGAAAAAGTTCTAGCCAGCATGAAGAATAAAAAGTACCTAATATTCTTTGTTTAGAACCAAGCTGCTCGTTCATGGGCGGACGTGATATCAGCCTATTAAATCCTATTCAGACTTGCTATCAAGAGGTTAATAGGTACGCACTGACTCCTGTCTTTCATTGAAGGTAAATATCTGAGAGTCGCCATAAAACCACCATAAAACTCAAAGCTGAGGAGCAGCGTGACCTGTTTCGAGTCAGAAGGGTTATCAATTATTATTCAATTTCGTGACCGTTAGGGCAACTTCTTTTTCAGGCCCTTTTAGTCAAATCAAATTTTGATCTATTTTCGAATTGGAAATAAAAAAGAAACCATAGCGTTCTCCGTCTAAACGGGCAGCTTCCAACGTAACCATTTCTCAAAACAGAAACCAGGGTTTGAGTCAGTAGGGATAATATATCAATTATTAGTCAATTTCG